>NW_027526203.1:447625619-448157498 GCF_048455015.1 Haemaphysalis longicornis | reverse complement strand
GGACTTTTTTGGGTAGACGCTCTTTAATTCGTCCACAGCAGTACTCCCCTCCGGAACGAGTGGCTGTAGAAGTAATGTAGCGAGTTGGGCAGTCAGCAAAAGTGCACCTTCGAAAAAAAGCAGATCTGAAAGAGGCACAACTGCAGAACAAGCACAAAAGATGATCGCTGGGCGAATGGGACAGTGTGAGGCACCGGCCTGCCTTTCTGCACCTGTCATCTGCTTTATTACTGTTTCTGCTTCCAAGACAAGGTCGAGGGCTGCAGTTTCTTGCCAGGGGATTAAGTGCGCACCTTAACAGTTCTCCCTGACATATCTGTTGTTATTTGTATCTGTAAAAAACGGAACTTGTCCACTGTACTGTCCTCAAAAACTGACCACGGAACTCACTTCCTTCGCATATTGATGACACGTTTGGTTGTGAAAGGCAGGGCAAAGAAAAGTATAAAGTATATGGAAAAGAAAAGTATAAAAGTATATCCACGTTTTGGTGCTTTTTTTTTTTACTTATTCGGTTTTACTTACTTTTTGCGTAATATTTTAAAGCAACGTGATTCGCCTTTGCTTTTTTGTTGTTTTCCGTGAAAACACATAAAAAAAAAAACTGGTGCATTTGATGCCCCGTGCTGTATCTCTGCTTCGAGGCGCAGCTTATGTTGCAGGCCGGCAGACTTATTTTAACCAGCTGGGGATATTAAACGCGGATCAAAATCTCGATACACGGACGTTCTCAATTTCCATCTACTTCAGAAAAACGATCGTGGGGAAGAGAGATCGAGGCCACTTGTGGTGAGCAGCGAACGGCTTAGCCACTGAGCAGCTCCTGCGGTCACACTTGTCAAGTATTAACAATTTGTAGGTATCGGACCTTTTAAGCAAATTATGAAATGCAAAAAGTTTGCACCCATCGGGTGTGGGCTTTCGCCGAAGCGCAATGGAGCACTCCTGTAGCCTGATTGCTCCAATAAAATCGCAGCTAGGGAAGGGCAAAGTCATGTTATATCCTCTGCAAGCTGCCGAGAATGACATTTCGTTTGGTCAGCTTGCACTACGCTTGCGCTTTCAGCAGCAACAGACCATTGCTACATTGGTGCTCATTCATTTCCACTGTTACATAGAGCGTGATAGTGTTCAATTGTCTGGAGGGAAAGTGCATGAGCGGGTACGAAGTTGATTGTACGTGAAAGAAAAAAAGGCCTGAATTGCATTGACTGTGCAATATCAACAACGGAGGGTTCGAACCGTTTTGGCATGAACCGGTAACTGTTATTTCTTTTTTCGGTTCAGTTGCGGTTCGACACACCCTGATATATATATATATATTATAATATATATATATATATATATATATATTATATTGCTTTTTTGCAATTTCAAAAGGCAGGACTGGTAAGACTACGGTTAAGATGAACTCCATGCTTAAGACGAACATCACTTTTGCTATCTTGTAGCGTCCACAATGCAAAAAAAAAAAAAAACATCCCCTTAAGACGAATTTCTGATAGTACGAACAAATTTCCTCGGTCCCTTCGATTTCATCTTGACGGGAGTCTACTAAAGTTTTCACCACCAGCATACAGGCAGCGCTTTCAACTATGTCTCACCTTATTTTTATTAAAGTGAAAGGGCGAGCTTCAGCAGGACGCCAACGCAGACGTGGAGGACAGCACGCTTGACTGCACCCGTGCCCCGCGCACCGGAGCGTTCTGCGGTTAATCCGAACCGCTAAGAAAGCGCGAGGGGATGGAGGAAAATCGCCGAAAATTGCTTCCATGCGCTCGATCTTGCCGACCGCGTGCCTGAAGCATCCGCTGGCTGCGTTGAAAGGAGGAAGGCTGCGCTTCAGTCTTTTCCAATAGGAGAAAGATTAAGGCCGGCTCGATGTGCTGCATCCGCGGCGGATTAAGATCAAATGGGCCACTTACAGGAAAGTTTCGTCCCGAAAGTATTTTGAACGCCTGATCATTTGACAGGACACCCAAGGAGGTGGACGCTTATTGTGAATCGATTGCCTCACGAAAGCATTTGACATGGTGCGCGGCGAACGTAAGAAGTTACAAGTGGGTATTAATCCATTTGTAGAATTACACTGCGAAATCCGGGTGAGAGGAATTCGGTCGTCCGTTTCTCGCGCGTTTTCGGGAGATTACAGTCATTTTTATATTACCGTATTTTCGCTATTCTAAGCGCCCCTCGATTCTAAGCACCCTCCCCTAAATTTGAAAACAATAATTAAAAAAAAAAACGTTTCCATGCGAATCTAAGCACCGCCTCTTTCGTGATGAAGCTCATGTTGCCCAGGTTGGCAACCGCGCTTGCTCGCTCTGTTGATGAGCCAGAGCTGTCGGAAGGGCGCATTATCGGCTTCTGGTACACGGCCAGGCTTAAGTGGAGGCGCGCGTTCTCGGCCGCTGAGCCCAGGTAGGCTGTGTCTCGTGTTGCTGCGTTCCAACACTACACGACAGAAAACGCTATAGGCCTCCTGCGCTGGAGTTTTGGCGACATGCAGCGCCCCTAGCGGCCGACGCCTCTGGGTAGTACAAAAGCAGACGACCCTCGCTGCCCCTCCATGAGTTTTCAAATACAAGCCAGCGTGAAAGTTGGTTGTGGCGCTTTCTGGCGTGTTTAAATGACTGCATACTGTATGAAATAGCCCTAAAGTAGCTGCAGAGGCTAAACAAAATAATATCCGCTAAAAGAAGCCGGCTTTCTTTTGAGCGATCTGTCGCGGTGGTCGCGGCGTGGGACAGTATCGCCAGGTCGGGTGGTTTAACTGTTTGACGACAGTTACAACTTTTTCTTCTTGCGCGCGGTCGGCAAAGGAAAGTTCACGAGTAGCATAAACACGGAACGCTGCTCATCTTACATCCTGTGGTAACTGCAAAAGGTTGCTTCAGCGGGAGCATGCAAGCGAACGCAAGAACTGCGCAGCCGACTCAGCTGACACTGCTGGCCTGGCACCGCCTTTGAAGCGAGTGGAAATTTTGTTTCGTATTTTCGCAAACTAAATGATTCTTGCGTAAAGTTTTACGTCGCACGATTTACGAACGGCAGGGTACATATACTAGCGAGTAGGTGGAGCAATCGCGCCAAATAAACAAATTAAGCGCTATTAAAGGACGCAAAACAAGCACCAAATCACACGCCCGCTAGCTGCCTGCAAAGATGTGTACTTCTATAACATCACATAACACAGCATAACATAACACAGCCGCATACACGGCGTGGGGCCCCGAATATTTATATACGATCATCACTGACTGTGTTGGTTTTCTAGTGCAGGGGTCGTCGAATCTGAACGCCGACACGCCAGTTTTGACTTCAATGGAGTTATACAGCGAGACAAAAGAACAGAGAATTGGCGTCCTCCAGTTGAATTGCCCCCACCCCCCTACCCCATCTTCACACTTCGCCAGATTATTGTCAAATATTATTAGAAATTCGCTGAATTTTTTCTCTGTGCATTCAAAGCCCCCATAATAAACATAAAGCCCCCAAATAAATAAATAAATAAATAAATAAATAAATAAATAAATAAATAAATAAATAAATAAATAAATAAATAAATAAATAAATAAATAAATAAATAAATAAATAAATAAATAAATAAATAAATAAATAAATAAATAAACAGTTGCACCCAACTGTAGAGCACGGCCATATTTCCCAAAGAATTAGCATGATTTTTTTTTAATTCCCTGAAGTTCGCCTCCGAAAAATCTTCCTCCCTCGAACAGAAGCAGAATTAGGATCGACAACTGTTGCAGATATATCGTCGTCAGTGAGATATATCCTCGTCACGACTTAGATGAGTGATTATGAAATGCAGGACTGGGATATCTTCAGCATAACTATTTATTTTTTCATGTTCTCCGCTAATCTCTGAGCACTCTTCAATCGCTCTTCAAGTTATCAATGAAGTTACGCATTCAGTCTCAGCGGCTTTATTTACACTTCTGGAGGCGGAAAGTGCTGAGTAGTAGAACTAGAAGTCAGAGCTACTTGGCACCGTTATCCTTGCACGCTGTCTGTGCACGATTCTCCTGCAGCATTTCGTTGATGGCTGCGAGCCATCCGATGAGCTTGGTGTCTCTTCCGCCGACAGGCGACGTCGAGTAACGGCGACGGAAGCCCGGAGGCTGGCGGCGATGTCATCACGGGGCCGACAGGCTCGGTGCCCTGCCATGACCAGCTCAAAGGGGAAGGCTCGGTTGCACTCGGTTTGCGGAAGGCGTGACACGGGCTCCGAGGTGCAACGGCGTAGGTTGAGATGCAGTCGATGGGCACCTTCTGCTCTTCTTCGTCGGGATGGAAGGAAGGAAGGATAACATAGTGCATGAAGGGCAGGAAGGCTAACCCGGTTACAGTCCGTTTGGCTGCTCTACGCATGGGAAGTGGGAAAGTAGGGATTTAAAGAGAAAGAAAGGGTGTTTAAAAACGGGGAACAGAGATTGAGGACTAAGAAAAGAAAAACATTAAAGGTAAAAGTGTTCCAATAAACCAGGCGGCCTTCTGCAAGCAGGCATTAGCGGCGTGGTGCAGAGGTAGGGTTTTTGCCGCTTTGCTGCTCGAGGAAGGTCCACTGTCATCGGTGATGGAGGCTTTAGCATGGAAGCAGCTCGCTCTGCACAAAGGCGCTGTCCTCGAGGCAGAAACAGCCCGGCATCATGGTCAGGGGGACGACACATCCACCACAGGTGGACGCGTCCAGGGGGAAGGATCCCAGGTGCCTAAACGATGACAGGCGAACACTGCTGAGTGAGCCGGGCACTGACTCTGGGGGTTCCCGGGATGAGTACCCTGCTTTCTTGCCCAGAGAGGCCGGCTTTGTTTTCGTCTTTCTTTTCTGCACGGGATACTCCTTACGTTGAAACACTCCCCGCCTCATAGCCTTGAGGGAGTAGATGTCCACTTTCACGACAAAGTTCTCATGAAGCGGAGAGAACTGGACGTCTACCCCGAACTCCAGGCAGATGCCCCCGTTCCTGCTTGTCAGGTTATCGCTCGATACTAGCGGTGAAGCTTGCACCATGGCGTTGTACTGGAACAAGCAGATGAAGTAGTGGACAATGCCGCTGGGAAGTTCCAGGGCTTCTTCGATGATTGGTAATATAATTTTGCTTACCACGAGTAAGCGCTGGGGCCCCTCACTGGGCGTGTCTTCTCCTATTCTGAGCCGTTGTATTTCGTTTAGTGCCGCCAGACGCCCTTGCATGGCAATAAGGAGAATTTTTTCCGCCTGGATTTGCGTCCTGGTTCCACTGAACCAATCTGAGGCCTGGCAATGGTCCAGGGCCTTGCTTGCTTTCTTCATGGTCTGAAGATGCGTGAACGCAACTGTCTCTAGTCCTTCAATCATCTCAGAGGGAAGTGGCGTCCTCTCAACTTTCTCTTCGGCAGGATGAGATGTGCCTTCTGTCCCCGCAGTAGCGCCCGATTTTGGCTTCCGACTGCTTGAAGCCTCCCCGTCGGCCTTGTTCTCGTCCATTTCTTCCGCCAGACTGTGCGAAGCAGCGGAGTCACCTTGGTGATGCCGGCGGCCAGTGCGGCTGCGCCCTTCCTCCAAGGTGACGTCCAGGGCCTGCCGCTGGAGAGCAAGCAGTTTTCCGCGCTTTTCAGGCAGAATTTCTTCACGAGCTCCGTGCTCGGCCTCAGGGTCACGCTCATTCACGACGGTCTTCGACTCCATGGAGCCCGCTGTCGGGCGCTCGTCGGTGCGTCGCCACTGGGTCGGCTCAGGCGACACCGTCTCTGACCGGCCGTCCGACACGCTCAAAATGGCGACGACTGGTTCTCGTTTTCTTTCTTGCTTTGGCTTGAGTATCGTGATGATAATGTCACTCTTTGACACACTCAGCTTATTTTCAGATACAGCTGATTCACGCATAGCAGCCACGGTATCCCTGGAGTCACTCAGATGCTACAATGACAGCACTCACAGCAACGAAGGGGCCGACACATGCTTCTCTGCTGAAATAAGCCGCCTTCTCCGCACCATGACCCGGCCATAATACGTCGCCGTCGACCACAAGTGAGCGTTCTTATTTATTCGTGCTGCCATGAAAGCGGCAAATTTGGAGTGCATTGAGCCGTATTTTTTGTGTCGGGGCCTGCTTGATACCTTTTCGGTTGCGCACCTGTCCGGATGCCTCGTACAGCGGCGTTCAATCCCCCTAGCCGTACCCATGTACTGTGGCCCTGCGCAAGGTATAACGAACAGGCGCACAGGCCCCGTAATCTCCGCTCCTGCACTTCTGGTCGCACGACCATTTCTCACTTCGTCTTCCCGCGTCAGCTAGTTCGTTGTACCGTCTTCAGGTTTTCCGGTTTCCTGTATCGTACTGCAAGACGCACTTTTCGGCGTAAAAATGACGGCAATGATGTTTTAAGAGTTCTTTGGTACATAGTCACTAGGCTGAATATGCGTCGGCGCTTTACCCCCCTATGCTGCATGGGTCTGTCGAGTGCTGGGAAGTGGGTAAAGTGTAAGCTCTTCCATGTGCGCTGAATGGTCGCAATGGGCCAGAAACAGAAAGGAAACAAAGAAAGGGAAGGGTCATTGAAGAAAAAATTGCGCTATCCTATTCGGATGATGAAACTGAGTCATTCACAGGAAACGAAGACGTTAACGCACTCAGAGCACACGCAAAAAATAAACAGTGTCCTGCGCCTAACTTAACTGGTGCAAAGTGTTAATGCAACGCAGAGGGCAACGACGCGTGCACTAAGACCGGTACATGTGGTGGCAATGCCCAAAGCGTGCGTGGTATACGAGGTGGCGGGTGTTACAGGGGCACCTGGTCAGGGAATTGACCTATACAGAGATTGCGACATAACGTGCGTTGCGACACCCATCGCTCATTTCGGCACTGACTTGACTTGTGTGTAAATAAAAACAAAACCGCAGACGCAGTTGTGACTGCTTACATGTAGGAATCCGGAATCATTGCACTCCCGAGGGGAAATTGTTTCCGAGCATACATGTACGAAATCTAAACCAGCACAGACGAGATTTCCCGTGGTGGGGCGCTTCGCCACGGCGCAGGCGCGGAAAATCATGTGTTCTTTTTCTTCACCGCTCTGCTACCGCTCGCGCCACTCGCTTGATGACGTATTTTTATGACCACCTTTTGGTCACACCGCTGCCGCCCTTTCCCGCAATAAAGAGTATAAGGCGTTATCCTTAAAAAAAAAGCTACTCGTTGCGAGTCGCTAAATACGGACTTTCTGTCGGATTTCCCCCAGCTCGCACTTCATAAAAAAAGGCGACGAAATGCGTAATAAGAGGGAAAAGCTACGGATGGTGCCCTACACGTTTTATTTGTGTCCAAACAAAGACGGGTGATCCGTTCCCTTCTTGCGGGGGACAGAGGCCGTGGTAACGAGCTGCCAGTGGCGAAAAAGGGTGAAAATAAAGTAGTACAGAGAACAGTATAATAGTCCGGCCCTTCAGCATTGCTCACTAAATTGGTAAATTGACCTCAAGTTGAAGTTGCCATAACCCTCAAGGTCGTGGCAAGCATCCCGATGGTAGAATAAAAATCCAGTGGATCGACCGAATGAGAAACCGACAAGGAAAGACGAATGGAGAGAGACTGAGAGAGGGTAAAACATGCATTGGAGCTGAACAAAAATACGAGGGAAAAAAATGGGTGGCCCCTTATTAGTTCAGAAATAAGCCACACGCTGTTACCGCTGAACAGAACGTCCCAACCGTAAAGTCGACCATTAATGATTTGTTCAGTAAAAATTGTGAGCCATCCTCGCACGGCCCACAATGCTCCCTCAGTGTTTTTGTCCAAAAAACGATGTTGTTCTTAGTCTAGCCGCCCCTTTATGTCCAGGGTTTAAAGCAAAGTTCCGTCTGTCAAAAACTTCATTAAAAAAATCACTTTTTTTTCAATCGCCACCATTTTTTCATGGACATCATGTTGAGGTCCTGGGCTGCTCTACGCCACATTTTTAAAATATTTCTGGGTTTTTTTTTTTTTGCTGTCATTACGCCATTCAGAAAATACACGATGTTGCGCCTTTTCAAACTATTTTATCAAAGACAAGCACACTCGCTCAGTCAATTAAAGCATTGTTTTCTGAATTTCACCATTGTGGACAACTGGTAAAAAATATATTGACACGGAAAAAAGGAATGTGCGAGAAAACATTTCTCAAATTTGGAAAAATCTCCTTTCCAGCCCATATTCACTCCGAAATTGCGCATTGTTGTGCTCGTCGTAAAAATATCAAATACAAGGCATTCACTAGTACGAATGATCGCATTTTATTTCAGGAAATTTAATCAGAACAGTTTTTGTGTTAGCAGACAAAAAAAATTTTGAATTTGTACACCGACACTACTTAACCACGTTATTCCACAGAACGTCTTCTCTGCGCAGCATGCGCCTGCCCGCATGAAAGGCGCGATCCGACGGGTTCGGGCTGCAAGAATACATTTCCTGCAATGTTATTTCGTAGCGTCAAAACGGCAAAAAGGGAGAATTCGTGCGTTGGTGGTGAGAGAGAGAGAGAGAGAGAGAGAGAGAGAGAGAGAGAGAGAGAGAGAGAGAGAGAGAGAGAGAGAGAGAGAGAGAGAGAGAGAGAGAGAGAGAGAGAGAGAGAGAGAGAGAGAGAGAGAGAGAGAGATAGTAAATGTTTTTATTAATCGAGCTGAGGCTGATGTGTGGGTATCTCCCCGTGGAAGGCATCCCTAGATGCCTTGGCTTCGGCTTGCCGTCCGTGCTCGGGTCACCAGTTTAAACTGGATATCCGGGTCTGGGCTGGCCAGGGAAGCCCTCCACTGCTCGAAGGTGGGGTTGGGAAGTCTCAGAGGTACAGCACTCGCCTCGTATACGGGAGGTACCGGGTTTGAATCCGCGTACCGCCGGGCACCCACCGGTTTCTTTAATGGGTACAGGCGTCCCTGGTCGAGTGCGGACCCTTGAAATGGGAATTCGTGCCTGGAACGCTGCCATTACCCTTGCGAGGGGCCCCTAACCCTTGTCCATCTGGCGGGGCCCCTGGACCATGCCGCGCTGCCGCATTGCCGGGGGTGAAAGAGTCTGGCGGCATGTCCTGCCACATGCGGTTGCGAGTTGAGCGTCCATTGTGGCTGTGGAAGGCACCGTGTGCATTCGTGTGCCATGGTGGCGCCTGGAACCTACCGGTAAAATAGGTACAAGCGACTCTGCGGCCTGGCGCTCGGCCCTTGTGAGGGACTACAACGCTTGGGAAGTTCACCCGGCTTGCACGGGAAATCACCCCTATGGGAAGGGGGGCCTGAAAGGGGCGGCGCAGTAGTGGAGTGCTCCAGATCAATTTTGACCACTTGGGGATCTTTAACGTGCGTCGAAATCTCGTACACACGGGCGTTTTTGCTTTTCGCCTCCATCAGAAAAGCGGCCGCCGCGGCCAGGAATCTAACCCGCGTCCTCGTGCTCAGCAGAACAACGCCTTAGCTACAGAGCCACCGCGGCGGATAATGAGCGTGAGTGGCAACTCCGCACGGCCCGTGCACTCCTTGCAATGCATGGGCAAATGCGAACACGATACCCCTTTTAACGAGCTCTGATGTTCGCGAAGACGAACGTACAGGCAGCGGCCAGTCTGACCTATGCACTTCTTTCCACACTTCAAAGGGATGCTATATACAACGTATTTACTGCACTCAACAAATTTTATACCGCGTCTTACTGCGCAACCATCCGTACTTTTTTCTTTCTTGTCCGCTAACATTTGCAGTGCTGGGCAAACCTTGGCCAACCTGTTCTGGTTGGCCAACCTGAAGCCATTTTCTTCAGGCGATGTGATACACCATGTAGGTATGGAATGACAGCGATCTTATCGGTCTCCAATCCTGCTCCTTTTTCCCTGCCCCGAGCCGCACTTCCAGCCTTCTTAACCTCTCTACGATTCTTTTCACAAGCCAAACGGACAGATCGTGTGTTGATTGTGGGTGGACTCAGAGAAAAAAGTCAAGAAGATTGTCCTTAACCAAATGTCGATTAATCTTGTCGATAACGATATCGCTCGTGCTCACAGGGTTGGCACACCGCATCGCGACCAAGCACGACCAATCATAGTGAAGTTTGCGAACTACAAAACAAAAGAAAAGGTTCTGTGCGTGAAAACCAAACTGAAAAAATCAGACATCACAATCAGTGAAGACTTCTCGCCAGCTACCCGACATGCGCGTAAAATGCTAGTCGATTTTGCGAAACGCTCAGCGCCAGATGAAAAGTTCAAGCTCCGCTATAATAAGCTCATTTGATTTGATTGATTGATTGATTGTAGGGTTTAACGCGCCGACGCAACGCAGGCGATGAGGCGCGCCGTAGTGGAGGGCTCCGGATTAATTTTGACCACCTAGGGATCTTTATCGTGCGCCGAAATCTCGTACACACGGGCGTTTTTGCTTTTCGCCTCCATCAGAAAAGCGGCCGCCGCGGCCGGGAATCGAACCCGCGACCTCGTGCTCAGCAGCGCAACGCCTTAGCCACTGAGCCACCGCGGCGGGTACCTCGTCGACTGTTGCAACTGTCTATGCCAAAGTGTCCCACTGACCTTCCTTTGCTTCTCACCTATGTTTGCGTTAAAGTCTCCCATCATCACAATCAAGAACCGTGTTGTTCCCTTCCCCATTGCTGATTCGACGTCCTCGTGGAAACTTTCTACGGCCTCATCATCGTAGCGAGCTGTTGGCGCATAGGCCTGTACTATCTTTAGCCTGTGTTGTTGGTTTAGCTTGATCACAATGGCTGCGTTTCATTCGTTAAAGGGCCCATGAAGACAAAGTACAACTTTAATTCGAACTAAGTTTCAGAACCTCACTCAGCTCCATTCCAGCCGCGAAAGACGCTTTTTTTACAGAAAAAAAAAGCGCAATAAGTATTCGAAAACATTCATATTTCGTGCTAAAAACATAATTTTCAGTTGTTAATTTCGCGCTCGCATACAAGTGCTGCGATGAAACGGAATTAAGGCCCCACTAAATTGCCCAGTCATGTGTCGCAGCCGCTGTCAATCACACAAACAAGATTCTGCGACGTCACGGGAAAGTTGCCGGAAAGTGGCTAGGGAGTCGCCACTGCTTCACATGTTTTCTTTAATGTCTCGATTATTTTCTCGAAGTTCGCGACAAAATCGGTATCATTGTTATCGGGACAAAGCAGCGTTTCTAATGAACCAAAACTTGTATTTTGTCTTCATGGCCTCTTTAGTGCTGACGAATTTCTCCACGTGCCTTACCATTTCTCTGTGGATTAAGAATCCCGCCCGTGCTCTCTCTTTTCTTGATGTCCTCGGTAGCACAGAATATGTGCGCTAGTCAGTTCCATTACGCCTTCTCGTGTTCTTCTAACTTCGCTTAACCTTACTATATCACTAGGTATCACTATATCACTAGACAGGGTGTGCGCGTTGAACGTTGCCAGGGTCAAATTCCAATGGCGGCCTGTCCGGACCGAGAGATTCTTAGCACCCTCGGCTGCATCGTGGGCCTGACCACTCTGCGTGAACATTCATCGCCTCCGGTTCGTCTGCGGTTCGCCTGCCACTTTCAGGGCCAAACCTGCCGTTACGAAAACAAAAGGCTTTCCCAATACCCCACGAAAACACATTTTAATAGCTCCAACATTATTTTAAAGCAATTACATACGAGAACAGTTCGTAGAAGTTGTATACATGTGACAAAACACTTGCACCGCGGTCAACCCAGCCGACACAGTTCGTCTGCCGTTGTACGAGCTGCGAACGCGCCGCAGACGTTTTCTCGTGCCTCTACAACTTTTACGGAGAGTTCTCATAATTTATTTTTTTTTCAAATGTTAGGAAAACGATTGAAACACGTTTTTCCAGGGATCTTGCGAATTTTAAATCTTCTTAGCAAACGTTGAAGTTGGCCAGAATCTCAGACAAATCGCAGATGATAAATGCTCACGTAGACATCCTGCTAAAAAAGAACAGAAAACGGGAGCGCATGCGCCTTATGTCACTTTCTCATGGCTACAGTGCGTCTTTATCTCCCGCCTGCGTAAATAAACAACTTCCCTCGACATATATCTGCTACGATTCTCGTGTTTTCAGCCTCACTGAAACGTTACATGCTGAGCCAATTACGAAGATAATGCAAATCTGTATCTTCCCCTAGAGAGTATACAGACGGCTCCGAGCGAGTTGCATTGATGCTAGCGCTATATGCTCTACAACACCAGTGACGCCAAAATCGCCTCTAGCATGTAGTATATGGTCGGCGTGCCCTACAGTGCACTCGTTAGCCTATACCCCTGTACAAGGCAGCCACCCAACACCCGCCAGAGGCGGCACATGTGCACAGAAGAGCGGGCCCGCCGTTGTCCGCCGGTGCATGTGGGTCTCATCGTGCCAGCTCAATATACGACAGCTTCCTTCTCCGGAGTGTCGCCAAGGGCGTCCGTGAGACGCAAGGGGAGCGGCGGCGACAAGCCGTTCTGGCGCGCGACGGCTTTGCGCCGAAAAGAGCGCACTTTCGGGCTGGTCGTGCGTGTCGCGTTTAGTCTCACCGCTCGTTAAGCAAACCGTGGCCGCCCTTTCGTGCTTTCTCCCCGTACACCCGAAAATGCCAGGAATGCGGCGCGAGGGAAAGAACAATAGCAACGTAATGAGCACGAACCACGGCGGCAGCGGGGCGCAGATTCCGGCCGCGCATGTGTGTGCGCGCTCACTTTGTCCGTTTGGCGATGCGGATGGAGTGCGGCCCTAGATGGGGGCTCGCAGCCCGCATTTTAACCCGCTCCTAAACTGCCCGTGTGCGATGACGAAACGCGCAGTAAAGGCCGGCTGTAAGCTTCAACGGTACACATGTTTCAAAGGGGCAGCCCGAACTCTGCGGCAAGCCGATGTAACTGCAGTTCCCTGTTCTAACGACCATATGATTCATCGTCCAACATTGCATGTTTATAAAGACTGATTACAGAGCACGCGCTCTGTACGTTCGAACTTCGTGACTGAACATTCAAGGGATGCTCTTGATTGGCTTCAGTGTTTCGATCACTGCCGGTATATGCCTGACTCAGTGTGATGTTATTATTTGAAAGCGAAGCTTTAGTGTCGTCACTGATGCCGTTGTACGCCAATACGCCCTGCAGGAAAGCCAACTTTCTCTGATGAAGACGATGAATGATCGTGAGTGAAGTGAAAAAAAAAAAAAAAACGCTTCGCGTGGCTGGAATCGAACCTCGGTCCTCGCGTTATGAAGCCGGCGTCTATCCACCTGCTCCATTTCGGTTTTTTTTTCTTTAATACATGGAAATTTTAGAGAGAAGGCAGCCAAGACAATTGACACACAATATAAACACTAACAGACAGCAAAGGGTAAGCACGTCAGTCTAACAAAGGTCGGCACCAATTCAAAACTCAGGCAAGCAAACGCACGCATCCAAAAGATGCAGCCACTCTGGTGGATCACTCTGCGCAACATAAACGCTCCGTACCAACGCCGCCTGTTCCCGAAAAATGACCTTGGTCGGCCTAGGGGGTTCAGCATGCCGATCAGTCATGCGGCACTTCCACAAGCTAAACAAACCTAGGAGCACAAAAACGTCATATGGCACCCGATTAACGTCCTCAAATGGCAAGAAGCGAATGGTATATGGGGTGATGTCAATGTCCTTTTTTAGTGTCCGTTGCAAAACGTCCCAGAAAAACACCGCGTCACGGCACAGCACAAAACAGTGGTCAATAGTTTCTGGTTGGTTGCACAAGCGGCAATTGTCTGACCAAGGGATCGACATTCCTTTGTCTCGCAGCCATGTTTTAACTGGAAGCGTTTGCGAATGAAGCTTAAACAAAAACGTTTTGGCATTTGGCGGCGCGCACATACGCTTGACACGGTCTAAAACATTATTTGTATGGTCCCGCAAGTATGGCTGGCGATAAAGAGGCACGGGGAATAGATTATGAATTAAAGTGTTCGTCATAGCCGTCCTTGAAAGACAGGTACTCCAGAGAAAACCGCGCAGTAAGGAAATGAAAAGTATCTACAACTTCTTTTAGAAAACCCCATGGCGGCTTTTGGTTCACCTCACCCGTAGAAACAAGGAGAAACGGTAAATGGTAACTTATGCGCTCTTGAATTACAGTACGTAAAAATGGATGCTCCGCCGCCTTGTAGAAGAAAAACCGAGACACAAGTTGGTGCACAAACAAATGCATTAACCCAACACCACCAGACCGTAAAGGAAGAAACAAATTATCTCTACGCATTGGCTCCCATTCAGATCCCCACACGAAGGTAGCAAACACTCTGTGTAGAGCCTGGACTTTCGCCCGCGCACAGTGCAGTACCTGAAGCACATAAACAAGCTTTGCTACCAAGAAGACATTGCAGACTTGCGCACGGGCAAATACAGAAAGTTCTCGCCCAATCCATGCCTGCGAGGCACGCTTGACATGCGTGAGTGCTAAAGACCAGTGTGGTCCTGAGTTTCTTATTTGGTGCAAAGGCACGCCAAGGTACTCAAGCGGTGTGCTGTCCCAATTAATACCTGCAAATTTCGAAGGCTTGGTTCCCCACAGGCCAAACCAAAACCCCTTAGTTTTCTCCATATTCATGACCGCTCCAGACACGTCACAAAACTTTAGTCAATGCAAGGGCTTCGTGACGCATGTTTTGTTCTACCAATAACTTTATTTACACATCAATATACACGTTTTGACGAAGGTTACACATTATTCAGGTGTAGCTATGACAGCGGATGTGTCGGTTACATGTTTTAATAGTGAGATAACAACGAACGCAAATTCAGTACGAAAAACACGAAGTAAAGAGCAAGAACAATGACAACGGCAATACAGGCTATATACAGTAACAAAGGCTGATGGAATTCTGTGGGACTTAAAGCCGGCGCTAATCTCTTTTGTACATACACCTGAGAAGGGGATTGGTCAAATGGGGCATAGATTCCTGGCCCGTTGAGCGCTCGAATTTTGTTTTCATGGGCTCAGAAGTTTCCCTGTCTGCACCTCTCCTCGTTTGTCTTATAGCGCTTCAGTCTTCGCAGTTCCAGGTCAGAGTCAGATGTGCCCAGTGCGCTGACCGTCCATTCCGCTTTCCACACACAATGTCGCCATGCGAGCAGTGGGTGGAGGACGCACTCCACTGCGTCTACCCTCGCTTTGCAGAGGGAGTGGAGCCCTATGGGGAGGATGCAGACACGGACAACGGGGTGGTCCGTTTCCTCGTCGCACAGGAACTACAGGCCCGGACAGGCGACGTTCCAGGAGGTTTTGAAGCACGCTTGGATTTCGTCCCAGAAATACACTGCCGCGTTGCAGTCAGGGAAGACGTGTTCTGCAGTTTCCCGCTTTCCACATAGGAGGCATCCTGCGCCCCAGGGGAGGAAGAAGCCCCGCTCCTGCTGGCTCGCCATGAATGGCAACATTGCTGCGTGGAAGCGAAAAATAAATGTTTGATGCCGACTGGGCTTGGTGATTTCCTCACTCGTTTGAGCACATCGTCTCCCTCCTGGTGGTGGTGGTGGTGCTGGCAGGGTCTGTGGTATACCAAGTCCCAGTAGAGTTTTCGCGGATTGTCGGCAAGCAGGTACCCCCACTAAAACAGCACTGCAGTGAATGAAGCCACCGTGCTCGCGATCTCCTTGCAGAATCCGGTGATGCGGGAGCCGTACTCAACTGAAGCTGATGTGGCAAGCCACGGCCGCAAGTGAAAGGAGCCCATACATTGTATGGCCGCTTGAAAGAACGGGTCAGCGTGCTGGCGGAAATATAAGAAGCGCTGGACTACGAGCTTGAGTTCTGCGCTTACCAATTCAATGCCTCCACCCTGCACTCTCCAGAAGACATTGGAGCTTCGCATGGGCTCGTATTGGGACCTCCAGACAAACACTGCCCGCGACCGGTGTAGCCTGAGTACAGAGCCGGCATCGATGGTGGTAACGCGCGCTGCGTACAGAATCGCGGGGTAAGCCACCATGTTGCACAAAATGGACCTTGAGTAAATGGATATATGTTACGGTTCCTCCAGGGGTGAAGCTTCCATTCGGCCGCGTCAACTTTTGGTTTCCACCGAGGCGCCACCGTCTGACCCACACCGATCTCTACCCCTAGGTATGCTTCAACGTGGTCCGACCACCGCATGTTGAAGCCCTTGCGCGGTTTTCTTTCCCAGCACCCCAACCAGGCTCCCTATGAATATTCTAGGTTCAGCTCTGCATATGAGAAACGGCAGAACTGGTGTGCCAGTCGGAGCACTTCCCCTGCTTGGGTAGCTGTTGAGTAGACAAGGGCGACGTCATCGGCATATGCTAGCACTCGGAGCTCCCGTCCGCCCATAACTAGACCTTCGATTTGTCAGCCGCAGTAACTACGCGGTACAGTGGCTCCAGATGAAAAAAACAAAAAGCAGTGGAGACATAGGACAGCCTTGGCGAACCAAGTTTTGTACCATAATTGGGGTTCCTACTTGCCCATTTACGATTATGCGCGTCGTGATTTGGGTGTAGCATATCTGAATCCACTCCCTCATGGTGCCTCCTACTGTGCAGTGCTTTAGGAGTGTGAACAGAAAAGACCGTTGTACCCTGTGGAATGCCTTCCTAAGGTCGAACTGAATTACACAGCCAGTGTTGCTAACCCTAGCTCCCCAGCCTCGAAAGCGGTCCTCATCCAGTGCAGGTTGGAGTTTCTGGTTCGGCCTTTAAAACTGCAAGTCTGGTGTGGGCCTACCACCGTACTAAGGGCTGTTTAGAGTCGATGAGCCAGTATGCCAGCGAGGATTTTGTAGTCCACAGACAGCAGGGAAACCGGGCGGAAATCGGATGTGCTTGGGGTTGAACCAGATTGTGGTGTTTTCGGCAGTAGAACCAGGTGGCTGTTTCGCATGGAATGGGGGAGTAACTTTTTTTGCATTGTGTCCTCGAAGACGGCTCCCTTTCGACATGGTCGAAGCGAACGCCAAGCAGCGGGTATCGATTCGCGCCGTACACCCCAAACCCAAACGTCATGCCTACGGAGTGCCGAGAGTTGCTGTGGGTACTTTAGAAAAGCGGTACGTATACATCCAGAGTAGCCCATTCTCGCAGTGTGGGATTGCCTAACCAGAGAACCCACCACGAGAAAGCTTCGCGTTCAACCATCTTCGTCGTTAGACAGAGGGGTGCATGATTTTAGGGTAGAAGCCCCTTAGGGGTTGGGGCTGTTGGCGTCTCCTGTCGTCGTAATCGTCGTTTTATGTTGTCACGCTACGAAAACACCGGAAAACCCGTTTACGTCTCTCGCTAGAACGTAACGCGTACTAAAAAAACACCGGGACACTCGTTTACGCCTCGCGCTAGACAGCTCCGTGCTTCAAAGACAACAGACTTTTACAGCAAAGCTGTATACCCCTACCCCTCAATGGTTTCATCTCCGTGGGCAAAAACGCCAAGGCGCCAAGAAAACGCTTATACACTGCATGCTTCACCCCTCCCCAGTTTTCACGTTAGTGGAGATGGATCGGGGTTTTTTGCTGTAGCTTCAGTTTTGTGGTAATATATCTGCTTTATCGCTTGTCGCGCTTGATATGCAACAATAGTTCGCTCACATTTTGTCGAGTTCATTTGAGTGGCATTTGCTTCCATGAACCACCGCGAAGGTTCAGTGGGGGAGGGGTTGTGCTGCGGATCCCGAGGCGACGGGTTCGATCCCGGCCGCGGTGGCTGTTTAATGATGGAGGCGCAAAGCAGAAGCGTCCTTGTGTCGAGATTTCGGTGCACGTTAAAGATCCCCAGGTGGGCAAAATTCATCTCGATCTCTCCACTCAACGGCGTGCCTCATAACCCAGGAGTAGCTAAGCCGCTTTAAACCCGACACTGAATCATTTGCTTCCACGTAATAATAATTATAAAAAAAATTCCCCGCATTTCCCCGAGGGGAAGAATGTGAAAGTGCGAATGCACGAGTTGAATTTGCGCGGTTCGGTAATGTTCGCGAAAGAGAGATCACACACACACACACAACTACAAAGAAAGAAAGATGCATTTATTCACAGACACCTATTAGTGTTGTCGTTGTACTTGATTGCTAGAGCGGATCTCAGCTTTGAAATTTCGTGTCAGTACTCCTTTAAGCGGGTGCATTAGCCCTTCTCACGCCCGATTCTTGGCCAATCCCCCACGTGGGTATGTGCCATGTCAGCGGCCAGGCAGCGCGCGCCCATCTCCCCCCGTTGCTAAGGAAGACGAGGAGATTCCTGGCCAATCCCCCACGTGGGTATGTGCCATGTCAGCGGCCAGGCAGCGCGCGCCCATCTCCCCCCGTTGCCAAGGAAGACGAGGAGCGCGCGCACCCGCAGCTGTTGCTATGCGGACGGCGGCGGACGCTTCAGGCTCGCTTAAGAAGTGCATTCGCACTTAAAAGAAAACTTCGTGTTTCGAGGCAGAGTTCCTAGTTCCTATTCTAAAGGGCTGGCTTCGAGCCCCTGTAGTCGTACGTGTTTTGTAAAAGACGAGTGATTTCGATGTAAAGCTGCCCTGTATCAATCATAGCACCGACTTTTTCCGTAAACGACAGTGATTCGGCATGAGTCGAGACACATGAAAGAGATGAGTCGGGACACAGAAGCACGGAAAGATAGCACGTCAGCACGCTTTATAGAGACGGTAAGAAGGGGCGAGAAAGATACGCACCCAGTAAAAGGAAAAAAAAAAGAAATAAATAAAATACAAACGCTAGCTAACAAAACATGCCTCATTATAGTAGGTCCAGCAGTAGAAAAAAAAGGCAAGTCGAAGGACGAATGCCATTAAAGGGCAGTTCAAAAGGAATAGCCACATGTCAAAAGATTCGCCCCCAGTTAGGAGGCGATTACGATGAGGTGCAGGCCAGGCCCGCCCATTGGGGTGCATTTGACCAGGCAGGCGGTGCAGCGGAACGTCAACGAACTCCTGTCGGGGCGTCTTCTTGGCAGCACCCGCGGAGTCAGGAAGACGAGTCGGGGCAAGTGTGGCGCTGCGCTCGTTCTGCCGTTCTCCTGGCCATTCTGTCGACCACCGCAGGGCAAACACGGCCGCACCCCGCCCTGTGTCCAGCCGGCCAGCGACTTCCCAGACGCCGTTGCACCCTCCTAGGGGCGGTTGGCCTTCCTCTTCTCCGACATCTTTTGTCTGTTGACTTTCCTACCAAGTACAGGACTTTATCAGTGTCTCTAAACAAGCTTACGCAAGCATACGCATCCTCGTCATCAATCGTAGTCCTCATCATCACATTCATCAAATTATTTTTTTCTACGTCTGGTGTAGCAAGCTAGGCGCCTTTGCCAGGCTAACCTCGCCAGTACCATTAAATACCCTCTCTCTCTCTCTCTCTCTCTCTCTCTCTCTCTCTCTCTCTCTCTCTCTCTCTCTCTCTCTCTCTCTCTCTCTCTCTCTCTCTCTCTCTCTCTCTCTCTCTCTCTCTCTCTCTCTCTCTCTCTCTCTCTCTCTCTCTCTTCGTGAAACCCTCCTCGGAACTGCGACGTTGCCTGGTAGTAGATTTTCACGCAGGTTGCAATTTTTTATTGTAACCGTAGATTGTTTTGATTTGACTTGATTCGTGGGGTTTAACGCGCCGACGCTTCACAGGCAATGAGGCGCGCCGCGGTGGAGGGCTCCGGATTAATTTTGACCACCTGGGGATCTTTAACGTGCTTCGAAATCTCGAACACGCAGACGTTTTCGCTTTTCGCCTCCATTAGAAAAGCGGCCGCCGCGGCCGGGAATCGAACCCGCGTCCTCGTACTCAGCAGCAGAAAGACTTAGCCACTGTGCCAGTGTAACCGTATAGGTCACCGAGGCTCCAAAGTGCGTAGTCGGCGCTATTCATCTCCGGCGTCTCTTACGCGCCCGGCTTCAGACTTTCGACCTCGCGTGCAAAAAACATACATTTTTTTTGCATTTGGGTATGAATTTACACTTACCGAATCTGTTCGTGAATGATTATGATACTTGGTTTAGTCGCACCGGAACTGAACCGGAACGAAGTGAACCCGGCCGAACCTGGACCCGAACCAATCTGGTATTTCAAGGTCAGAAGTAAACATAATATAGGCCTAAGAGTAAAATTGATCGTTTGTCACAATATGAAATACGCATTTTTGAAACTGTTTAATCACCACTGCATAAATACAAATGACATGATAAGAAAGCAGACGGACACATGGGGTAGCAATAAAACAAAAGATTATCTTTTATCTATATGAACTTCAGAGCAGTGAGATAGCTCCACACCCTTTTGTTCCGATCTTCATTCTCTGCGCACACAGAAAACAAGAAAGAAAGAAAAAAAAAAGGGCAACAGGCATAAAAGAAAATCACCGAGCCTGCCAGGATTCGAACCTGGAATCTTCTGATCCGTAGTCAGACGCGTTATCCGTTGCGCCACAGGCCCAAACAGCCGGGAGTGTTCGAGGAATATTTTTATAATTTATAACCACATCAAAATGCTCTAGCTGTTAATTCTTTGTTGTTTTCATTTACAGAACTGGTATACCTGACCAGTAAATGAAAATAACCTCGGCATTATCGGCTCAGGACTGCGATTTGAAGCCGCCAGTGACAGCTCCCGTGCCGGGCATCGCTAGTATGCCACGCTAGCCACGCGTCACATTGTCGTTTTCGGCGGCTCTGGGAAGGAAAAGAAGTGCGGGCCAATATACCCATTGCAGGTGGTTGGGAAGGAAATCTTTATACACCACCTATTACGGGTGACCACGACCCGTTATCCCACACGTTACATTGTACCTGTAACACGTTCTTTATTACTTCACTTCAGGTCGACCGCGGTGCAGATGTTAGTACAGATGTTTATTCGGAACCTTGAAGTTGGTACAGACATCGGCAAAAGCAATCAGGGTAGCGGTTAATGCACATTCCAAAACGTTGTAGGTTCTTTCCATGAAGTTCACGAGGATGGCTGGCTCGGCTAGCGCTTTGTCCTGTCGTTTTTTGAGATTGTGTCCTCGCCTGCGAGCGATGGTAACCCTTTTAGTACCTTCCGTGAAGTCGACCCGTAATTCGCGTCAGCGCACTTTTCCGCCCGACAAATAATGTCGTGGCTATGTGTCCGCTTGTACCATCAGTTGGAGCAGTAAAATCGGCCAATATGTGGTTTAAATAAAATGGCAACAAGAAAAAATCAGAGATTAAAAAAGTAGACCTCCTTCTGCGAGCCAAGGAGGAGGAGCAGGAAAAATATTATTGAAATGCAACATTAAGCGTCAAGAATGTCCCGGCTCCAGTTCATCAAAGCCAACTGGTCCGTCAGCTGGTTTGAGGCTATCTAAGCCCGCCATGTTGAAGGAGGAGGGTGTGGAAAGTGTGGGGACTGAATTGCAACGGAGTAGGAAAAAATACAGTGTTCGAAACTTGCGTATAATTCGGGACAACTGGGGCATGCCGGACTGCGGGGCTCATCAATCTCACAATGGCGGGTCACCCTATCCCTCGCGTATTATACTGCCGTATCCTAGGACTACATATACATGAGTCCTCTAATCAGGCCGATGTGGCTACGACCGTTAAAGCTTGCGATCAGCTTACGCACCTAGTGCGCCGCATTGTCAATAAGAACGTCGGCCTATACCCGAGGGTCAAGTCAGGCAGCTCGTACATGCCTTAGCTCTCGGTAAAATTCTTTATACAATTCCTTATCTTGCTCTTACTTGTCACCAAAGACATCAGATTGAGGTTGCGCTTCATGCACCTAATAAGACCGCCCTCAACGTTCCCGTAAATACGGCCCCTGGGATATCTCATACAACGACATAAAGACCGGCGAATGGTGCGTCTTTCCAGGACAAAACCAGGACACTGGATACTCCACGAAGTTGCTTTCAAACCTATTGACATCCTTTTCCCAGATAACTGCGAACCTTGGATAACTTGGAGCCAGATAGCGCTTCCAGATAACTTGGAACCTATTGACCTTCCCATCTAATATTAGCCCTCCTTCAGCGCTCCCAGATAACCTCAGAATCGCCTCCATCCCGAAAAGCCTTGCAGCTGATATCAGTCGAGAGAGAGAGAGAGAGAGAGAGAGAGAGAGAGAGAGAGAGAGAGAGAGAGAGAGAGAGAGAGAGAGAGAGAGAGAGAGAGAGAGAGAGAGAGAGAGAGAGAGAGAGAGAGAGAGAGAGAGAGAGAGAGAGAGAGAGAGAGCTTCATTCAGTGGCCCGAATCCGGGGAGGCGTTCTGCTCGCTTTACCGATCAAGTCCACCCAATTGATTCTACAATCGTCTACACGGATGCATCAAGGACGCCCGTCGGAGCAGCTGCTTATTCTTTCGACGAGCAGATTTCTTCCGAATTCTGATTTGTTCTTGCTATAACTATAAATTTTGAAGTGATGCTCGCAACGGTTTTCCTAAAAAAACATCTTGATATCGTTGACACAGAATAACTCTGCCAGTTCATCGATACCTTGAGCTCACTGCAGTAACGACATCCCACCAGTTCCACATTATAGGTGGGTCAATCGGCATTCGTCATTACGTCCCTGAGAGCTCGTATAATCACGTGTAGGCATTTTTTTCGTTTTGCTTGGTTATGGATTTTTAATGGCATTTATGACACGTGGAGCAAGTCGCTTGTGCGAATAGTTTGCGAAGCTTTGGTGTATATTTAGACTGTGAACTTCTTTTTATCGCTTTTTGTGTTCATATCAGAACCCTTTTACGTGTGTTGCGTGTCCGCACTAACACCATTTTGTACGCTGCATCTACCTGTTTTTTTATGCTGGCGGCGGTGGTCCTCAGCAAAGCACCGCCAGGTCCTCAGCGCCCATATGGTGGCGCCGGTTCGACGAGCAAGCTTGGCTTCTCGCGCTTAGCCGATTCCCGTGATTTAAGAGAAGCGAAAAAAAAAAGCACAATAAAAGAAAAAAAAAACTCGCTTCCAGCCAACACGTGCAACGCGGCATGTGTGACTATGAGAAGGGGGACAGTTTTAAAAGAACCGCTCCAGATTAGGGGAGGCCGATTCAAAGATAACAAAAGAAACATGGGAGCCTTTATAGCGGTACTGTCGAAGACGTACGAATTGTGGATGCCGGTTTTATATAGATTCTTTTTCTCTTTCAGTCGGCCATCCGCTGCATCCGGTAGCCATGGACACTAGGCGCGCATTTTTTTTTACGGAATTGAGGGCGGAGGCACACTTCGGGAGAAAAGACGCACGACGTAGACGTACTCTGCTCCCCGAGCTGTCAACGGCAGAGATAAACCGTCGCTGCGGTCCGCGCCGCTCCTCGCTTTCCAGCGGACATCTTTCTGATCGCTGTGACAGCCATTTTCTTTGCCAGCTTCCTCTCTAAAAACCCAGTTACTGCGCTTCAAGTTGCAATCGTCGCTTCTCGGCAGCTGTGAACTCTGGAAACACGGTCAACATACCCACTGCTTTATAACATCCATGTGTTCCTAGACGGTGCCGGAGAAGCGCCGCTGCCTCCAGGGAGTATTACTTTGATTTGGCGGTTTGTCTGTAACTGCAAGCGCAATAGCTTCCGAAGGAACGTAGCTGCGAACAGAGGCCCAATATGCTTCCACGGGTGGAGGACAGTTCGCTAGAATAATTAGGCAGTGCTACTGGGAAACGTTACTTGATAACGGAAAAAAAAATGTAATAATGCTGTATTTAGATACTTCAGTTAAAGGGAACTTACAAATCAAATCAGTGCTTTTCAAGCCGTAGCTATACCTCGGCCATGATGTCGACCCCCCCCCCTCCCCACAAAAAAAATAATAAAAAAGAGGGCGTAGGGGACTCGCTAGGACGCTTGCATTCACGTCGCTGCCTCCCTTTTTATGCTGGAAGCACAACTTGGTTTTATGGGCTCTGACGATTTTTAACATTGATCTGTGCTTTCAACAATTTTCATCCGGCAGTAGAACATCGCGGTAGTCCTCGCAAAACGATCGTCGATTGACTGCAGGGTTCATTGACACGCCGAAGCTGCACGTGGGCGATGAGGCGCGCCATAGCGGAGGGCTCCGGATTAATTCTGACCCCCGGGGGTCCTTAACGTCCGCCGAAATCTCGAAAACATGGACGTTTTCGCTTTTCCCCTCCACCAGAAAAGCAGCCACCGCAGCCTGTAATCGACCCCGCGTCCTTGGGCTCAGCAGCACAACGCCTTAGCCACTGAGCCACCGCGGTGTGTCTGCAAATGATCCTTACATGCGTTTATCCTTCCCTGCTGTAGTAATCATGGCACCGATGCTGCCCGAAAAAATAAGTAATGATTAATACCAATAATATATTTAGAGTAAACGTGATGATGCTGCCTGGTTATAGTCGCTAATCGCAGGACCGGTTTTTGACATGCATGGTTCTGCATCTGTCACTGCGCGCAGCAATACCCAACGCCTGGTAAATCGGCTTTCACAGCAACTGATCTCAAATGAAAGCACAGTGAGGCTGATTCCAGCTTCAGGGCTCATACCCTGGCACATCTTCGTTTGGCTCCCAGGCGGCCCCTCACCCAGACATTGGCAGGGGGCACAGTGATGTGTAGCTCGGCTACGACGAAATAACTGCGCGACCTTGTTTCGTCGTGTAGGTTATTCGCTACACTTGAGCAATTCTTATTCTAACCAGATTTGTAATTTTCAGCCATTCCCAAACTTTTCTCTAAGAGTGGGAACTGCTTCTGGTTGCTTTCTTGGTTGCATTATTCTGGGCGGGGGTATACCGAGGGAAACTTGTGGCCCCCTATAGGAAATGTTTCAGTTGCTTATGGATAGCCAACAAGCTATACGGTCTATTATTGCAGAGCACCTGCAAAGTCGCAGTCGCCTTGGAAACGCCTAGGAAGCAATCACAGTTAAAATTTCGTTTACTATGCGTCGAGGCTGATTCTGATGATTACTATACAGCCAGGTCCATGCAGATTTAAAGGGGACCGTCACTAAAGTTAAGAAAACTACGGGATCTCAGCGCTGTACAAAGTACTCCAACATTATTTTTTGCACGTGGCTATGTGTTGTGTGTTGTTGTGCGCAGCTTTATTTTTACTTCAGGTGATCCGCCAAATCTGTCTCGGGGCCATTGGTCTTAGTAACGCACCAGTATGTACCACGAGTGGGTACGTGCACACGGCAGCTTTTTTTAATTTATTTAACCAGTCGAACCTGTAGAAGCACTGAGCAACGGCCTGTATTTTTTGCCTCTATGGTTCCAGTTCAGAAACAACCTATGAACCCCGATTAATCTATAATGAGACCTCGCCACCCACCTTCTCTTAAAGAAAACTATGGTTGATTCCTCCGTCATAGAAATCGGTAAAACACGAAAGTGAAACGTGCAGCGAAATCTGCAGCTGAACATGGTTTGCGGGTCGGTGGTTGTCTTGTGGGTGTGCTTGGCCAGCGTCGTCCTGCTGGCGTGTCGCTTCAGCAAAGGTGTACTGGCGTCATTTCCGTGACGGATATGACGTCAGTAAAATCTTGGTGTATCCCGGCATAAAACAATTTCGCGTTAAAATATAAAAACCGACAGGGAACAACCCTAAGTATGACGTACTCTTTAGTACTAAAGGTTGCTTTCCCGCAAGGAGACCCTATGTGCAGGGGTGCACCCTTTACAGAAGATTAGAATGCTGGTGGACGAAAAGCAGAGAGGGGAATATTGCCTAGGACAGTTACCACCTGGAACAGGGGAAAAAAGTATTTCGTGCCTAATTAGCTTTGGTGCCTGCCCTAAGCAGCGCTAGTATTAAACCAAG
Source organism: Haemaphysalis longicornis (assembly GCF_048455015.1). Taxonomy (NCBI): domain Eukaryota; kingdom Metazoa; phylum Arthropoda; class Arachnida; order Ixodida; family Ixodidae; genus Haemaphysalis; species Haemaphysalis longicornis. The sequence goes on along the minus strand of NW_027526203.1, from coordinate 448,131,775 downwards.
AGTGTAAAACATGGTTATATTAGTCCTTTTTGGTAAGATGACATGTCATCCCCCCGCTTCAAAGGGGAAACCAATAGCAATCATCATCATCATCATGCTTCGTTGTACTGACATCACTTTTGTGACGGATATGACGTCAGTCAAATATTTGTGTAAAAACACTTTCAAGTTAAAACACTTTCGAATAAAACACTTTCGAGTTAAAAATTATTTCCTATCAGAAAAGGACCTGTAGCCGAGCGGTAATTTACGCCTTGAAACCAGTGTGGATTGTGTTCAATCTAAAGTGACTAGGGGTACATGCAGAAAAATTGGAAGGCGGGTTTGGTACCATTAAATGAATTTGTGCCTACAAATTAACCGGCTTTTGCAACGTGGGCTGAAATTCTGAAAACATTGCGTGGAGTTTTATTGAGGAATGACTATACGGCATCCTTCAGTCTAAATATGATGTCGCAAGAACCTTACATCTCAACGTTAAAAAAAATAAGAAAATTCTAAATGATTAGAAACACTCAAAAAAAAAAAAAAAAAACGGCGGCCACGCCTGGGGCCTGTGGCGCAACGGATAACGCGTCTGACTTCGGATCAGAAGATTCCAGGTTCGAATCCTGTTAGGCTGAGGCTCGCTAGGTTTTTTCTTCTCAATTCCCTTTCTTTTCCTGTTAACGAATACGATGGGTGCGTGTGAATCGTACTTATGATTCTGAACTTACATACACTCTTTGCATTTTATGTTGTACAGCGATTCGAAAAAGCTATCACGCGTGCAAAAAAATGGAGGTGAACGGAATTGGGACAGGATCTGCAATGCGCGCGGAAGTGTCGTGCCATGGGTCACATTTCGCATTTGGACTCTTTGTCCCGTTTTGCGTCCTTAGTGTTTACCTGTCAGAGGTCGTGCGCCCAGCTTTAGCCGTGTGTGGCCTCCGCGAGTCCCATGGGCCAGAGCAGAACCATATAGCAAAGAGCGGAGGTTGCGCAGCAACGGACACCTCGTCTGCAAAGCATGCAACGGCTCATTCGGCTTTGCGAGCGAAACGATATTTTGAGAACATTTGATACTACAGTTAAACCTGGATATAACGAAGTCGACAAAAGCTAGCAATTTTTCGTTACATCCCGGGTTTTTCTTTTTTTTTTTTGCATGCAGGTTTCGGGTTTAGGCTAGCGTGAATGAAACAGAAACGAAACCAGAATGCTTGACATGGGTGAAGGTGAACTCGCCCTTCAAGGATTTATTTCACAGTGAAAAACTGCGTGATTTGCACCTGCCGCTTTCTTACGAGCTTCGGCACTGCACGGCGCTACAAAGAAGCTAGGTCACTTACCCCCGTATTCGCTGGCGGACCTTAAGTATCACGTTTGCGTTTTGACACTTTTGGGTTCCAAACGCGTTTCAAGAACCAAACTTATGCTGAAAGGGCGTCGTTTCGCAAACGTGATGCTCTTTTTCCCACTCAAAATTGTTGAGAGGGTGCTCGCGGGATTCTGTACCGGGAGGCGACATAATTCAAAAATGCGAACTTTTCTTGCAAAGGAGAAAACTTATCGTTTTCTGGCAACAGGGCTCATCACCGGCGAACCGACACCACAGATAGCATTGAAGACGCGTGGCAGGCCACAGGCAGGTCGACAGGCAAGCGTATACCACCTCAAAACGTAACTCTCGAACCGACACCGCACTTCCACGTGAAAGCGAACGGTAGTTTGCGGTAAGGGCGAAAAAAATTGACTGAATGAATAAATTTTATTGAAGTAAAGATGGAGGAAAGGGGACGGGAAGAAAAAGATAAGAGAGGGAGTAGAGAAAGATTGGAGACGACACAAGTCGCCCAAAAAAATTGAAGTGTGGTTACTGTTGCCACCTGGTGCCACGCTGCACAATCTCTACTTGGTGTTACGTTAGCCATGTGATGGCACTAGCCGCTGCTTTCATAATCATCATCATCATAATCACCACCACACCACCACCACCACCACCACCACCACCACCACCACCACCACCATCATCATCATCATCATCATCATCATCATCATCATCATCATCATCATTATTATTATTATTATTATCATCATCATCATCATCACGACGAATTTTGGTTGTGGTGATTCTAGACCTTTTCATAGATGCTGGCTCCTTAAAGCAGCGCTAGAATTCGGCAACTTAGTGCATTTCCTCGGGCCGATTTTGCAGTAAAAGTGCAAGAAACAATGGCTGACCAGCGTTGCGAGTTTGTTACATCAAGGTTAACCGCTGAAACGCCTTCGTTATACATAGAGGTCGCCAAAACATGGGCTTCTATGGCGGTGGCAATGGGGAATCGAAAAACGACGTTAAATGCAGGAATTCGTTACATAAACGTTCGTTACATTCACGTTTGCCTGTGTAGACACTTTTGGGAGTAAACGTACGTATTTTGTCTGCGCTGACTATTTCAACTGGAAGCGCGTGCACGCGGTCTACACTTCTCCGCGCGTTTCTTGCAGACGACTCGATACCAACGAATGCGGAAGCTGCTCGGACGGCGAGAATCCACTTCCGCTGTGAAAACATCGCCGGCACACTTCCGCCAAGGATCAGACGTGATTTGCAAGCATTACCTCTCCCGGAAACGATCGGTGCGGAGTGCACAGGGCTGTAATTTTATTTACTCTTCCACTGCCCATCGCAGCCGATAACAAATCAATGTATATTTTTTCACTTCGTGCACTGCGGGCAGAAAGAACTTGAACACGTCGAACACAAAGGGAAGCCGCGCTGCCCCGCGCACCCACGGTATAGCCTGAACCGGTTTCACCGACAGGCCATTCGGCAACTCTGCGCTTTGGAGCTCCATTTTGAAGAAGCAGCAGGCGAAATCACTCAACAACTCAATCATTACGGCCTGTACAGAAAACAAAAAAAGACAGCGCATATTAAGCGACTGGCGACTAGCAGTCGTGCTGTTTTTCCTGACCTGCACGTCTCTTCGTATGCGTGGCATCGTGCAGATAAGGTATCAGGGATGAAAGGCTGGGACGTTCAGTCGATTGTAGCTGCAAAGGTTGCCCTATTGTTCCTCACACAATTAAGGTGCAGTCGGTGTCCGTTCTGGCGCTCTGTCGTGGCACCTGGGAGCTTGGGAACAGAGCTATCGAATTCGAATGTCACGCGAGAAGAAGAAGGCACGCACCTTACATCTCCGACTTGATAAAAAGGCCGTCGCACAGAATAACAAATGCCATGATATAGTAAGACGTGTTGCTGGGCGAGTTGGTTCATATTACAGAAGTAAGATTTAGAGCAGTGAAAGACATAACCGCGAGCAAGAGTTCACTGCGTGGTACAGAATAAAACAAATCTTCTACATCAACCGAGAAGGCGTAGCCTACGTCAGTGTTGCCCCGTATTGCACTGATTACTGTAGTAGAATTCTTAGTATCAAACGGATCATTTATACACAAACCGCTAAGCTGCTTTAGATGGTAGCGACTGACAGGTGCTTGCCAAGAATCTTTCTCGCTCACAATGGTCCTGAAGGGGATACCAACTTTATGCGTTTTGGCAGCGAAAAAAACGGTTAGGCTGCTTTTCTTACTGTTCCCAATGCCCTTAGCAAGTTTGGTAAGTTCAAGGCTTTTGCAAAGGGCCACGTCCCGTCCTTTTCACCGTCCGTGTCTTTCGCTGCGCTAAATCTTATTTCTGCCACGATATAGAAGCCTCATAGCGCGTTTCCCTTGACTGGTGTCTAAGGTAACAACAGCTATCCGGGGCGACGACCAATGGGAACCGCAGAATACGCCCACGTGACGCTGTCGTACGGAGGGGAAGCACTCGGGCCTTTTTCCCGTTCCAGACGAGCCCAGCCCACACCGTGGCCTGCAGCCTAACCAGCTTAGGTGGACTGGCGAAAGCGCAATTTGCTGCCTTGTCCACTTTTTAACGTGCAGTTTTTCTGGTGGGGGCGAAAAGCATAAACGCCCGAGTGTCAAACTTCGACGCACGTTAAAGATCCCCAGGGGACCAAAATTAATCCGAAGCCTTCTAGTACTATGGTGAGACCCAAAGATCATAGTATAGCTTCGGTGCGTAAAACTCGTATAATCTGAATTCGGACCCCTTCGTTCAGGTTAAGAATTGTACGCACACACATTCCGCCACGCATTTAATGTGGCCCCTAACTTCGACCAAGATTTAAAAAGGCTCGAGGCCTAAAGGCCAAAAGACATTACTAAGAATTCATTCGTTATTTTTAATTGGTGAACTTTTTATTATTAATTTAGTCACTAATGTGTCAGTAGAAAAAATGTAGACTGCCTAGGAAAATCGCTAATCAGGAATTTTCTTCGAGCTGCGGGCTGCGGGGTGTTTTTATTTTCAGGGAAAAGACAGAAGTCCCGGAAATGCGGGAAATGCGAAAGAAATGCCACGCGAGTACGGGCGCCCGCGCCGAGACTTAAGCGCTTCTGTGTCGGATACGCAGCTGCACTCCTCTACAGCCGCACTGGACAGGGCTTGGCCATGTAGGGTGGGTCTTGGGCTCCGCTGCTGAAGCATGAAGTATACGCTACTCGACCATGCCACACACTAACCTTCGCACAGCCCAAGCAGCTCTTAGAGCAACAATGAAGAACTACACTGTTTCCCTTTTTATCAAAAACAAATAAATAAAAGAAGACTTAAGATCGCTTGACACCGCACGGCGAAACATCCTAAGCTGCAACCAGGGTATCCATTTCCCCGTCCTGTTACTTGAAAAAAATGAGGCACCACATAATCTCTGTTTCTATATTCATTGCTCACCCCCGATCCCAACCCATCCCCCGAGCAGTGGGAGGACCTGCTGGCCAGTTCCCATCACGCTGACCAGACCAGGGCTGCCGCCAAGGCACAGGGTACCTGGACTGAGACCAACCCATCTGCACCCCAATCTCTCTCTCTCTCTCTCTCTCTCTCTCTCTCTCTCTCTCTCTCTCTCTCTCTCTCTCTCTCTGTGGCGATAATAGGGTGACATCACTTAGGTGTGTTTAGACAGTCCCGCCAAGTTTTAGGGGCGAAGCCCATTACGGATTCGGGCTGTCGGCGTCGGAACCACCATCTCATGTAGTCACGGTACTAAAACATCCGGACACTTGTTTACGCCTCGCGCTAGAGCGCTTCGTGCTTCAAAGACGCGAGACTTTTTACAGCAAAGCTGCATTTCTCTACCTCCCCCTACCTCCCCCCCCCCCAAAAAAAACGGTTTCATATCCGTTGGCAAAAACGCCAAGGCGCCAAGAATACACTGCATGCTTCACCCGTTTCCCGTTAGTGGAGATAACCCGGTATATTTATTAATAATTTCCCGCTGCCACCTTCAGGACGTGCTCAAATAGGCCCCGTCTGAAGCGGTGCCGTACGTGCTCCGTTCCAGCAGGTGTGTTGCCGAAAGAGAGAGACATAAAACCTTACTTGAAGCGACCCATGTCCGAGCAACCGAAGATGGGGTTCTGGTGGGCCGGGAAAGCGCTTAAATGGATACTCCGAAGGATTCAGGGCCTCACACGTGGGCAATGTGCTGCAGGGCGAGGCGAGAACTGAGCATCGGGCGAAGATCGCAGATGTTCCAGGTGTATGGATTGTGCGGTGGTAAAAGGTGTGGATGCAGAAAGTGTGGTGATCGCCTGGCAGGAGGACAAGTCCAATAGGTGGGTTTCACGTCAGGACAGGCATCACACACCTGGCAATGTGGCATGCCAGTTCGGGTCATAGTGGGGTGAATAAGGAGGTCACAAGGGAGGGAGAAGAAGAAAAAAGTATACACCTCGCTACCCATGCAATGCCAAGTGTTGCAGGACAAATACTTATTTCTTAGGCCTACTTTAATAGTTTATTCGGCCTTTTAATAAGCAAAGTTTGTGTTTATTCAAGCTAGTGCTGCCAGAGCAAAGACCCACGATTACTTTGCGGCACGAATATCTAGTGATCAGTAATATTTGACATCCAGCTGCACAGGAACAGGCATAAAAAGAAGGCCGACGAGTAAGTCTCGAACACTGCAGTCGGGCTTGTTGGTCTACATGATCAAACGTTTGCGGCGCAGGACAACAAGGACGAAGAAAGAACAAAACACGACGAGCACTGCACAGCGCTTGTCGCATCGCTCGTCTTGTTTCGTTCTTCCTTCGCCATCGTTGTTCTGCGCCGCAAACGTTTGATCAAGTAAGTCTTGTCGCCTTTCAGAACAGTGAGGGAGGAAACCCACCCCGAGACAAAGAGACGGTTTTGAGTTGTGCGCATAAATATTTCAATTTCGTACTGGGAAACCTGTTCACCACTTCGCCTTGAGAAAGAAGCAGATTATCCAACCCTAGGTTGCCAAAACTGAGTTTAAATGATTCCCTTGTGTCCACGTTACAATGGTGACTGTGTACATAAAAATGCAACGTCGAATACTACGTTCATAACCACACTGGCTAATTAACTTATAGTGGTCAACGTACCTGTCGTATTGAAAAGTAGGATACCGTATCAGGGCAATCGCTTTGGGACGTACTAAAAGTCTTCCTCGAGCCAAGACGGCAGGAAAATAAGAAATAAAACATCAGCAAAATCACCCGACGGCGATCTCGCTCTGAAGGTACGTTTGAGTAAGGTTTAGGCATACGGAAAGCAATTCGTTTCGTGTAGAAAGGGCTCGTGCCGCCGCCGTTTGCCCTACTGGAGAACGAGTGGCGCATAGACAAGGAACGACATACAAGCATATGCATGTAGTAAAAAACCGGAAACTTAAGTGCACAGAGGCAAACAGCAAATTTAACTCACACTACGGACCTAGAAAGATACACACATAACAAGGGACTGGCCGTGCTTCCATGAGTGGCCCCTATCGCGCGCAAAGTGCCTCTTTCTGTCGGGGAATAGCAAATATTGGGTGTTTGTGAATTTAGCACGTTCTAGCTCGAAGTGAATACGCTTTCCGGTAATACAGTGATACACCCCTGTTGACCCAAACCGTAGAATAGTGGTTTCGGTTCAGCAACTGAAGGGCGCTGATGGTGATGATATTCAGCAGGGTAGAAGAAGGGAAGGCGAGGCGAAGAAGAGAAGGCGGACGAACGAACTTGGAGCTGCGGGCGTTCCGTGGTCCTCATAAACCCCCCTGCTGTCGCGTAAACCGCGTGGGTTGCTGCCTTTTCCGTGTGGGGTTGCCGCAGTTAGTGTGCTCGAACCTCGCGCTGGTGGATTGGCAAGGAACTGGTTGTCTTCAAAGAAGAACTCCACAGTCTTCACGTGCCCAAGACTTGCGCCAAGACGCCTCAGCTTTCACTGGGCAAAGGAAAGAACATGGGCGAGTCGACGGAAGGCTGCCGAGGCCAACATGCCGAGGTCACGCCCCGCGGCGTCGACGACCCGGGCCGGAAACGCGGGAAGCCTATGGATAAACAGCAATCGGAGCTCATGGCAGCGGGCCAAGCAGGCGCGGCTGCAGGGCGCGCCAAGAAGCCGCGCGACGCTGTCGGCGAGCACACCCTGCTTGGAAGATTCGGACAGGGACCTGCAGCAACTTCGGGCTGCCATTTTGCAGAACACCTTCCCGGACTACCTGCCGACGCTGACGGAGCTCGCCCGCACTTATGGTCCCTCCGACCCGCTACGGGTGGCGTTCGGCGGTGGCACTCGTCCGACTACATCGCCAACCTGACGGAGAAGAGCTTCAGATCATGTGCACCCCCGGGCCCCCAAGGTCCGTCTCTCGCTGGCCGTGAGGAACGCGCTCGTGGACGCCTTCAACGAGATCTTGGACGGCCGCTCGTAGTTGTTGTTGCGGCTGGTGTTGTTGTTATTTTGCCCTCAGCAATAGAACAGGACTAATCAGGGGATAGGCCAATCAACAGCGGTTGAAGAAAGGGATAAACCGTGTCTTATCTATTACGGGCCACTACATGGGGATAATTTAAGGTGGTTGGGAAGCATTTTGAAACCGTAATCAAGGTAGTAAAAAGAAGGAATTGAGAAACTTGAAAAGAAAAATAGACAAAATAGAAATTTAATATTTCCGCGAACCTTGTCTTTTTATTTGTTGTCTTACCAACGCCTCGCAGCGCCCGACTATCTTATCTTGTGTTTTAAGCGAGGCGCGCGTTTCCTTCCCCTGTTGTGTACCGCACCGGGAATCTTGTTTGTATGGGGAAAGGATGCTGCTCTGCGGTCGCTATCCTAGACCGTTCTTGTTAAATCGAAAATGTTCTCTATCTAAACCGATGTTTCCAGTAACGAGAGCAGAGCCGATAAATGCGTGGAAACAAATAACAAAATTTCTGGGGTTTGAGCGCTCCGAATCTTCACCTGTGCCATGAGGCGCGCCGTAGTGCAGGGTTCCGGGTGGATTTTGACCGCCCGGGGATATTTAACGTGCGCCGAAATCTCGACACACGGGTGTTTTCGCGTTTAGCGTCCGTGTGAAGAGCAGCGACCGCGTCCTTGGACCCAGCAGCGCAACGCCTTAGCCAATGAGCCACGGCGGCGGGTAACTGAGCGGCAAGGTATAACGCTGCGGCATTTAATTCGCCCACGATCATCTGTGCACGTCACTCTGTTGACTGCTTCTCCGACGCTTGTCCTTTCCAGAGCACAAGTTCGCTCCAATAAACCTTGTTTACTGAAATGACCCTGTATCGTTCTTCGCTACGTAACAATATGCCATTCGTCCCGGAGACCTTCTCTTATTCGTGAAGATGCATACCCAGTTGAATATTTTCGTCATCATGCCCATTAAATGTTGAACAGAAATTACTGTCCCACGTTTTGGGTAACAGATAAAATATTGCAAACATTGCGAGCAGATTAGTTTGAATTGCGCGTTTTGATTACGGCATATAAATGAGATCGCAGAAGGTTTGTAGCAGTTCCCGGGGGAAAAAATTGGCCGCGTATCTGCTCCTTTCGTTGCAAATGTCGACAAAAGACGATAGTTTGTCAACATTTGCCAAGTAAATGCCTCCCTTCGCTTTCCCGCTCACCTCTCATTGTTCCTCTTGCGTCGCGCTCCTCCCAAGGTAAAACGTTAAAGGTTTCCTTCAGTCAATTTAAATTTACCGCGTTCCACTGCTCCAGGCCGGGCGCCTTCATGACAGCGCTGCCGTACGGCGGAGACGCGCGTGAATCGAGGCGCTCTAATTCAACGTTTACAGAACCGCGTTCCCCTTGTTCACGTGCGTTCGAAGCAGAACGTGGAACCTATCTAGAGGGACCTTTACTAACTGTTGCCGCTTGATTATCTTAAAATTCCGCGAGGAGCTATAATGGCGTGGGCGACAGCAGGTAACGGTGTGATTTTTTTTTTTCTGCAGTGGATGTAGTATTTCAGTTCGCAAAAATCAAGCATGTATGAATTTTTTTATAAAAGAGCACTGTAAATATCTCTGGTGTATGAATTTTCTCCCTTATATTTGCGGTGTTTTTCTTGTTCAACAATGATGATAAGTATGAACATATAAACCGGTCTTGGATGTTTGGCTGTGAGTATATAAGACTATTGAGCAAACTTCGTTTCACTTTGGCCGGCTGACTGAATCGAGTGTCAGACAGACAGACAGACAGACATAAAATGTCTGAGTTTAAGTAGCCAAAGAAAGTCTATCGTCTTTAAAAACTTTTCAATGAAACGCCCGTGGCTTGCGCTCGAAGTTTGCAAACTTTTGGCTTTTACACTTATCGATTCATTGTGATATCTAAACCTCGCGATGGAAATCACTTTCGTTTAAAAAAAAAAATGGGATTCCTCATTCTAAACGCTCAAACGAAGGCTGTTTATAGGTTTCCGCAACGTTGCACTCGCTGCACCACTTGCCGTCTAACCTTATTTCACCGATGTGTATGCTAAGATGTAAATTCGTACAAAGCCAGGGTCTGTCTTAGATACTTGAAGGCTAGAAAAAATCATCCTCAGCACGCCCTCGCCTCACATAATCTGCGGCTGCTTCAACGCACAAAATGAAATTTGGTGCAGCGCAGACTCGCTGAAGTCGTATGATGAGACGTACTATCAAACCACTCAATGATGGCAGTGTTACAATTCTTTAAAAAATCAGTTCAGTGCAATTCCACTCGGCAAAGATGGACGACCAGTGGAGCCCGGCGCATTCGTGGGAGTGCACAAACAAATAAGTTGTTTGTAGCTTGCGATTGAGCATACGTCCTATTGATTAGCTGATGGAAACTTAAAATGACTCAAGTTTTATTCCAGCGGACAAACATGAGACCTTAACTTTCCCTCCCGCTAAAAGGGTATACTGCTGCCTCTGCTACTAATACTACAACCTTGCAAACAAAACCACCCCTGACGCAGTAACAACACAAATAAGGCAATACAGAGCACTGGGGCTTTGGTCACACGCTGGTGAAGGGAAAAAAACCCGTTGACCTAAAGTACTAAAGAGAAATTATTGTTCGTCTCAGTTTGATAGGCACCAACATGCTTCACATCAAAATTGGACATGCTCTACAAAACGACGTTTTGAGGTGCGATCAAGCGCAAAGGAACCAAATCCTACAGAGGGAACTCCTGCCACATAAATCGGAAGCGTAGCAGACGACAACGTCAGCAGCCACGAGCCGGCGGATCGCTGGTCTTGAGCCCCGACCCTCGCGCAACTTGGGATCGGCGCCTTCTTCATCTTCCTTTTTTGATGTGCCCGGTGGGGTGACGAGCTAAGACAGGAAAGTATGCAAAGCCTTTTGGGCCGATTGGGTTATGTTCAACGCTTTTGCTCAGTTTCTCAGCCTGAGCAACATTTTTGCGAAATGCACAGCAGGGGCACGCACATTCCTTTTAAGCAACATCGCTAGCGCACGTCGCGCCGTTGCATCCCACGTTCTGTGACAGCTGACGACATGCCACGCTGTGCGAGCTGATTGGAAGCCCGAGGAAGGGCCGGCAGAAGCTGTGCAGCCGAGAAGACAGAGCAGCAGTCGCAAGTGCAAGGGCTGGCCCCCGGGTGCCCAACGCACCACGTCTCGGGGGACGTGTGCACCGGGCCAACGCCGAGTCCACCCCCAGACTCCAGCCTGGTGCAGCGGGAGATGTCCGCTCGGCGGGGCGATTTCAAAACGCCGTCAGCGTCACCGGTGCTCCGACGGAGACCGCACAAGGCTTCGCCGGAATCGCCACTGGTCGGCCGGACGGGATCCAGAAAGGAGCAAGCGGAAGAGGCCTTTCCCTGCACTCAAAGCCTTTTGGCGCTGCGCTCGCCGTCCGTCGCCAACCGCAGGACGCAATACCAGCAGCGACGCCGAATGCCATGGCTGACCCTTGGTTCCTCCAACCCTGGTCCCTCCTGGTGCTATACATCACGCAAGAGAATGGTAGGAAGGTGCTGGCGGGGATTTAAAGGAACTGCGGAATAGTGCTCGAGATCGTGCATGATGATGGACAAACTGAACTATGCCAACATCCTCTTCATTGAACCACCGGGCCCAACAATGCGACGATAAACACGCACGAGGAGACGTACCATCGAGTGCGGCCGACGTCCACCGCTAACCGAAGGACGCAGTACCAGCAGCGTCGCCGAATGCCATGGTTGTCCCTTGGTTCCTCCATCCCTGGTCCCTCCTGGTGCTCTACATCACACGAGAGAATGGTAGGAAGGTGGTGGTGGTGATTTTAAAGCGCTGGAGATCGTGCATGATGATGGACAGAGTGAACTATGCCAACATCCTCTTCATTGAACCACCGGGCCAAACAATGCGAGATAAACACGCACGACGAGACGTGCCAGCGGAGTGCGGCCGACGTCCTCCGCTAACCAAAAGACGCAGTACCAGCTGCGACGCCGAATGCCATGGCTGGCACTTGCTTCCTCCACCCCTGGTCCCTCCTGGTGCTATACATCACGCAAGAGAATGGTAGGAAGGTGCTGGCGGGGATTTAAAGGAACTGCGGAATCGTGCTCGAGATCTTGCATGACGATGGACAAACTGAACTATGCCAACATCCTCTTCATTGAACCACCGGACCCAACAATGCGACGATAAACACGCACGAGGAGACGTACCATCGAATGCGGCCGACGTCCTCCGCTAACCGAAGGACGCAGCACCAGCAGCGTCGCCGAATGCCATGGCTGTCCCTTGGCTCCTCCATCCCTGGTCCCTCCTGGTGCTCTACATCACGCAAGAGAATGGTAGGAAGGTGGTGGTGGTGAATTTAAAGAACTGCGGATTAGCGCTAGAGATCGTGCATGATGATGGACAAACTGAACTATGCCAACGTCCACTTCATTGAACCACCGGGCCAAACAATGCGAGATAAACACGCACGACGAGACGTACCATCGAGTGCGGCCGACGTCCTCCGCTAACCGAAAGACGCAGTACCAGCTGCGACGCCGAATGCCATGGCTGACCCTTGGTTCCTCCACCCCTGGTCCCTACTGGTGCTTTACATCACGCAAGAGAATGGTAGGAAGGTGCTAGTGGTGATTTAAAGGAACTGCGGAATAGTGCTCGATATCGTGCATGATGATGGACAACCTGAACTATGCCAACATCCTCTTTATTGAACCACCGGGCCCAACAATGCGACGATAAACACGCACGACGAGACGTACCAACGGAGTGCGGCCGACGTCTTCCGCTAACCGAAAGACGCAGTACCAGCTGCGACGCCGAATGCCGTGGCTGACCCTTGGTTCCTCCCCCCCTGGTCCCTCCTGGTGCTATACATCACGCAAGAGAATGGTAGGAAGGTGCTGGTGGTGATTTAAAGTAATTGTGGAATAGCGCTCGAGATCGGGCATGGTGATGGACAAATTGAACTATGCCAACATCCTCTTTATTGAACCACCGGCCCCAACAATGCGACGATAAACACGCACGACGAGACGTGCCAGCGGAGTGCGGCCGACGTCCTCCGCTAACCAAAATACGCAGTACCAGCTGCGACGCCGAATGCCATGGCTGACCCTTGGTTACCTCCACCCCTGGTCCCTCCTGGTGCTATACATCACGCAAGAGAATGGTAAAAAAGTGCTGGTAGTGATTTTAAAGAACTGTGGATTAGCGCTCGAGATCGTGCATGATGATGGCCAAACTGAACTATGCCAACATCTCTTCATTGAACCACCGGGCCAAACAATGCGAGATAAACAGACGTACCATCGGAGTGCGGCCGACGTCCTCCGCTAACCGAAAGACGCAGTATCAGCTGCGGCGCCGAATGCCATGGCTGACCCTTGGTTCCTCCTACCCTGGCTGCTCCTGGTGCTGCCCATCACGCTTGAGATTTCTGTGGAGGTACCGATGTAATTTGCAACAACTGTAGGACACTGGTGCTCGAGATCGTGAATGATTATGGACGAAATGAGTTACGCCCACAACCATTCCTTCGAACCACGGGGACCAACAACTAATGTAACGACGAACACTCACATCGAGACTTCTCCCGTGTAATTTGCGCTTGCAGGTTGTCCATTTTGTATGTACGTATTATTGCGTTCCTTCTGAGTTAACACATATTTATTACCTGTGTTTCCGCGTTCTCGATTTACGCAATCGCCTACAAACAGCTCCAGACAGTGCAGTGACATGTAACGAATTGTTACATCAATTAGTCTGTATACCTAACCTGATTTCTGTGCCTGGGAACCTTCTGTAATTAAAATATGTTGTCCCCATTCTTCTGCTTAATTTTAACCACTTCACACCATTTGTTTATGTGAATGCCAGGAATATACTATTGAGCTTTAGTCTTTCGTTATTTTGGCAGAATATGTTGGACATACTTTATTAAACGGGCTCATGAACTGAAACCCTTCCCGTTCCACCGAGGTATAACGGGTAAATTAAATACATTGAAAATGGATATTTGGATTTAAAATTTAAAAAAAATGTAAAATGGTAATTAATAAGATAATTACGCAGAAAATGACTCACTACAGAACAATGATAAATACAAAAGATCTAAAAGCTATTATCGCGTTATTTGCCGCTGACTTTGTTTCTGCGTGTGAGTGAAATTGTGACAAAATATTTTAGGGGTTAGTATTGTGGAATATTAGCGTTAATTAGTATTGTCATTTCTTCTAAAATTTTTAATGTTTTTGTATGTTTTATTAGCTCTGGTTTCCTTCTTACGAGATAATTTCTATGGATATCAAGAAGCTGTTCTCTGTGTTTGTTTGTTATTGGGCAGTCCTGTAAATAGTGGTCAAAACTGTCTGCTGGTAGGTTACATTTACATATGTTATTATTTGTAATGGCGAACCTATGAAAATAAAACGGAAATCTACCGTGTCCAGTGATAAACTGTGACGTGTAATAGTTGGTGGGAAAGTGGTCCGGAATTTTGTGAATATTCTTTATTCATTGGAATGTGTAGCTTTCATTTCCTTCTTGTTGCCACTGAACATTCCAATGTTTTCTTAGATTAATATTGAGCTGTTTTTTGATAAATTGTAGTGAAATAGGCCAGCCAATTTTTTCGCCATATTTTGCTGCTTTTTTAGCCATTTCGTCCGCTATTTCGTTACCGACATTGCCACTGTGACCTTTAATGTTAACGTTATTTTGACCTGTTTTGCTATTTTGTTTAGCATTTTTTAATTCTAAATATATTTGGGTTCCGATTATTTGGATTGCTAATTCCTTTTATGGTTGATGGGCTATCACTATACAACTGTACGTTACCTTCTTTGAAGCTAGTTTGGAGGTATTCAAGTGCTTTTAAAATCGCGATTCCTTCTGCCTCAAAGTTATTGCTGTACTCCGGAAGTTTGTATTGTTTGGTTTCTACTATTTTGCCGGATTTGTCTAGAATTATAAAAGCTGCTCCTATGTCGGTTTTATCTTGCGAGCCATCTGTAAATACTACAAAATCTGCCTGCGAAATTGGTTGGATAAGATAGGTAAAAGATATCTTATCTGCTGGATGCAGCCGCCATATATCTACTTTGTTACTTATTTGGTCTCCCGTAAAAGCGCGGTTTTTTCAGGTGAACATTTTTCCGGTGAAAAGTACGTTAAATGTTTCGATTTCTTTTTCGATCGTCAGATGAATTGGTGGGACATTAGCTATGATTTTTAAGGCCGGATTGGATGCTGTTTTAAGTGCTTTGGTAACTTTAATGAGGCTTGTTCTTTGAATACTTAGTTTTTTTCTCATTAGTACCTGTTTTTTATACCAAATTCGAGCGGCATAAACTATGATTCTATAGCTCTTATATAAATTTGTTGTAGGTGTTTGCTCGTAAGCCCCCCAGTAAACGCAAGCACGTCTTGTAGAAGTCTCAAACTTATCTTGTGTAGCTGTCCAAGACATCTTGATCAGCACATTAGGACAGCTACCACACTTCTATACGACATCTTGGCTAGACCTCCACGATGTCTACGCAACACCTGATCAAGATTTTTATAGACATTGCCAAGACGGGAGATAGCCATCCTGTAGCTCGGCTAACGCGACGCTATGCCTGAACTACAAGACGTCTTGCAAGATATTCTTGATATCTCAGAGACTGCTAAAAATTCCAACAAGACATTTACAGGACGAATACTAAACACCTCATAGCTATCTGGATTGAAAGCAACAAAACGTTTATTCTCTGTTTTGACGACATTCTCAAAAATTTTGAATAGCAATCTACGAGACGATTTCTAAGCATGCCAAATAGAGACATAATGTCTTGTGAAGATGTTTTGTAGTAGTTGTGGAGACATAAAGGAAAACCTCTCAAAGCAGTTTACGCCAGCGTCATTATAGTCATCTTGCTATCATCTTATTAAGATGTCATCAAGACGACTCTTATAGCTCTCTTCCTGTTTTACGCCCAGGGGTATATGTTTTACGCCAAGAAATGCGGTCATCAGAATAAGAGTGCACATATATAACTTATTTCATCTAAAACAACCTTTATAATGCATGGATGGGACAGTATAACCACATTTCACTGCATTTCGTGTGGCCTGAAAAATTTGACTGAGCTAAAGCGTATAGACACACCTTAAATGCAGCAATAATCACACTGAGCAACTTTTGCGAGACTAGCAATTTTATTATTCAAAATAAACATGACAAGTCAAAATAGAATAAAAGGTGACCAAAAGATGTGGGAGTGAATAAAAACTTGATATGCATAAAAGGCAAAAATTAGAAACAACCCGTTCTATTTGGCTGCCATAGCAATTAAAACATGCTTATAAAAAATGACTAGATACTGAATGCCTTTCAGCCTTTCAATGTTATAGCGGAAAAAAGTCAACTGCAAGAACTAAAAAGAATGATCATACAAAAATAAGTTAGGGATCACAGAAAATATATCAAAACATGTGCATTACAGTGAAAACCTATTCAAAGTGGCCGAGTCTTGATGATGTTTGAAGTGCTGGAAATCCATGTAGGCTGATCCAATGACGGAGGGTTAACCTTCCTGCGATTAAACACACTGATCTGAGTATACACAGACACGTACCCAAATGAAACACCCGATGGACATATTTTTGTGTAAGGAGACTTTTTTAGACCACAAGGCAGGGCGAAGGTAAATGCTTAAGGTAGCTACTATTTTACAGGTAACCAGTGAACTCTTGCTGAAAAATTTTTTTATGAACCATTCTTTCCTTTTGATACATGGAAGGCCATGGGTAGGGGAAGTCAACAGCGACTGATGATAGGAGAAGGGGGCTAGTCGGTATACATTTAAGAGGCTTCAGAGTGCCACTGATGCAAGATGCCAATAATATGCCCAATATGACAACGTCAGGTTAATAATGCAAATTAGTTGCAGGAAATAGTAAAATGTTTCTTGACAACTATTTTAGGCAATATAAAGCAGCATAAAATCATTTCAATTTCCACAATATTAAAGCAAATTTAGAAGAGGGGCAACACAAACACAGGGGGTGTGGAATATTGGTTGCATTCTCTTCCAGGCTACTACCCACAAGGGAACATTTTTTTTTGTGGTGGACACCTGACCATTTAGCAAAATTGTGCGTCTTGCAATGACAAAATATTAGGCTTGTGCGAATAGTATTGTTTTAGTTCGAAGAATTCGAAGCAAATAGTCCTGGGGTCGAATATTTTCGAAGCGAATTCGAATAGTCGCGTAGAAAACCGGGCTAGTTGGTACAGATTCATCTTCGCAGCGCACAAATGACAGGACAAAGGGGAGGAAAGGCAGGATTCATCTTCAGCGCTTGTCCAGTGTTTTCCTCCTTTTCGTCCTGTCATTTGTGCGCTGCGAAGATGAATTCGAATAGTTGTCAGGTGTTTGAAGAACAAAACAACAGTTGAAGTTGTTCTATGCAAAAGTTTTTATTTGTGAGGCTAGAACATACAAAGGCATCACAAAGAATCCTGTGATAACATGATAAAAAAGATTTCTATATACAGACAAGTTGTAGAAGGTGCTTCCTTCTACACAGGTAAACAACCTACAACACATACATGCATAAAATATCACATAAAATCATTTGATAACGTATTTCAAGTAAAATAATAATGGCTTAAAGACTAGCAGCTCCACACGCAGTGAAGAAGACGTTCCCTGTGACTAGTTTCAAGGTTACAACACAGAACAAAAAAATTGAAAATTTGGCTACATATTTTAAGCAAAAAAAAAAAACATTGGCATATAGACTAGCAGCTCCACATGCACCCGCCGCGGTTGCACAGTGTGCTGCTAAGCACAAGGTCACGGGTTTCATTCCCGGCCGCGACAGCCGCTTTTCTGATGGAGGCGAAAAGCAAAAACGCCCGTGTGCCCGAGATTTCGGTGTACGTCAAAGATCCCTAGGTGGTCAAAATTAATCCAGAGCCCTCCACTACGGAGCACCTCATCGCCTGCGTTGCGTCGGCGAGTTAAGCCCTGCCATCAATGAGCTCCACATGCAGTGAAGAAGGCACTCATATCTACTAGTGAAAAGTTTACACCACACAGAAAAAAAAACAGGAACTTGTTTGATGACGTTTCAATA
Source organism: Haemaphysalis longicornis (assembly GCF_048455015.1). Taxonomy (NCBI): domain Eukaryota; kingdom Metazoa; phylum Arthropoda; class Arachnida; order Ixodida; family Ixodidae; genus Haemaphysalis; species Haemaphysalis longicornis. The sequence goes on along the minus strand of NW_027526203.1, from coordinate 448,113,834 downwards.
AAAATATATCACAGATCTACATGCAAGTAAAAGGTACAGTTAATAAAACAACATTCAGAAATTCTCATGGGGAAAAACTAGTTCTTCCACATGCTGGGGAAGGAGGTGCTCCCTTCTGCAGGTTACAATGGCACCCGCTGTCGAAAACAGCATTTCACTTGTTGTTTGGGTTACTGGCACTGAAATGTACCTGCGGGCTACTCTTACAAGGGACGGATAGAGGTGGCTGCCTTTGCTCTTCCACCATTCGAGCGGGTCCTCACAGCGAGGAAGGAGGGGAGCTCCCAGGTAGCTCTCAACATCATCTTTGATGGAAGGACCGGACGTCATGGAATCATCTGATGCAAAGTTTGCAAAGGCCCCCCACACAGAAGAAGTGTCTTGGGAGCCTGTACCACTCCCACTTGATGCTTCACCGCCTACAACTTGCACTGTTCCCTCTGCTGCTCTGGTGAGAACAGCACAGGCCCACTTCTTCTCTGCCCTTTCCGTATAGCAGGCATCCTTAAACCTTAAGTCCAGCAACATCGCTAGGGCTGCATCCTCAGATGTCTTGACACCAGGAAACCTTGCCTTGATGCTGCGTGCCAGACTCGAAGCAATTGCCGACGACTCATCTGATTGAGCAGCGTGTCGAGCAAGTACAATGCCAGTGCACTCCAATAATGGAATGACTTGGGTCAACGTGGGATATTGGTCCCTAGATAGCTCTGTTGTGGCTTGAGCAAGTGGATCGAGTACCTCCACAGCGGCAGTCATCAGCTTCCATTCAGCTGCAGTGAGGTTATCAACCCCATCGCACTCCAAAAGCTCCATGGTGATCGGTTTGCGAAGCTTGAGCATCCTAGTCATCATTTGGTGCTCACTGTTCCAACGTGTCGGAACATCTTGCACCACTTCAAGGGAATTCAGCTGCATTTATTTTTGTACTTCCAAAAGGCGCGCTCGAGCCTTTGAGCTTCTCTTGTAGCGGCCAACAATAGCCCTGGCCTTCGTGCACCGTTGGGAAAATCCAGGTACATCCCGCTTGACGTCACTCACGCACAACTGCAGCGTGTGCCCGAAACATTTTATGCCTATCCAAGGCGACTGAGCAATTGCTGCAGTGAAATTTCTCCCATTGTCGGTAACAATTATACTGGCACACTACCTGCATTGGGAAATGCCCACTCCATGACGCCTTTCAGAAACAGCACCAAGTTTCCGACTGTGTGAGCGTCCGCCATTTCAGTACATGCCAGTGCGTGCACATGCAGTTGAAATGAACTCTCCATGACGTGGCATGTAACTGACAGGTAGCTTTCATTAGCACGCGATGTCCAACTGTCCGTCGTAATCGAATCGCCTCTACTCCACTGTCAATCACCGCTTTGAGGCTGCTCATCAAGTTTTGCTTCTTCGAAGCGCAGAGCTCCGGAATGATTGCTCTAGAAAACGTTGTCCGCGACGGAACAACGTACTCGGGCATAGCATTGTTCATAACAGCCACAATGCCCGGCTCCTCGACAATACTGTTGGAATGCATCCCGCGCACTATAAATCCGGCAATAGCCTTTGTCATTTGCTGTGCTTTTGCCGCCGTATGTTTCAGCTTCGGCTTGAAACAGTCGGCTACCGATGGCTGTTGCACATTAGGCTTAGCGACAGCAGTAGACTTCGCGCTTTTCCGCGCACAACGCTCCTTTTCGAATGCCACGAACACATCCAGGTGCCTCTTCAAATGAGTCGACAAAGTCGTCGTCGTCCCCGTTGGCGTCTTCAAAACAGCGTTGCATTTGAGGCACTGAGCTTCCTGGCCTGGCCTTTACAAAAAAGTTCCATATCGGGTTGGCACCCGTGGGCGCATTGGCCATGTCACTTGGAACACTGAAGTCAAGCACGGAGTACGGTCAACATCTGGTCACTGCACGCGTGCCACAAAATTGTTTGGTTACGGTACACTGCTTGAAACAATAAAAGGGGAGCCTAAACTGCCCTGGCAAACGTGGGCGCCAAAGATGGCTACAACGCCTTGAATGGGGCTTAGCTTGTCTGGCTCCACATGTAGTCAAGACCTGATGTCAATGGCACTGCGGCTTGCCTAACGAAACCGAAACTCCTGAGAGTACTTGAACGCAGTTTTGATATTCGTTCACCCCGAATACTTCGAAATATCTGAAATTTCCAATTCGGGTCAAAGCGAATTCGAATACTGTAATATTCGTTCGAATATTCCAAGCGCTCGAATATTCGCACAAGCCTACAAAATATGCCATTTCAACCCAACTTTGAATTATACTTGGGATTGTTTTTCTTTTCAGGTAAAACCCGAATTTATTGCATTTTTACCCTCAACATGTGTCACGGGAATTGTGTTTAAACCCGCTTTCTCCCCCGAATAGACCTTTTTCAAAGTAGCGATCTGCACAATCGCGGGCTGATGGTCCGCCGTTCTCAACCAGCACTTACTGGAATTCCAGCAAGCCCCAGAAGAACAGCTTCCAATTGAGTATTGACATGACTCTACTGGTCACTACGCCAGGTCGGCAAACGCTGCACTGACAATCTTGTGCCTTGCTGATGCAAACTTTGGTACCGAGACGACCTTTTCCCAGCTGAGATACGTTCAACGATCAGAGAGATCTTGAATGGAGACCGACATGTTGCGCATGCAGATGATATGTGCATAAACAAAGACATGTAAAAAACGTTGACCAGGTTTCTGTGGACAAAATAACAAAATATTTCATTTTTTAAAAGTAATAAATGCTCTCCACTGTCATCGTTACTGATCCATTTCCAAACAAACGCCAAATTTTGAACGGTGTTCACTAGGAAGCCCTGATATACCCCCGGTTACCAGCTTGAAACAAACATCATTTTTAATGCGTCAAAGTTAAGAAGCTCATAATGCTTACTGATAAAATAAAGTGAAGTCAAGAGTTTGACGAAACTTCGTCAGGTCAGGCATCATGATGAGGACGAAGATGCGGTCGCTGACCAAGTCAAGGTGAAAACACAGACGTTTCGGGACCCGTACGGGTTCCTTGATCACACTAAGCCGGCGAGAGCGGTAACTCGCTTATAATTCTAAAATGTGACATAATGTGTAGCTTGCAGGCAGATTGCCATCTGTCGTATTGATAGTATCCTCGGTAGTTTGAATAAACACGGATTCCAAAAGTAGCCTCGTGGTTGAATTGTTTTCCTGGGCTATTATAGCGGCGTTATCCCAATCGATGTAATGACCATGATACCCGCCGCGGTGGCTCAGTGGCTAAGGCGTTGCGCTGCTGAGCACGAGGTCGCGGGTTCGATTCCCGGCCGCGGCGGCCGCTTTTCTGATGGAGGCGAAAAGCAAAAACGCCCGTGTGTACGAGATTTCGGCGCACGTTAAAGATCCCCAGGTGGTCAAAATTCATCCGGAGCCCTCCACTACGGCGCGCCTCATCGCCTACGTTGCGTCGGCGCGTTAAACCTTACAATCAATCAACGAATGACCATGATTATTGGCGTGCTCGGCCAGCGTGTTCGGCACTTTCCTGTTCTTGCCTGCGTCCCTTTGATGTTCCTTTATCTCCTGATGAAGTTGCCAGTTTCGGCGATGTAACTGCAGCTGCAGTCTGCACATGGTATCTTGTAGACAACACCGGGGTATCTCTTGCTGTCCAAGCAATCTGTCACGTTCACAAGCTGATTCCTCAGCTTGTATGACGGCATGTGCGCAACGCGAAGGTCATACCTTGCAACACCGGGGTATCTCTTGCTGTCCAAGCAATCTGTCACGTTCACAAGCTGATTCCTCAGCTTGTATGACGGCATGTGCGCAACGCGAAGGTCATACCTTGCAAAGATACGGCTTAGCTTCGCTGACCCCAGGAATGTATGGATGCCAACGCGTCTTCGAAATGACTTGCCCTGGGGTGGCCTGGGATTGAGGACACGATCTTCAACATTCCTAATAAACTTCTCCAGGTACCCGCACGTCAATAATTCTTGATGTATTGTGTGAAGTTCTTTCCTCATTTCGTCGTCACTTGAGCAAATACATGTTGCCCGCGTCACAAGAGACAAAGCGACAGATTGCTTGTGACAGGCTGGGTGGCACGAATTAAAATTCAGGTAATGTCCGGTATGCGTCGCTTTCCTGTGCACAGCAAACGAAAGGCTAGTTCCTGTACGGTTCATCTGGACATCGAGGAAAGGAAGGCGGCTGTCACATTCAATTCTGCTGTGAACTGGATGGCGGCTTCAATCGGGTTGAGAAGAAGCAGGAGTTGTGGGCATCTTTCCTATGGATAATGCAGAAGCAGTCGTCCACGTTGCGGACGAACACCTTAAGCTTGGGAGCGAAATCGGCGGGGGCATCCTGCTAAATGACCTCCATGACCAAATTTGCAGTAGTGACGGATCTGGAAGCTCCCATGGCAGTTCCGTGGATCTCCGTGGATTCCGTGGAGCCGTATCTTTGCAAGGTATGACCTTCGCGTTGCGCACATGCCGTCATACAAGCTGAGGAATCAGCTTGTGAACGTGGCAGATTGCTTGGACAGCAAGAGATACCCCGGTGTTGTCTACAAGATACCATGGGCAGACTGCAGCTACAGTTACATCGACGAAACTGGCAACTTCATCAGGAGATAAAGGAAAATCAAAGGGACGCAGGCAAGAACAGGAAAGTGCCGAACACGCTGGCCAAGCACGCCAATAATCATGGTCATTCCATCGATTGGGATAACGCCGCTATAATAGCCAAGGAAAAGAATTCAACCACGAAACTACTTTTGGAATCCGTGTTTATTCAAACGACCGAGGATACTATCAATACGACAGATGGCAATCTGCTTGCAAGCTACACATTATGTCACATTTTAGAATTATAAGCGAGTTACCGCTCTCGCCGGCTTAGTGTGATCAAGAAACCCGTACGGGTCCCGAAACGTCTGTGTTTTCACCTTGACTTGGTCAGCGACCGCATCTTCGTCCTCATAAAATAAACTGAGTACATTACGTAGTACATCTGTAGATTTAACACGAAAAAACACAAATTGCCTACTGATAAAATAAACTGAGTGCATTACTTAGTACATCTGAATATTTAACATAAAAAACACATATTTCAGAATGGTTTTACATAAATGTCAGATTTGTCCCCGATTATGAGTTTGAAAAATAGCAGCTGATTTTTACCAGCCAGTTTTAACAAAATATAAAACCCGAAAACGGACAACCCTAACTATACTGAGGATACTAATAATGTGGGGTGAATTGGATGGCTCAAGGAGAAGCAAATAAAGAAGAAAGGACATTTTCTTTAATTTTTATATTTTCAGGTCATCTACTTTATTAATTTTAAATATGCTTTCAGCCAACAAAGCAAAGCAAACTAAGTACTATCAAAAATCCACGCAAAAACATGTTTGAATATTGATCAGAACTTGGTAAATGTGTGTAAAAGGCTCCTTGTGATTCAAGTTAGTTCAGTCAGATTTTGGCCATCTTTGCGTAGCTTTGATGCACGGCACCATTCTGGCCGGCATTGTGGCCACTGGAAATAGCCCAAGCATTTTTTTTTTTCGAGGGAGGTGTCCGTGCACTTTGTGTTTCAAAGTAGAAAAGAAAATGTTTCCCCGCCTGTTTTGAGCGGAACTAGTTACCCTTCTACTTCTGAAGCAAATGCGGGATACCACTGGCTTCTGCGACTTTTTTTTCTTTAAGGTTGATTCAGTTATGCTACACCTCTAACGAACATGCAGAGTGGGTAGAATAAACTTTTAAAGTCCTGTACCTCTTTGAAGCATTTTGAAGCCTGGTTGGGCAATTCTTGAGCCATCCTTGGATGGCTGGCTGGATATCTTGAAGGGAAGCAAAGTCCATATTTTCCATCAGTCGGACCGCATCTGCAGAAATTCAAAATTGGTCTCAGTGTTAAACATGTGCGTATAAAAACCAAAAAGCATTCTCCCTTTATTTAAAAGCTATACTTTGACAACAAAACAAAGAATGCAAATTTGGGGTGTTTATTGTTTCAAAGCTACGTAACGAGGCTATGCGCCACGTAATATGGTGGGCTCTGGATTCATTAGATCACATGGAGACACTCAACACACAGGCATTCTTGTTTATAGCTTCAACTACAAAAGTGACTGCTGTGGCTAGGATTAGACCTGCATCTGTGGCCTTAGCAGTGCAACGTTTTGGCCACTATAGACCGCCTCTACTTTGACGAGATGGGCACGAGGCAAGTCCGATTAGGTACCTAGCATCAACCTGGGCTGTTTGGGAATTTTGAGGTGAGCTTGCTGTAGAGGGTCACTTGTCATAAACTGGGGGCTTCCAACTATTTCTTCACAATGCATAAATTTGCGCTAGTTGGTTCGAACTGTGCAACACGGTTAAGCAGCGCAGTAAACATGGGACAACAAAGGAGACCGCACAGGACTAGCGCTGGTCCTGTGTGGTCTCCTTTGTTGTCCCGTCTTTACCGCGCTACTTAACCACGTTTTATATTTATTCCCCTTTGACTATTGTTTCGTTCACAATTTTCTCTTCGTCTGCCCAAATCAGTGGGTCGTCACCACAGCACCTAATTTTGAACACATGCATACCTTGCGATGATTTCCGTCACACGTTTTGGTTTCACACAATCTCTCAGCTTCCATGGCACCGATTGCGCAAAAAACAACAAAGACGAAGAAGGAAGCGACAAGGACGAGTGCAATCGATGCCATGGATAGATTCCAAAAAACAACAACAACAACAACAAGACAGCTTCGTGCCATCCTGCGGCTGGCACTGCGGCGTAGCTGTCTTACAACCATCCCACAGTAAGACAGCTTCGTGCCATCCTGCGGCTGGCACTGCGGCGTAGCTGTCTTACTGTGGGATGGTTGAACTAGTTCTAGGAGAACTAGGAGGGTCTTGTTTTCATTTACCTGAATGCTTCTGTTTTGTAGGCATCTCAAGCCGTTAAACGAAGCATAATCGGTTCGCGCTTCATGAGCTGCGCTTTTTTTAAATTTTTTCTCGACTATTGTGTTTCTGTTTGCTTTCGTGCTTATGTTCGTATTCTTGCCACTGTTAAGCCAGGTTTCCCGTTGTAAATTTGATGGGCATAATAAAAAAATTACACAGAGGGACCCGGTGAGTTGTTTCTCAATTGTTTTGCAAGTCCCGTAATTGCTTCGCAAAGTTGATGCAGTTTGTTTATTCTGCCTCGCGGTCCGATTTCAGTTTTATAGATGCCATTGTACAGGAAATTATTTAACGAGTGCGCATTAAATAAATAAGTAACGTTAAATAAATTCGTGTATAATGGCATGTATAAAGCAGAAATCGGGCAGCGAGGCATCCAATAAAAAAGGCATTGGTCATAAAGTCTAGCCACAAAGCCAAAAATGTGCATGAGAATTCATGGGGTGCACCCATAGGCATTATCATGGCAACATACTTTGCCAAGCGTTGTCCAATATTGGCATTCCAGAGCTTGGCCGATTGTTGGCTTGTCACCTTTCCCAAGCGCCAGCCAATAATGGCGGCCGAGGTATTGCCAAGCACGGACACATTTCCCACTGATGATTTGCCGTGCTTGGGCTTGGCAATTTCTGCTGCTTGGGAACGTCTTGTACACATTGAGGTTCGTATGTCTTCTAGTCATCTTAGTAAAGATGACTTATCAACATCTCACGGAGCTCAAGACGTCGGTGATCTTGCACAGGTGTCCTGTAGATATCTCTCTTAAGACATCTTTGAGACATAAAAATAGACGTTTTATAGCTAACTCGCATAGCGCAAGATGTCTAAGACCTTGCAAGACCATGGTAGACATCTATAAGACGTTTTGTGTTTAGTGGGCCCCCAGTTGTATGGTGTAAATTTTCCTAGGCTGTATATTATTTGGTTTACTTTTTCCTTTACATAGTTAATATGAGGGATAAAACTGAGCTTGTTGTCTATATAGACGCCTAATATTTTAATTTCTTTACAGAATTTAAGATTTTTGTTGCCTAGTTTGATAATGGGAGGTCTTCTAATGTACTTGTCCCCTATTACAGTGAATTTTGATTTTGTTGTGTAAATGTAAGTTCTTTGTCTATTCCCCAGTTTTCGACTATTTTGAGCGCTTCGGTATCCTTTTGTTCGGCCAACATCAGCCCTGGTCAGGCATATGTTGGACACCCAGTATGTGCCTTGAATAAGTCGGTAATGCCCTGCGCGACACCTATTTAATTACGACAAGTCATATCGTTCAAACGCATCTACCGAATACTAAGTTTTATTACCTTCAGGGATGGCTTAATAAGGAATCCGGACTATGTTGCAGTGATGCGCAATAGGCGTCTGCACATTCAGCGACGAGAATTAAGCGTTGGAAAGTAATGGTATCTGAGTAAGCAACCATGTCGTTCCCTACGGCTAAGAAAAAGGGCGGCTGTAATTGTTCTGTTCTACTGGTGACTTCTAATCGCCATGTGGCTGCCGAAACGAGCAGTTGTTCAAAGGATGGGAGGCGTTTCTGGGATCTCCTACTGTACCATGACCTCCCTTCCTTAGTTTTCGACAAAATAAAGTTGTTCATCACCATCATCAAGACAAAGCTAGCTGCTAATAACGATGAAGATTGTGCCATCGATGCGTTTTGCAGCTTTTGATCATAATGATCAATATCCTACATCGTATACATTTAGGCTTGCAACGTGATCCCCCAACCGAAATGGAGGGTAGGTTCGCGGGGCCCTGTCACAACGAACCGTGCGAACGTGCGTTGGTCGCATTTTTTATTCGTTTGTCGCATTGGCGTCCTTTTTGCGCTGTGGACGTTGAGTATCTCGAACTAGGGATGCCGCCCACCTTTGATGATCACCTGAAGACCACCCAAAAAGATCATCCTACAGCTCTGTCACCCATTTCGATGCAATAACAGGCTGTACTACTACTACTAGTAATAATAATACTACCTCCCAAACAAAACGAAACAATAAAATATGCCGCATTGCCAACACATATCAAGCAGCGCTTAACATTGGGACTTCGAGCATAAAATTTCTCAGGTGAATATGACGTTTTAATTCCTGGTTCGCCAGAACTCTGGAGTCATTACTCTGCAAATACGACAGAACCTAGAACAAGCGGAACACTCGAGAATCAAAGCAAGTGATACTGCTACCCCACAAATCGGGAGCGTAGCAGACGACAAGCTCAGCAGCCTCCCGCCTTCGGAACGCTGTTCTTGAGCCTCGACCCTCGCGCAATTTTGATTCACCAGCTTCCTCCTCTTCCTTTTTTCGTGTCTCCTACGGGGTCACGAGCTAAATCGGAGAAGGGTGTAAAATCTTTTGTACCGATTGTGTTATTTTTAACATTTTTTTTTCTTATTGTTCGCATAAACAATATGTTAGAGAAATACACAGCAGGGGCACACGCGTTTCTTCTACAACGTCGCAAGTGCATGTTGCGCCGTTGCCATCCCGCGTGGCAGCTGACGACATGCCACGCTGTGCGAGTTGATTGGAAGTCGGAGGAGGGGACAGCAGACGCAGCAGCAGCGGAGAAAGGTGTGCAGCAGTCGGAAGAACAAAGGCTGGCACCCGGGTGCCCACCGCACCACATCTCGGGGGCGGGATGACCGGCAAACGCTCAGTCATACCTGCAACTTCACCGCCCTGCTGCAGCGCGAGAAAGCTCTCCAGCTGGAGGTGTTCACTAGGCCGGGCGATTCAAAAACGCCGTCAGCGCGACCCGTGTTCCGACGAGGACCACACAGGGCTTCCCCGGAGTCACTTGCTACCGGTCGGGTGGACGGGATCCGACGAGGAGCGAGCGGAAGAGGCCCTACACTCAAAGCCTGAGCGCTGCGCTCGCCGTCCTGCGCCAACCGCAGGACGCAGTACCAGCAGCGATGCCGAATGCCATGGCCGAGCCTTGCAATTCCCCCTGGTTCGCCCTGGTGCTGCACATCATGCAAAATAATGGTAGGAAGATGCTGATGGTGACCTTAAACAACTGCGGATTAGCTCTCGAGATCGTGAATGATGATGGACGTACTGAACTACGCCAACAACCTGTTCGTCGAACCACTCGCCCAACAATGCGACGATGAACATGCACGACGAGACGTTTATCGGAGTCGTCGTACGTTGTGTATACTGGTTGTTTATTTATACACGCTGCGTGCGTTCTATCATTTTCGCTTCGCTCAATGGACTGTAGTTGAAACGGCTCGAGACAGCAGCCTCTACTGACGTGATAAACTACAATTCATCATCATCGTCAATACTTCATACGGTATTTGTACTGCAGAATTCTTTGTATTAAAATGTCTTGTCTCAATTTTTTAGGGGCGAAGCTCCTAAAGCCACGGGTCTGTCCATCCCTTGTGTCTCGTGGTACGTGACCGCCGCATGCTTTCGGAGATGTCGCAAAGTGGGCCGCGTTGCACGCGCAAGAACCGGCTGCAACCGGCAGCGCAAACTCGGCACCGGGAGCGCGAGCTTGTCTGTGTTCGCCAATGGAGGCGCGAGCGCACGTGCACTGCGAGGGGGAGATCACGCAAGAGATCACGCAAGAGATCACGCCACGAACGCAGGCAGTCGTTCTCGGAGATCGAACGAGACGCAAGGACCTTTGCTTGTTTCCTCTCGTCTTGTTCGGGCACAAGTTCGCCCTAAATAAAATTTCTTTCTTTACCGTTGTGTCCCATCCTACGTGACAAATTGTGGTGGAGGTGCGGGGTAGTCCTCGATGGCGCGGGGTCTTTCACCAGGTCTGGGCCTGGGAGCATTGACTCCGAAAATAAAAGTTGATTTGTACAATGTACGCACACAGTCTTACGTCTTTCTTAATGATGTAATGGGCGAACTTTCACGGGAGAGTTACGGTTACCGATGATCTCCCCCTCTCGAGCTTCGCCCCACTTATCATCATTCATTCCGTGGATATGGCGTGATTTTTTTTTTGTTTTATTTCGACCATTTCACCTGATTTGTTTGTCAACAACGGGAATATACTGAGTTGTACTCATTCCTTATTTCAGCACAACTGTAGGTTCAACGACCAGAAATGCCTTGAATAAGTCGGTGATGCCGTACTCGGTGCCTAGGTAATGACTTCAAAGTATTTCTTCAAACGCATGGGCGGGATAATTAATGTAAACATGTCGTTAAAAGTTAAGATAGCTTTTTAAAAATACAACACTATGTAGCCATGATTCATAACAGGCGTCCTCAGCGTCATCGAAATGTGTCAAAATCAATGTATCTTTGTAAGCAACCAGTCTAAAGTTGTATTTAAGCAAAATCAGAATGGAGAAAACTGCGCGATAAATATCTGCCACAACCAGCGAAATCCTCCGAGCCAGCACTACTCCCCGGGGGGAAACTTCTGCACGGTCGCAGCGAATCACTCTTTGTTTTACTCGTGGCGTTTGGTCGATATGCACCAGTCTAACAATCGGCTGTTTTAAACACAAAGCTTGCTCGTGAAGACTACGATGTTGATGGGGATGATGATGATGATGATAACCTCGATGCGTTTGGATGTTGTCGATCATCATGACCAACACAACTCTAAGTCGTAAATTTTCTTGAGTTAATAACAATACATATAGAGGTCCATTATATATATGAGCCGCTGTGGTTGCAAGAGGGAAGGAGGGGGGCGCGGACATTGCTAACGCTACCAACCATACAGTGCGGGAGCCCAACTCCATGCAGGCCATGCTAGAAGCGACCTCCTACCCCCCTCCCCCAGACCTTCTACACGAGGGGTCACTTTGGATCCCCAACTGTCGCTAATGTGCACGATCTGAAGAGAAACAAAAATTGGCTATGCCAGTGACTTCTGTACGATCTATAACTACGTTTTCCCATAAATTAAAGTGCCCAATAAGCCTTGAACGACAAGTTAATGTCATTGGAAATCTTTAAAGAAAGAAACAAATGTCTATCTTTTCTTGTTTTCGGCCGCGGCCGCCGTAGGTGAAAGAAAATTACGGTCTTCGCGTTGTTGTTGAAGTCCACTGCCGAAAAACCTGCACTTCGACCCGATCACTGGCGCCATCTGATTCCTTCCTGGGGATGACGATGATGATGACGATGACGACGACGATGACGATAAAAAACTTCATTGTCGTCGCTTTTCTGACGGAGTCACTGCTTGGGGGTGGCAGTGTCCTCGTCCCTTCAGACGGCAATCAGGAACCCGCGGGCCCTGGCGGTCCCACCAGGGGATTACCGGTCGGGGTGCGGACTTTCCCCGTCCGTTTGGACGGTTGGTCTTCCCTGGGAATAAAAATTCCACGAATTAAGTTAAGACTGCCTACGTGCTTTGAATGCGAAAGTGTTGTTACTTCCCCTGGCGATTCTTGTCAAAGACTTCTTTACTGCTACATCGCGTGTCTGTTTTTCTGGCTCCATAAATATACCAGAATACAGATTCATAGCTTCTCAATGCGGAGTTACGAATGGTCTGCTACAGGACAATTAAGCAGGAAAGACGACCGAAGCCACGAGGGGCGCGCGCGCTCGCTTTGTTCATGCCTGCCAAGGCTTTTACAGCGAAGCTGTCTGTGGCTAGGATCAAGCAGATCATCTTCGGCGACAGAGCAAGCGTATACCCACAATTTTCAGCACATGGGAAAAAATCATCAGAAAAGGTCAGGTGACGTCTATATTTTGGTGTAAGACGGATTATATCATGGCTAGGAAAATGCCTTACAGCAATGCATTTGCGTTTTGCTGGTGGAGCCGACACGAAGGGGATCGGTGTAAGCCTTGTCGTCGTAAGCTGACTTTCCCACATTGTGTGTTGCACAGTGAAGCAAAGCCACCTCGGAGGGAGTACGGTTCCAGGCGCACTTTATGCCTCCTCTCTGCCACTGCGCCTCTTTCCTGAGTCTTGTAAGCTCCTCGCCACGCGCGGTGTTTGTCTCCCCCAGACCTTGCGCAATGCCACGCGCTCTTCGGCGGCCGCCTTTGCGCCGCACTAGAAACGTCATTTGTCTCTACCTATGAATCACTTTTTCTGTGACAGTGATCGCGCCACTGTCCCCATAATTCGATTGATTGTAGGGTTTAACGCGCCGACGCAACGCAGGCGATGAGGTGAGCCGTAGTGGAGGGCTCCTGAAAAATTTTTACCACCTGGGGATCTTTAACCTGGGCCGAAATCTCGAACACACGGGTGTTGTTGCTTTTTGCCTCCATCAGAAAAGCGGCCGCCGCAACCGGGCATCGAACCCGCAACCTCCTGCTGAGTGTCCTTGTAATACAACATAGCAAACATCCAATATTGCTAAACCCCAACACAGCAAATCGACCTAACACTGTGTAAATGCTGTTTTTTTTTATTTTTAGCGAGATTTCGCCTAGCGGCCCGTGGACTTTTCCAGCCATTCGATTGATGTGGACAACATCATGCTTTTGCCTCATGAAAAACGCTTTTGAGTAAAAAAGGATTTCCTACTAATTCCAACCACGCCAAGAACTTACCGAAAGTCTACATCGTGTGTGTGGACTATGCGACGTTGTTTCAGAGCGCTCCACAGAAACAGGCGGAAGAATCACGCAGGACAAGCGCTTCTTCTTTGCGCTTCGCGGTGTTCCTTTGTGTGCTAACAATGTATGTTCCACAATCTTAATGACCCGAAAACAAGCCTACATTGAAGCTTTTACCATTGTTATCTCGGGGCACGACTCTATGAAGGGTAACCCGCAGGCCACTCACTCCAGGCAGTTGCCCTGGAGACATCACTGCCTCATTATGCCTAAAAGCCAGCCTGTATAGTTAAAAATGATTGGATTGCAGCCGAAGGGTAAAAAAAAAGGCATTTCTGATTCCGTCAGGTCTCTTGTTCAATAAACTTTTGGGCGCATCCCCTCGCACCATTTTTTGCTATGAAGGCCTTTCACCCGACCAGACGAGATTCGGGCAAACCTTGAATTTTAAAGTTTACCACGTTCTCCCCCGAAATAAACAACTTTTCAATGAAACGCCCGTGGCTTGCGCTCGAAGTTTGCAAACTTTTGGCATTTACACATATCGATTCATTGTGATATCTAAACTTCGCGCAGGAAATCACTTTCGTTTTTAAAAAAAATGTGATTCCTCATTTGTAACCTTTAAACGCAGGCTGTTTATAGGTTTCCGCAATGTTGCACTGGCACTGACAGCACCACGTACTTGCCGTCTCACCTCATCGCATTGCGCCCATATGTATGCTTAGTTTGAAATTCGCAGTGGGATGTTCACCGTAATTGCTACTGACATAAATCCAGGGCTCGTCTTGGACGCTTGAAGGCCCGAAAGAATCATCATCAGCTCGTCCTCGCCTCACATAATCTGCGGATTGTTCAACGCACAAAATGAAGGTTGGTGCAGTGCAGACTCACTGAACTTATATGAGGACACTTATTATCAAACCAATTAATGATGGCAGTGTTACAATTATTTGAAAATTCAGTGCAATTCCACTCGGTAAAGATGGACGACCAGTGCAGCCCGGCGCATTCGTGGGAGTGCACAAACAAATGAGTTGTTTGTAGCTTGCGATTGAGCATACGTCCTGTTGATTAGCTGAAGGAAACTTGGAAGGATAAAATTTTATTCCAGCGGACAAACATGGGACTGTCACTTTCCCTCCCACTAAGCGTGTATACTGCTGCCGATGCAACTAATGCTACAACTATACCTCGCAAACGAAACCAACCCTGCCGCAGTAACAACACCCTTAGCGTTGGGGCTGTGGCCATATGCTGGCGAAGGTAAAAAAAACAAAGTTGACCTAAAGTACTAAAGAGAAGTTATTGTTCGTCCCAGTTTGATAGGCACCAACATGCTTTACAATTAAGCGCAAAAGACTCAAATCCTACGGAGGGAACTCCTGCCACATAAATCGGAAGCGTAGCAGACGACAAAGTCAGCAGCCACGCGCCGGCGGATCGCTGGTCTTGAGCCTCGACCCTCGCGCAACTTGGGATCGGCGCCTTCTTCATCTTCCTTTTTTGATGTGCCCGGTGGGGTGACGAGCTAAGTCAGGAAAGGATGTAAAGCCTTTTGGGCCGATTGGGTTATGTTCAACGCTTTTGCCCAGTTTCTCAGCCTGTGCAACATTTTTGCGAAATGCACAGAAGGGGCACGCACATTCCTTTTAAGCAACGTCGCCAGCGCACGTCGCGCCATTGCATCCCACGTTCTGTGACAGCTGACGACATGCCACGCTGTGCGAGCTGATTGGAAGCCCGAGGAAGGGCCGGCAAAAACTGTGCAGCCGAGAAGACAGAGCAGCAGTCGCAAGTGCAAGGGCTGGCCCCCGGGTGCCCAACGCACCACGTCTCGGGGGAGGTGTGCACCGGGCCAACGCCGAGTCTACCCCGAGACTCCAGCCTGGTGCAGCGGGAGATGTCCGCTCGGCGGGGCGATTTCAAAACGCCGTCAGCGTCACCGGTGCTCCGACGGAGACCGCACAAGGCTTCGCCGGAATCGCCACTGGTCGGCCGGACGGGATCCAGAAAGGAGCAAGCGGAAGAGGCCCTTCCCTGCACTCAAAGCCTTTTGGCGCTGCGCTCGCCGTCCGTCGCCAACCGCAGGACGCAGTACCAGCAGCGACGCCGAATGCCATGGCTGACTCTTGGTTCCTCCAACCCTGGTCCCTCCTGGTGCTATACATCACGCAAGAAAATGGTAGGAAGGTGCTGGCGGGGATTTAAAGGAACTGCGGAATAGTGCTCGAGATCGTGCATGATGATGGACAACCTGAACTATGCCAACACCCTCTTCATTGAACCACCGGGCCCAACAATGCGACGATAAACACGCACGAGGAGACGTACCATCGAGTGGGGCCGACGTCCTCCGCTAACAAGCGACGCCGAATGCCATGGCATGAGCCTTGGTTCCTCCACCCCTGGTTGCTCCTGGTGCCGCACATCACCCACGATACTGCAACAACCGTGGGACAACGGTGCTCGAGATCATGAATGATGATGGGCGAACTGAGTATGCCAACATCCATTTCTTCGAACCACCGAGGCTAACAATTAATGAAACGACGAACTCTCACGGCGAGACTTGTCTGCAGGTTGTCCATTTTGTATGTACGTATTATTGGGTTCCTTCTGAGTTAACACATATTTATTACCTGTGTTTCCGCGTTCTCGATTTACGCAATCGCCTACAAACAGCTCCAGACAGTGCAGTGACATGTAGGAATTGTTACATTAATTAGTCTGTACACCTAACCCGATTTGTGTACCTGGGAACCTTCTGTAATTAAAATATGTTGTCCCCATTCTTCTGCTTTATTTCAACCTTTTCACACCATTTGTTTATGTGAATGCCAGGAATATATTGAGCTTTAGTCTTTCGTTATTTCGGCTGAAACTGTTGGACATACTGAATAATTTGAGGCCAACAAAGCCCTGGTCAGGCGTATGTTGGACACCCAGTACGTGCCTTGAATAAGTCGGTGATGCCCTGCGCGGCGCCTATTTAATTACCACAAATCTTTTCGTTCAAACGAATCTACCGAATAATAAGTGTTATGGGCTACAGCGATGGCTTTATACGGAATCCCGACTATGTTGCAGTGATATGCAATAGGCGTCCGCACATTCAGCAACGAGAATTAAGCGTTGGAAAGTAATGGTATCTGAGTAAGCAACCATGTCGTTCCCTGCGGCTGAGAAAAAGGGCAGCTGTAATTGTTCTGCTCTACTGGTGACTTCTAATCGCCATGTGGCTGCCGAAACGAGCAGTTGTTCAAAGGATGGGAGGCGTTTCTGGGATATCCTACTGTACTATGCCGTCCCTTCCTTGGTTTTGGACAAAATAAAGTTGTTCATCCCCATCATCAAGTGGGTGGACCGGCTGACCAGCTCGGACCTTGCGGAGCAATAAGAAGTCGTCGCTAGAGCCCGGACAGCCAGCCAGGACCAGGGCATCCCGGACTAAGGATGCCCCCCACAGGGCTGGTGCCCTTGCCATCTAGCACCAAATTTGCTCGTTTTTATTAAACGTTTATTTCTCTCTGTGTCACCATCGTCAAGTAAAAAGCTAGCTGCTAATGACGATGACGATGGTGCCATGATGCGTTTTGTAGCTTTTGATCATAATGATCAACATCATACATCGTATACATTTTGGTTGGGTAGGGTCGCGGGTCCATGTCATAACTAACGCTGCGAACGTGCGTTGGTTGCTTTTTTTTATTCCTTTGTCGCACTGGCGTCCTCTTCGCGCTGTGCACGTTGAGTATCTCGAACTAGGTGTGCCTCCCACCTTTGATGATCCCCTGAAGACCATCCAAAAAGATCATCCTACTGCTCCTTCACGTGTTTCTATAATTACGTGTTTGTATGTTAATAACAATACATCTAGAGGTACATTATATATATGAGCCGCGGTAGTTTCAAGGGGGAAGGTGGCGGTGCAATTGAAGCGCTGCAATTGAAGCACGGGCGGAGTGTCTGAGAACACGGGCATACACTGCTAACTACAGACAACAGGACGAAACTTGTGTACGCTGCGGCAGGGATCGGGAAACCGTAGGGCATATTGTCATAGACTGCACAGAGATACGACCGCGACGGTGCGATGGGGAAGCGAGGTTGACGGAGGCTTTGGGATTTGGTGTGAGGGGGAGCCTCAACTTCAGTTCCATAGAGGCGGCCGGAGTGGTAGTGGAATAAAAGTAGGGAAGAGAGTGGGACGTAGGATGAGTAATATACCGAAATAGAATCAGAAGGGGGGGGGGGGGGGGTAAACAGGAATGCAAGGGCAGAAAGGGGGGGGGGTGATTGGAGTTAAAAACCGGTGGGGGGGGGGGGGGGATAACCCATTAAGTTAGGGAAAGGGAGGGCAAACAAGTAGAAAAAGTGGGCATAGATTTGATGGTCCCTTTTCCTCAGTCAAAGAATGGGAACCATTGGATGATCGTGTGCATCGACTACCTTTCACGCCATAGTGAGACAGTTGCATTGTCATCTGCAACAGCTGCCAAAGTGACGAACTTCATTCTCAGTCGCAGTATACTTCAACATGGCCCACCTCATGTCCTCATCAGTGACCATGAGCGCCAGTTCACTGCTGACGTCGTTGAAGAGCTACTTCATCCGTCTGATTCTCAACTCTGCCATTCAGTGCTATATCACAAACAAACAAACGGTCTCACTGAGCAGACCAACGGGGCACTCACTAACATGAATGCCGTGCATGTTGCTTCTGACCACAACTGGGACGACATCTTGCCATTTATTACCCACACTTACCACACTGCCAAGCATGAGACAATGGGTTTTAGCCCATTTTACCCGGTTGACGCACGTGTTCCCACAACTACCTCAACACCATCTTCCCCTTCTTTCACGACGAGGCCAGCCTATCAAACACCCTCTGCTTTGCTGACGAAGCTCGGAAACTCACCAGTTAGTCTCCACATACTGCCGTCACAAGACCACTCGAAACTCCGCTACGACAGCCGACATCAGGAAATTCGTACTCGCGGGGAGACCTGGTTTTGCTCTGGACACCTCAGCGACAGCATGGACTGTGCAAGAAACTGCTGTCACATTAAGCCAGCCCATTTGTGGTACTTGACCGACTTAGTTGTCTGAACTATGTCATGTTCAGCTTACTGTGGGGACGGCGTAGTCGCAGAACTCAAGTGACTCGCGTACATTGCTTGAAACGCTTTGAACCACGTGACGCTCACTGACTTGCAAAGAGGGCTGCATCTTCGACGGGGGGGAATGTTATGGCCTCCAGGGCCTTGCGATATTGGCCACCTTAAACTTTGACACCAGCGAGGAAGAAGATGTCACCTTACAATACTGAGAGCTAGTCAAGGAGGAAGACGATGAAGCTGGCTGGTAGCCCAGTCCGCCATCTTGTCTCGCCACCCTTTCGTAAATAAATGAGTTTTTCACTGTAGTGATATCGTGGTGGCTGAAGCAGGCTTTGATAAGTGGTCTTGGGCAAGCAAGAATGATCCAGCTTCGCACCAAGCACTAGCCGAAACAGCATTCCACTTTTAACAGTTATGCTGAAAACGATACTTGTTTCACCTCGAACAGCTGGGTACAACAGTGGGTGTGAGGGCCATCTTCAACATATCACTCACCGAGTTTAAACAGTAAATACTGCATCAAGCTGCATTATCGCAATTGACCATTGCCAAGTGCCAAGTGTAATCAGCAGTGTTTGATTGACAAGCCAAACCAGAGCTTTATATTCATGAGCAAAGGTAGTACAACTATTGCCTTACATCTGTCAGAAGTGCATTGTGCCACCACCATTCACATCACATGGAAAGCTGACAACTCAAAATTCAAGTCTGCTTTCATCAGGTTGTCGGCACTCCTTAAACACTTGTAACGCTCATTCATGTCCAGGTGGCAACTGAGGAGGAAACCACTTTTGCCGAAAAATGTTTCTCAGTGGGAGTGTGTTAAGACAAATGACGGCCAGAAGGCAGCCGAGCAATCACGATCCTAGTTAAATGTATACAACGGCCGTTCCCTTAATTTGAAGTCACAGAAACAAGCCAAAGTGCCCACTCCTTCAATTAAGCACAGCAATTTCAAGGCAGACACGAACCTGGAACACTGAAGACTACACGAGGTTGCAGCTGTGCTATGCCGATTCCTAAATGGCAACAAGCCAACTTTTTCCATTTCATTAATGTCGGGAGCAAACGTATGAATTCCACACACGTGGCCGCCAAAATGCATTGCACTGCCACCATGCGAAAGAGCTTCTGCTGTCAACACACTGGTCGTGCATCCCATTTTTACTGCATGCATCTTCGTTGGCTCGCCTGAGTTGATACGCTTTTGGTACGAAAAAGGACTGAGCTGTTTCGCTTTGGTTGCCCATGTGTCACACCTGCCCTAAGTGTTCTCGCTGAGAAATGATGAACGATGTAATTAGCGTAGAATGATGTGCTGAACCAGTGGGCCGCTCTTGTTACTTCTTATCACGAACTCAAGCACACGACATGCTTCATTCAAACAAGGCCAGAGTACGGTATTATTCTACTCTCGAATCCCAAGTTGTATATAGGAAGTGCAACGATGACAGAAGACGGAGTAACAATAAAGAACAAAAACACAGATGACAATTCATGCGCACACATATAGCCACTGCAAATTCAGCCACTCACTGGGGCCATCCTTGTCAGTCACTCTGCTTACCAACACTGCATCAACTCATAGGTGCAAACTATGATGCGTGCAGTTAAAATAAGCAACACAACCTTTATTTCGGCAGCAGTCGCCCTTCCGCAAGTTGGCACTGCAGTGTGTTTTGGTTGGTGCTTGCGTGGAATCCAGACTTTAGCTCCCGACAGTACACATTCGACCATGTGGAATAATTATCGATTGATTTCAAAGAATGAGTCAGTTTCACACAAACACCAGTATACTCAGCAGGTCAGGAACATATTGCATACAGTGGTTGTACCCCAGAAGCAACACAGAACAGTATATCTGCTTTACCCCGACGAGGGTGCACTCGTGACTGCTTGAACATTCCTGTCACAAACAAGAGCACACTCAATCAGCCTAGTACACACCGAACCCAGACAAATGAGTAGGGGGTCACTCACAAATGTTTCAATATACGGCTCTCGAAACTACTATTGTCAGCTGTTAAAAGAGGTTTTGCGTGTACTTATACAACTGCATGGTGTTGCTACAAAGCATATCCCTGCCTGTGAAAAGCACTGCCTGTAGGATTACACCACCAGCGCCCGCACGCAAAACAGAACCCCTAGCTGGTAGCGTCGAAAACAGACCGGCGCAAGCGTGCTGTTGAGCACTGTTGCGCAGTGTACTATCTTGATCACAGTTGGGGTGAACACAGGAACGCGTATCATTCCGTGCGCGGGAGCCGCCTGTCGGCGTTCCGGGTAACTTCGCATGCATGCGCAGTTCATTTGCAACGAGGCTATGAACATCGCGCGCATCGCGTCACCAAGACGCCGGCTTGTCGTCTGCTATGCCGAATGTGGTCTGCTCTCCGCTGTTTGGTTGCGTCATCCGAGCAATCCGTTGCGTTGTGAAACTATTTCTAGCAGGCTGCGCTGAGCAATTTGCTAGTTTCATCGTAATAAACATATATCACGGAGTGAGTGTTGCTGGTAAAACATGAACAAGCTCTCCCGAGGCAGCCATGCGCTGAAGCGCTACAAAACAAATGAGGAAAGGCGCAGGCAGGGAAACGTCTAAGCCATTCATAAAAAAAGGGGGGACTGACCAGCTCCTCCTTTGAGGTACAAGAGAGATAGCGCCAGCCAATAGGACGCACACAATTCCTTCAGCCTGTGTTTTTGTAGAGCCCGTGTTGCTGTTCTCATTGTCCTTTTTTTGTTTCGTGTCTCTTAGCCCCCTTTTTGTTTTCTTCTTCTGGTTTTACGTTCAGCGTCATCTTACCACTCAAATTCCCCGCATTTCCCCGAGGGGAAGAATGTGAAAGTGCGAATGCACGAGTTGAATTTGCGCGGTTCGGTAATGTTCGCGAACGCACACACAACTACAAAAAAAGAAAGATGCATTTATTCACAGACACCTATTTGTGTTGTCGTTGTACTTGATTGCTAGAGCGGATCTCAGCTTTGAAATTTCGTGTCAGTACTCCTTTAAGCAGGTGCATTAGCCCTTCTCACGCCCGAATCTTGGCCGATCCCCCACGTGGGTATGTGCCATGTCAGCGGCCAGGCAGCGCGCGCCCATCTCCCCCCGTTGCCAAGGAAGACGAGGAGATTCCTGGCCAATCCCCCACGTAGGTATGTGCCATGTCAGCGGCCAGGCTGCGCGCCCCCATCTCCACGTGCGCAGACATCGCCGGTGGACGCAGGTTCAGGGTCGCTTAAGAAGTGCATTCGCACTAAAAAACATGTAACCGACACATCCGCGGTCAGAGCTGCTCCTGAACCATGTAACACTCGGCATAACGTGTATATTTATGTGTAAATAAAGTTATTGTTTCAAAAAAAAAAAAAGAACAATTTTAATGGCTGCAAGCAAGGAGAATCCTCTTTGGACCTCCGAGAGCCCGAGTTCGGTTGCGCACAACGACAGTACATGAACGAACACCGGCGGTACCTACCGGCCATGGAGGATGCTACCGGCGGTGTTCAGCCGTGCTCCACCAGTCCGGCCGTACTGTCGATGGCGAACACTCTCGTCTGCGGAAGACGATCGCCAGATCATCAGCGTGACCAAACACCCGCGATATTGTCATCTCATTTTGGATTTCATATTAGGCGTGATCACTCAATACTGAACACAACGCCATGCTGCGCAAATATACTTTGAAATGTAAATAATTGGTTGTGAATGCCCAAATTTTGTTGGGTCTACCCACCAGAAGAGGCCTAACATAACATACCGGTGGTTAACGTACATAAAACAAAACAATTCTCCCATTCTTTATAAACTTACACTTTAAAACATTAAAAAATAAAAATAATTCGTTTGATACCTTTGCGTTGTTATACAAGTTTTTTGGGAAAGCAAGAGGCAAAGTAAAGAAAACAAATTTAAAGGAAGACAAGTACTAGCCCCCGTTTGAGACAGGTGTCGACTTTGGGATCTACCAGAAATGTCTAGTGCGGGGAGCGAACCACGCGTGCCCCACTGCGTACCCATTATGCGGTAAAAAGTTGTAGGCGGCGCTGGCTGCAGCAGGCGTCCCCGACTGACGGCCAATCGCAGCCTGGCCGCGTGGCTTTCCCGCTCGCTCTGCGGTTTGCTAGCAGACGGTACGCACACTTTTTTAGATGCGACGCATCTCTTTAACTCTCCTTGTCCCGCGTCGTTGTCGAGAAATAAAAAAAACTTGCTTATCTAACATTCGTGAGACCAATACACGTCATCAATCTGGCATCCTTCCCAAGCATATTTGACCACTAACCTAGAATCCATACAAAATCGCGCAGCAGCTCGCTTTATCACCTCCCAATAATCCTCCGGTACCAGCGTCACATCTTTAAAACAGTCCATTTCCCTTCCGTCACTTGTATCGCGCCGTCATATCGCACGTTTATGCCTCCTTCATGGGGCCTACTATCATCCAAAATCCAGGCATGAATTTTTAAAACCAGCCCACCGCACGTCAGCGCACCTAAATCACATGTACACCCAGCCAATAGCACACTTACCCGGTCGAACATCGGCATTCACAAGTTCATTCTTTCCCAGTGCAATAACCCTTTGGAATTCGCTACCCGACAATATAGTATCATGCACTTACCGTGCATCTTTTCGAAAAAAATAGGACAACCATTATCACCACTCCGAACATCAATGCTGATTCATATATTATAGATCCTTTTCTGTGCTTTTTTGTCTTATAACTGAACATGTGTATTTGGTATTAGTTTTCTCTGATCTGCTTTTTTTTGTTTTGTTGTTGTTAGTTGTGCTGACTGATGCATGTCAGTCACTATTTTTCTTTTCTTTCTTTCTTTTTTGTTGTCTTCCATATATGTATTTGCCCCCCCTAATGTAATGCCTTCGGGCCCTTAAGGAACTAATAAATGAAATGAAATGAGCCCACCGGTCATTTGTGATGGCGGTGCGGGTGTATTTGAACCGTCGTACCAAGAAAATGTGTGCATGTGGGCAATTTTTGGCACCGCTAAGTAGAAGTATATACCGGATGGACGAAGTGTGTGTCCGTGGGAAAGTGAATAAACCACGAGTGTTTTGTACCTGCCCTTGTAACAGGGGGAAAATAATTCCTTTTCAGTGCCTTTCTCTCCCTTAGCTCCCTTCTCAGCCATCACCCCCCCCCCCCCCCCCCCCCCCCCAACAAAAAACGCCATCGGGTGAGGTTAGCCCCATTACACGCAAAATTCAGGTGCACATAAATCATGGCGCGAGTGGAAGGAAGCAAGACGTTGATCGCTGGGGAAAGTCGCTCCAAGGCTAGATCGCGTGGGTGCTGGCCGTTGCTCTGTTCGGCGCTCGTGCTGAGACAGCGGCCTCAATGATGGACTTGGGCCGCAGGGAAGGAAAGAACTGGTCCGGAGGCTGGGTATCCTGGGGCCTGAAGGTTTGTGGGCGGCGCCACTTCTCAGAAAACTGCTGTCGGTTCCTACGATGCCATGGTTATCATCTGCCAGCCCCAGCTTCTTGCTTCTCTTTTCTCTTTCAGTCAGCCGCCGTCCTCTTTGCTGTGTTGGTGGATTGGCGACTGACCTTGATGCCATCTATTTCCCAACCCTCGCGCCTCTGCACTAAGAAAATGTGGCCACTTTCGGTACCGCTAAGTAGAAGTCAGCTCCTTTCTCTCTCCTCCTTCCACACACAAAGAAGTAAAAGTGTGATTCTGTTTACTGTAACTGTTCCGAGAGAACGCCCGCCCCCCTTTAGGGTCGAAATATATCCGATTTACTAAAAGACCCCAAAGAACACCCACCCCCTGAAATCGATGGCTTTAGTGCCGATTCGTGAGCAAAATGAACGCGAATCATCTATCCATGTGTTGATGCGGTCACTTCCTTTCCGCACTCGATCCGAAAGTTGGCCCATCTCGTATTTTTTCTTGATATGCATGCCGGCCGTTTTGGTTGGCGGTGCGGCCACTTTTTTGTAGTTTACCGCAGCTTACCCAAACGTTGGCCCATTCCGCATTATTTTCTTGATATCTATGTACTTTGGGTGGGTATCCTTTTGGAACTTTACGGTAAGCCTGAACTATTTCCAGCTACCTCACCCTTAGCTGCAAGGTACCATCACCGCGTTCTGCTGGCTCACTCGAATTATTATTTTCAGCATGTTCACAGGCAGGCTAATGGCAAAGCACACATCAACCTCTTTATGCATTTATTCACACCATCACGGAGGTGCTGCGCAAACTTAAGCCACTTGCGCAGCTAGTACACTTTAGTTTTGTGCTCTGAATGCAACGCTGAGAGAGCTGGACACGTTAAATGGCTAGTCCGTTCGGAATTTTTCCCATCGCCGCAGACTCCGAATGACCATGCCACCCGGAGGCCGAGCGCGAGGGAACTAAGCTTCCATATGAGCTCCATCGAGTTTCCATTTCTGTGACCGAAATTGTATGCGACAACCATAGAAAGATATTCAGCTGGATTCCTGAAGGTCACCGCACCCAGAGGGCACCAACTGCGCGGACGGACCATCGCCTAACTTGAATTCTATGGCCTGTTTTCCACCCCGTCGGGCCTGAAGCATGTTAACCCCATCGAGGCCTGTCTCCATGCAATTGGATTGCAGCCTCAGCCGCCTGTCTTTTCTTCAGCTTTGAAAAAGGCGAACAGGGGCCCAGTTCTCTAAAGTGACGGGGCGTCGCTTTGAAACGACGGGGTAGCGCCATGCAAATGCATGTGTTCGGGGTTGGGGCCGTCGCTTTGGGGAAGCTGCGTACTCAGTGTGAGCCGCAGAAAAGCAATCATATACAGCCTGTAACAGACGAAACTTGTGGAGCACACCGGTCATTAGTGATGGCGGTGCGGGCGTATTTGAACCGTCGTACCAAAGTCCTTCAATGCTTCTCTGGTCATGAAATTACGGTCTTCGCGTTGTTGTTGAAGTCTACTGCTGAAAAACCTGCACTGCAACCCGATCAGCGGCCCCATCTGCTTCCCACCTGGGGATGACGATGACGATAAAAAACTTCATTGTCGTCGCTTTTCTGACGGAGTCACTGCTTGGGGGTGGCAGTGTCCTCGTCCCTTCAGACGGCAATCAGGAACCCGCGGGCCCTGGCGGTCCCACCAGGGGATTACTGGTTGGGGTGCGGACTTTCCCCGTCC
Source organism: Haemaphysalis longicornis (assembly GCF_048455015.1). Lineage (NCBI taxonomy): Eukaryota > Metazoa > Arthropoda > Arachnida > Ixodida > Ixodidae > Haemaphysalis > Haemaphysalis longicornis. The sequence continues at coordinate 448,088,078 of NW_027526203.1, read as the reverse complement.
GTTCGGACGGTTGGTCTTCCCTAGACATAAAAATTCCAAGAATTAAGTTAAGACTGCTTACGTGTTTTGAACGCGGAAGCGTTATCACTTCCCCAGGCGATTCTTGTCAAAGTCTTCTTTACTGCTACATCGCGTGTCTGTTTTCTGGCTTTATATATATATTGTGGGGATCGCGACTTTCACGCGAACCCCTTTCTGGCCAGCTTCCCATTGCGGCCGGACAACGCGCCTTGCTTACGCGACGGGAGCCATACGGGAGGGCGCCAGCGACCGGAGGGTTTGTTGTCGCCCAGGTGGAGGTGTTGACCCTTTATTTCCCCTCTGCCTTACCCGAGAACCAGTTCTTCCTCCTATACTAGGGCCACCAAATGGCGAGGGCTGGTGGGTTGTCGCATGACGAGAGGACGGTCTCTTGTCCTGGGGATCCGGTAGCGAGCGGACGTTTCGGCGCGCCGGTCCGGACCTGGGGAACGTGCCACAATGGGACGCATCCCGGCTAGCTCGGAGACTGCACCCGCGCTCGCACGCGCGGCGCCCGCTGCTCTGATATGCCATCGGTGAGTCGAACCATCTCGATCTCTAGCGTTGTTTAATGCCTCGCTCCCAATGTTACCGTTATGGCCTACGATTAGTCTGTATGCAGTGTACTTGATTTGCACATTGCAATAGGGTCATTTCAGATAAGATCGAACAAAGCATGGCTGGTCGACCTCTTCAATTCGCTTGAAATTTTTTTACCTCATTCCCGCATGTATGTAATGTGCGGATTCACAAATATTTTCGGCGGAAAAAATTTTGGCCGACTGAAAAAAAATTTGGAACCCACCCGCGTGGACCCCGGCCGCTACCTGCCCATGCGCCGCGGCCAAATTTAGCGACGTCTAGCAAAAAATATACTAATCAGGGGCGAATGGTAATTTTTATGCTTAATCTACGCCTGGTGTACATTTTGCGCCCAAAATATCGTTGGCTAGAAGAACATATATTTTTTGTAATAAATTTCCAAATCTTGCTCAGAGCGCATTTTGTTGTGTACTTTGCGGGCCAGTATTATCGTAAGTAATGGAGCTAGAGCGTTAAAATTTGAGTGAGGGCTGCTCCTGGCAAGCACAAATAAGGGCCGTAAATGTCGTGTCTGTGCACACTACGGTTAAAAAGTAAATGGCGCACAATTGTGAAGAAAAAACTAAAACACTCCGAGTTCAGAGGCTTATTAAAAAAAAAAACACTTCTTCGATTTTGCTGAAATTCTCCCCAGATGTTAACCTGTGAATGTACTTCAATGATCATTAAAAACATGTTGCATCATTTTGTTCCTGACGCGCCTACAGCGCGAGAAAAAAGCCTGGTCGGCCAGGTCTTCACAAGATCCTGAGACACGAAACAGTGAGAGCAACTTCCAATGAATGTGCAGACGTTTGATAATTTTTTTTGTACTAAAGGCAAACTGTTACTTATTGATAGTATTACAGAGAATTCAGAAGCAAAACTGAAATTTTTATGTGAATTTTGGAACGAAAATAAACAATCTGCGCACCGCTAAACGTGTACTCTTCGAAGAAAAAACGGAGGAACTCCAGATTCACGCGCATTTAAAAAAAAAAACCCTTCTTCGAGTTTTATGAAGCTTTCCACGGATATTTTCGTCCTACTTTAATTGCGTGAGCCATTAAAAAAACTCGCATCATTTTGATCACTGAAAAGCAAAAGAGCCTTGTCAAGCATGCTCGTCACAAGGAGCTGAGACATAAAACGACGATTGTGACTTTCTGCAGATTTCCCTTATTTATTTTGTAGAAAGGGCAGAATATCTTCTGAGATAAGGAGAATCGAATAGCCAAGAAACATTAACGAAGTCAACGTTTGAAATGACAGCGTTCCATCGGCACCCCGTTAATACCGTGCAGCTACTAGCTGTTTATTTACATGTTGCTTGCTGCATCAATGTTCACAGTTTCCTCAAAGGGGCACAAACAGTCCGCGCTGCACATAGTAATTGCATATATCTGCTTCGCGATGGCTGGAAACTTCGTTCCCCTAGAGGTATATGAAGTGAACGCCCTTGATCTTCTCAGACAACACAGTTACCATGTCTTTTGCCGTCTGAATCGCATTTCTTAGTGGTTCTCTGAGGTTGTAAAGTGTCGCCTGGTGTTTGACGATTCCCCCAACTCCGTCGCAAGCATTTTTTCCGTGCCCTGTTGCGGAGAATATCCATTGCGTTTCATGAAGCTGGTGAAACGCAATGAAACTCATGAAGCTGGTGCCTGTTTTTAAAGTGACTGACAGCTCCGTCACTCACATAAGTCACCGTGGAGTACAGTGGCAGATTGTCGTCTACCCACAGCCTGATTTTTTGCTAAAGCCAAGCAGGCATGCGCAGAGTCATGGCAGACGTCATCGCTTGCAACCACAAAACTATGACAAAAGAGACTGAGTAACAAGCTAAATATATACAAAAAGAATAATAAAATCAGAATACTTAAAAGGAATAATAAGTGATGAAATGAAGATTAAAATGCGACCGTAGTCAAATAGTGGGGAGGTAGCGCAAGGCACTCTCCCAATGTGACAGAACTGCAAACTTGTAACCGTTCGAACGCATGCAGCCCCTTTTCTTCCAGTCCGGAAACGGAAAAAATGGCCCCGGAAAAAATGGTCCCGGAAAAAATGGTCCCAGTGACCATCTAGGAAAAAATGGTCCCATGGCCCAGTCAATATGTTTCTCTTCAAGTTAGTCAGATGCGAACTTTTTTGCGGTTTTATTTTGTCCATTGGCGTTTTAGCTAAAGGGTTGAGAAAGATGTAATGCTTTAATATTCCTACAAGGGACCGAAATTAACGCGTTTGGAGGCTAAAATCTAACAAAGAAAATTGGGTATCCAGACAGATGGACAGACGGATGGATGGATGGATGGATGGACGGATGGATGGATGGATGGATGGATGGATGGATGGATGGATGGATGGATGGATGGATGGATGGATGGATGGATGGATGGATGGATGGATGGATGGATGGATGGTAGGGCTGAGCATGGATTAAAAATTTTAATGCAAGTCATTGGATTAAAACCGAACAAACAACTGCGAGGCCTGGAATCGTCCATACACGCTTAAGCAAGATTTAAGAGAGATAGAAGCTGCAGCTGTCTTCAAAAAGGCCCATTCTTCCTTCACGACGGTATTATAAACTCAGTAAAAAAATCTGCCGACAACAGTATTTGCAAGTTTATTTTAGCGTCACAGCACTGCCGGCGAGAAACACTTCATATTTCCTGCATTTTGGGAGCAACAGAATGTATGTAAAGGTGCTGTCTTGCGACAGTGGGAGTGTGCGTTTTATTTAGAGAGAATTACTTGCAAAATACATCGAACTTCGCCTGATTTCCTTAGCTGACGTGCATGCGGCAAGAAAGAGCGAATCTACATTATAAAGTGGTGTTAAATAAAAGGGTCGACGTAATAAATGTTTCCTGAACAAGGTATAAACATTGATTGATTGATTGATTGATTGTAGGGTTTAACGCGCCGACGCAACGCAGGCAATGAGGCGCGCCGTAGTGGAGGGCTCCGGATTAATTTTGACCACCTGGGGATCTTTAACGTGCGCCGAAATCTCGCACACACGGGCGTTTTTGCTTTTCGCCTCCATCAGAAAAGCGGCCGCCGCGGCCGGGAATCGAACCCGCGACCTCGTGCTCAGCAGCGCAACGCCTTAGCCACTGAGCCACCGCGGCGGGTGAACAAGGTATAAACAGAAATATGGAAATGCTCAATTTATTCAAATAACTGGCACCAATAAAAATGGCATCAACGTAAATGTGCAAGCACTGCAGTAGCTTATTGGGTTCCATAACGCAAGTTACGCGGGTATATAGAATGACTGTTTAAAACAAGTAAGTACCAGATAGTTCGTTTCCCAGAAAGCTTGCGCACCGAAACGTGCATGCGCCCAAATGTCCGTACACCGAACTGTCCGTGCATCGAAATGTCCTAGACCCGAACGGGGGGGGGGGGGGGGGGGGGTAGGGGTGGAGAAAAGCGTTTACCGCCACCGTACTTTGAACCCTCATCTAAAAATTATCACAGCTAAGGGAAGAAGGAATAACGCCCCAGTGCTACTTCGGGAAAGCGCCAGACCCAATCTTCTTGAGAAGATCGTCCAACCTTACTTTACTCTAATTTAAAAAAACTATAGCCACTCAAAAGAAAATGACGCGCCATAATATCATCCCGGGAGAATGGGTCGGGGAAACTGGCATTGGGGCAAATGGCACGCGGGGCAAATGAGACACGGGGCTAACGTCGCGGAGTTTTCGCGACGGAGATTCTGCGCACGGGACAATCGTGATACACCCCCTGAGAACATCCTGCTCATTAGTGCAATAAATGTTTGTCTCACTCTCTCTCTTCCTACCTTAGCTTTGGGACCATTTTTTTCCAGGACTAATTTTTTTTCCGGGACCATTTTTTCCTACCTTGGCTTTGGGGCCATTTTTTCCGGCACCAATTTTTCCGGGACCATTTCTTCCGGGACCATTTTTTCCGGAACCATTTTTTCCGGGACCATTTTTTCCTACACCCCTTCCAGTCCCCTCTTTCGCTCTTTCTGTCAGCCAAGTCCCCGCCGCCGCATACGGTTGAAAAAGCCCAAAAAACACTCGACTCAAACAAAAAAATGAAGATCCCACATGTGTCGTCCCGGACCCCCCCGGGCTCAAGGGCGTTTGCCTTCCTGTTTGGCCGCTAATTCGGTAATTCAACCAGTGTGTCCGGAGAAGGACCGAAGAGGGGGGTGCTACCTGGAGACGTTACCCGCGCCGGGGTCGTGTGTGGCCGATGTCCGTTTTTAAGACTTGCCATGTGTGCTGCCGACCGGACGGGCTTCCGTTGAACCTTTGATTTCAGGCGAACGAAAGTTACGTCCAGGCGAGTTAAAAACAAGACTGCGTGCACCTTGTCAAATAGGTGATCTTATGAACCAGCGCATCACGGCAGCAGTGCGCACAAAAAAAAAGAGCGTTGATAATGTAAGACAAAGAGTGACCGCGGTTGGGGAAATCTAGAGGAAGCTATGAAAATAGATCCGAAAACCTTCAAATTGCGCGTTTTACCACCATACATTGCAGCGGTTTCGCCACCGCACGACTATAGTGCCTATAGCACGACTGTATCCGCGCTGTGCTTAGAATGACGCACGATATTTCTAGGGCTCACACAAGTACGTTTAGAGGAAAATATCTGTGGAATGCTTCATAAAACTCGAAGAAGCGTTTTTTTTTTTAAATGCGCGTGAATCTGGAGTTCGATCCGTTTTTCCTTCGAAGAGTACACGTTTAGCGGTGCGCAGATTGTTTATTTTCATTCCAAAATTCACATAAAGATTTCAGTTTTGCTTCTGAATTTTCTGTAATACTATCAATAAGTAACAGTTTGCCTTTGGTACAAAAAAAATTATCAAACGTCTGCACATTCACTGGAAGTTGCTCTCACTGTTTCGTGTCTCAGGATCTTGTGAAGACCTGGCCGACCAGGCTTTTTTTCTCGCGCTGTAGGCGCGTCAGGAACAAAATGATGCAACATGTTTTTAATGATCATTGAATTACATTCACAGGTTAACATCTGGGGAGAATTTCAGCAAAATCGAAGAAGTGTTTTTTTTTAATAAGCCTCTGAACTCTTAGTGTTTTAGTTTTTCTTCACAATTGTGCGCCATTTACTTTTTAACCGTAGTGTGCACAGACACGATATTTACGGCCCTTATTTGTGCTTGCCAGGAGCAGCCCTCACTCAAATTTTAACGCTCTAGCTCCATTACTTACGATAATACTGGCCCGCAAAGTACACAACAAAATGCGCTCTGAGCAAGATTTGGAAATTTATTACAAAAAATATATGTTCTTCTAGCCAACGATATTTTGGGCGCAAAATGTACAGCCGGTAAAAGGCTTGTCTATAACACAGCGTTCGTACTCTCAGCCCTATCCTGCCCCGCCGGAGCGGGATTTGAATAAAACTACTGCGGAATTCTGAAGTCTTAGCCCTTCGCTTTTGCCTCCGACATGTTTGGAACGAGTATGTTTTGGCAGTTTTCGGATGTAGCTGGTTGAAGTTGAAATCGCTGTTATAGACAAGCGTTTTACCGGCTGTACACCAGGCGTAGATTAAGCATAAAAATTACCATTCGCCCCTGATTAGTATATTTTTTGCTAGACGTCGCTAAATTTGGCCGCGGCGCATGGCCAGGTAGCGGCCGGGGTCCACGCAGGTGGGTTCCAAATTTTTTTTCAGTCGGCCAAAATTTTTTCCGCCGAAAATATTTGTGAATCCGCACATTACATACATGCGGGAATGAGGTAAAAAAATTTCAAGCGAATTGAAGAGGTCGACCAGCCATGCTTTGTTCGAATCTGAAATGACCCAATAAATGCTGGCATTGGTGCATGGAGGAAAGAAAAGCTTAGGAGAGGCCCTGACGTCACACCCAGCGCAGCCGGAAACGCCATTTCTGTAAGTCGAATGGCGGACCATTGGCCCTCCATGCCATTGGCGGACTCTTTTTGCCTCTCTCTCTCGGTGCACCTTCTCCGCCTCCTCCGTCCTGTATCGCCTCTCTTGTCGTCTGCATCTGCCAGCGCCGAGCCGGTGGAAATCAGCTGATAGGCAGGTAGAAGGCCGTTTTGCAGCGCGTGACCGTGAACCTAAACGCGCGGTTACGTCTTCAGTGTGGCCGCAGCAGGTTTGCGAAGCGGCTCGCTCTAACAATGCCGCAATGCTCGGTGCCAGGCTGCAAGTCGCGATCGGTACCCAAGGAATTGGGCGTCACTTTCCACCGGTTAGTGCATCATTCCGCTGACAAGTATTGCTGTACATTGGTGTGCATTCATCCTTTGTTTGCAATCGCCGCCGTTTATAGGTTCCCAAGCGATGGAGAACGCCGCAAACAGTGGGCGAACGCCGTGCGGCTACCGGACTGGAAAGTGCCCAAGTTTGCGTTGCAGTTTCACTGGCAATCCCAGAGATGACTAGTCAATTAAACGGCCGTTCTATATATATAGGTAAGCAGTACTTCATGTAGATTTCACGCTAAAAAATTGTGGAATGTTTTTACCGTTGTTCGCGTGCCTTCAATAGAATTTTTTGCGAAGGAGGAGGAGGAGGAGGAGGAGGAGGCAAAACGTTTTATTGAGTAAAAAAAATGAGGGGGTGGGTGGCGTCAATAAACTTTTTTTCGCCAAGTTTCAACTTGTCTCAGTGTCGATAAATTCAAGGTGATATCAGTTGAAAACGTTCATACACTAACCTCGCAGTATGAAGCATAGAAAAGCGAAATCCAGAGCGAGACCACAAAAAGATCCAGATTCCAGATCCAGCACTCTTCCAGTCAACAGACGTTCACCTACTAAGGTAATAGGACGATGGAATTATATCAACTGGGAATCTACCTTGTAACAGTTGCAAAGGCACTGCCGCGCATTGCCGGCCTAGCAAACTAAATATTGCAGCGGCGATAACCAAAATATTGAGTTTCGAATCGTTCGGTTGCAAGTCGCCTACGTACTGCACACCGTGTATCACTTCCCGAAAATCTACCAGACGGGTGTCCGCGCGTACGACGGGACGGCGCGTTCACGATATCTGCACTTCAATAGGCGCGTCGTGATCGCGACCGGAGCAAAAGCTTGACGCGGTACAAGGTGCACTTGCAAGTAGAAATTAAATGACATATTCACATCGGCGCAGCTGTCGCAACTCGCAGCATCCTTTTCGAGTTCCGCAAGACCACAGCGCAGCAAAGCGAAGCAGCAATCTTCGCAATCGGACGACAAGGCAGGCGCTGCCTTTCCTCCATGACTGGCGAACGGCGGGCGGGCTGTTGCTAGGACGCCGTTGCTAACGCGACTTCCAATGGCCGCCGAAAACACGTGACTTCCTCCACACTTTTGCCAATGCGCGGGGATAGCTGGGGGCCTCTCCTAAGCTTTTTTTTCCTCCATGCATTGGTGTTTTGCCCTCGCCGCCTCCTGCCTTTGTCTGTCTCCGCAAACAACGAACCCGTCCGCAGCCGGCGCTCGCAAGGCATGTTTGCCGAGTGCGGATGGCTGCGGGGTGGGAAATCACTAGTGTGTGAAGTAGAATCCCACAATATATATACACCAGAATACAGATTCATAGCTACTCAATGCGGAGTTACGAATGGTCTGTGGGCAACTAAGAAGACAAGACGATCGAAGTAAGAAAGGCAAAGAGAAACAGGAAAACAGCAGCGTTGTGAAGCATGCGCTATGAAGCCACGAGGGGCGCGCGCTCGCTTTGTTCATGCGTGCCAAGGCTTTTACAGCGAAGCTGTCTGTGGCTAGGATCAAGCAGATCATCTTCGGCGACAGAGCAAGCGTATACGCCTCGAGATTCGCGATCGCTGCGCCGCCTGCCGCCGCTTCTCCGCGGCGTTTGCGGGATTAGCGCTGCGTGGCTGATAGGTGGTCATGCAGTGTTTTGGTTCTCTTTCGCTTCTCTTTGCCTTTCCGCGCACTAAACTACTTGTTATGGTGATGTCTGTAAGCTAACTGCACGTTTAGGGTGCTTAAAAAAACAGCTGCGTCTTGGTAGAGCGCTCGAACGCCAACAAGAGCTACCCGGGGAGGCTGTTCTGCGCGCTTCTTGGCCGCTCTTGCGGGCGTCGGCGACGGCAGCAGCATATCACCGCTGTCACCTTCGAACACGTCAGCACAAGTGAATTCTATTTATTGTTACCTCGTTTAGACCTAATATTTGGCACTGTAAGAGGTTGGTTCGTTTTGCAGCGCAGACAACAAATGCGGCTTTGCTTCGAGTACGTACGTCGTAGAAAAATATGTTTCAGGGATGTGATAACCCAATAGCTGACAAAAACTTGTGCCTTTCATGGGAATATAAGCCACGCGACAATGTTAAGTACACTCAAAGGCTGTGCATTGTCAGATATGTGTTCACTCATGCCTTATAGTAAGAACCAAGGTATATGTTAATGAAACCACGGGAAAATGAATGGTCTGCAAGTCAGGAATAAATAGAATAGTCGTACGGGAATGAAAAAAAAACCGAGTGCAGCTTCTGAAATGCTAAAGAGGTTTGTTTGAGCAAGGTAGTAATCACCAGACCAACTAGATCCGAAATGCGCTGATATTTCGGTAGGCATGGGGGGGGGGGGGGGGGGGGTGAGGAGGAGGACGCTCAACTATCGTTATTTACAAATGCGGAGCGAAATCAACGAATGAACGTTTTAGTTATCACACACACAGGCTGCGTGTTCATTTTTCGTTTGTTTTTCGCCTTCAACGAACGGCTGATCACTCGGCGGACGCATTTTTTAAAGAATACAAGGTATACAGTTCACAAGAAATACGAGGTGTCGTTGAAAGAGTTGATTGATTGATTGCAGGGTTTAACGCGCCGACGCAACGGAGACGATGAGGAACGCCGTAGTGGATGGCGCCGCGGATTAATTTTGACCACCTGGAGATCCTTAACGTGCGCCGAAATCTCGTACACACGGACTCGTTGGAAGAGTGTCGTATCTGATAAGGGTCTCTGATTTCGGTTTATGCTAGATTCTGCAGTCTCCCAGTGTCATACGACGATGTTTCGAAGAAGAGTTTGGTCGCGGACGCGGATTACTCTATAAGCCCATCTTCGCGCTTCTCGTGGAGGATAAATGTAACAGATGAATTTCTTGCGAGCGCTCACCTCGGAACAAGACGACCCAGCATTAAATTTGTCGTCGTGTGCTGACTCCGGAGTGTAATTTTGCATTATCCATCGTACTTCTTTGGTACAATGTTTGCGAAATTTATGCCGCATTGGCTTGTTCAGGGTACTGATCAATATCTGATATGTGATATTGGCAGGCGTAACTTTCGTGCTGTCAGGTATGAGTGCTCCGCTGGATTTTGTAGTGCACAAAGTCGATTTACATCATAGTGTGTATGGCCGCAACATGACCATCGGAGGAAACACTGCTTACGGAGACACTGCCACTAAATTTCAGGGCAGTGGAATTGCAATCAGCTGCATGCAAATACTGGCTTCGGGACGCCGGCCTGTGACACACGCCCGGCGCTCATATAGATCTTTCTAAGATCGCGTCATAAACGTTTATACTCTCGTGAACACACCAGGCTTGCAAACAGAGTGCCTGCTCCACGTTATTCGGTATTTCGAACGCGGACAAGCGCTAAATTGCTGTCTTGAACGAGCCCCAAAAGCAACGGCGACAGGGGGAGCGGGCCGGGGACTCCCGCGCCTGCTTTCGAAACGGGCCGCTAGGGGGATTTCAGTGGCGCCCCTACAGGCCGCGCTCGAGGCGTATACCCACAATTTTCAGCACATGGGAAAAAATCATCAGAAAAGGTCAGGTGACGTATATATATTTTGGTGTAAGAGGGATTATATCATGGCTAGGAAAATGCCTTACAGCAATGCATTTGCGTTTTGCTGGTGGAGCCGACACGAAGGGGATCGGTGTAAGCCTTGTCGTCGTAAGCTGACTTTCCCACATTGTGTGTTGCACAGTGAAGCAAAGCCACCTCGGAGAGCGTACGGTTCCAGGCGCACTTTATGCCTCCTCTCTGCCACTGCACCTCTTTCCCGAGTCTTGTAAGCTCCTCGCCACGCATGCGCGGTGTTTCTCTCCCTCGGACATTGCGCAATGCCGCGCGCTCTTTGGCGGCCGCCTTTGCGCCGCACTAAAAACATCATTTGTCTCTACCTATGAATCACGTGTGCCCTTTTTCTGTGACAGTGATCGCGACACTGTCCCTATAATTCAACATAGCAAGCATCCAATATAGCTAAACCCCAACATAGCAAATCCAACCATAGCTCCAACTTCGCTGTTCTTCCCTCTTCACAGGGTGGAAGTGCTCTGTTTTCTTTATTTCTTAACAAGATTTCGGCGCACGACGCGTGGATTTTTCCAGCCATTCGATCGATGTGGATAACATCTTGTTATTGCCTCATGAAAAACAATGATTTTGCACTAAAAAAGTGTGCCTACTAATTACAAATACGTCGAAATTCGTAGGAAGACTGCATCATTTGGACTGTAGAGTTTCTGAGCGTGCCAGAGAACGAGACAGAAGCAGACAGGGCGACGACACCGATGTATGGAACAACTCTTGGATATCAATTGGGGCGTTAGCTATGCCGTTATAAAAGGGCGATGCTCTGCCCGTTTGGAGGACGATGTTACTAAAGGAGCTCTGCACGTGTAGTAAGCAGGAACACTCGCAAGCGAGTGCCGAGTGAGCACGAGGTGGAAACGCCGGTCAGAGTCGTATCACAGTCCAGCGCCACTCGCGTCCACTTCACGCGCAGTGGTGTCGCTAACATGCCCGAGTCTGCGAGGCTGACGGCCCCCTTACCCCTATAGTTGTGTGCGACCTGCCGCTTGACCTCGTCTGGCTTGCCACCTCAGAGGAAACGGAACACAAGGTTTGGTTCACGCAGGCACGGTCCAGATATAGAAGGTACGTTGCGGATCAGCGGCATGAAGAGCAAATACTGCGCGGTCGTGGCGCCACCAGTCACTGGGCAGTTCAGAGTTTCATGGAACCGGGCCTTCTTTTGGAACTTAGTGAGAACTGCGTGCCAATTACTGCCAAGTCAGTAGTATTAACTCTATGCAATTACTGGAAGAGGGATCAGAAGGGTAAGCGAAAGCCCAGAATTTTCACCTCCGAGGGCCCGCTCTTTTTAACAGCGGAGCTGTTGTATACAATGTGTGGCCCGTAATGTGTGGCGCGTAACGCGTTGAAATACCAAGAAAATGCCGAGCGCCCGTGAGTGCGTGTCTAGCGGCGACCGCTGAGTGTCCGCAGCACGCGCAGTGGCTTTAGCAAAAGAAGAAGAAAAAAAACTACCGAAAACCCCAAGCAGCGCGTCGCATTGCCTAGCAACCAACAACGCCACAGCTGGCACAACACCTGCTCCGTGGAACCTAGACGCGACTCCAGGAACGCCGCGCATGCCTCATGCACGTACGCGCCCCCGCTGCGCCCCAGCTGTTGTAAAGCGCTACCGCAGTTTAATGCTTGGCATGAGGAACATGATGATATTGATGCATATGACAATGATTACTACTAACACAGTGCAAAGCGACGACGGAACATGTTTATTTATTTATTTATTCAGGTACCCCTAAAGGCCCTCCGTAGGAGGGTATTACATAGGGGGGAGCATGCGCATACATCGAACATAACATGAATGGGTGCTAACAGAATGATAAATTACAAACGTAGCAAAAAAATACAAGCAATAAGAATTTTTAAAACACATAACTACAAAAACATATAACTACAAGGCAAGCACATCACAACAAAAAAAAAATAAATAAAAAGGTCAATATACGCAAGCAAGAACAGAATTAGGTCACTTCATTTTTTAAAAAGTCTTGAAATTTTGTTAGGTTTGCTTCTGTGGCAATGTGCTGTGGTAGGTTATTCCAGTCTATTATTGTGCGTGGAATGAATGAGTTTGCGAACGTAAATGAATGGCAAATATGCGCTTAACTTTACAAGAATGATCGCGCCGTGGAAATGTAACAGTGGGTGAGTGAAAAAAGTCGTCACGAAGGCGCTCATCATGATACAGTTTATGAAAAAGTGTTAGGCGAGCATGCCGGCGGCAAAGTGATAATGAAGCCAACTCGGCACGATTTTTCAGCGCTGACGCTTGCGTATGGGGAATAATCAGAAAAAATAAAACGAACAGCACGGTTTTGCAGGGATTCAATATCACGCATAATGTATTCTTGACTTGGATCTCAGATGGCAGATGCGTATTCAATTTTAGGGCGAATGAGAGTGAGGTATGCAAGTTTTCTAATGTGTGATGTGCCTGCTTTCGGTTATGTTTTATTACGCCTAGTGTACGATTGGCAGATGCGAGCGTTTGATTAATATGGTTATGCCATGTTAAATTTGACTGAAAATGCACTCCAAGGTATTTGTAAGTAGAAACCAGTTCAAGTGTATTGTTGTTCAGGAAATATGTAGTTGAAATTCTAGTTGAGGAACGGGTGAATGACATGCACTTTGTTTTAGAAAGGTTAAGAGTCATTAGCCAATCAGAACACCATGCGTTTAATGTGTCAAGATCAGCCTGAAGAGCCTGGCGGTCAGTGTCACTTGAAATGTTAGGATATATTACGCAGTCATTGGCAAAGAGCCTTACTCTAGATGTTAGGCCATTAGGTAAGTCATTAATATAAACTAGAAAGAGCAAAGGGCCAAGAACACTGCCCTGGGGCACCCCAGACGTTACCTGTACGAAAGACGAATTTGAGCTGTTAATGGATGTAAACTAGGGTTCGGGAGGATAGAAAATCTGTTATCCATGCAAGAACATTAGTATGAATATTAAGACGTCTTAGTTTGAGTAGAAGTCGGTGGTGAGGAACACGGTAGAAGGCTATAGAAAAATCCACATAAATGGCGTCGACCTGATTACTAGCGTCAAGAGATGAGTGTAAGTCGTGAGTAAAACCGGCGAGCTGTGTGTCACATGAGTAACCCCTGCGAAAGCCGTGCTGATATTTGTAAATAATGTTGTTTTAATAATTAAACAAACAAATAAAATAAAAATTGTGTAAATAAACAATTTCAAACTTATAAAAATGCGTGGTGCTGTGTCCTTCAGTGCTCATGTAGAAAGAAATCCTGCAGCTTCACCATGGTTTAAGCCTTGCACGACTTAGTACAAGCTTCGCCAGTTTATTGAGCTTTTTACGTTGTCAAAGTTCTTCTCTGGCTTTGGTATCATGACTATTCTAGCAGTGTTTTATCTGGGTGGTATGTGGCCAGTCTTTGAACATTCGTTTGTGTATTTAGTTAGTGCCTTGGTGGATATGTTGTCTAGGCTGCGTATAGTTTCGTTCATTACCCCATCTAGACAGAGTGTGACTTTTGTGCGTAAGTCGTTCCTTGCAGCGCAAACCGTGTATACGTGGCGACAACGTGGTCTAGTTCGGTGCGTTTATCCCAACGTAATCTTCGATCTTTGAGCTGAAAAGATTCTTGAGGTTCGTCCATAAGTGTCTGTTCTTCATTTCTCGACTTATTTAGGCATCCTTTTTAAAAGGATGCCTAAAAAAAAAAGAAAAATTTTTTTGGACAAAGATATTTTGAGGGAGCACTGTGGGCCATGCAAGCAAGGATGAGCCACAATTTTTACTGAAGAAATCCATGACGGTTGACTTTACAGCTGGGACGTTTGGCATGGAATGACCTACTAGAATCGCAAGATTTGAGCTCACTGACGGTTCATTAGCTGAACCCTCAGCGCCTCATAAAAAAACAGCAGACATGATTTGTTCACAATTCTTTCAACTTAAAAAGCTATCATGCTACTATTGCAAGAGCCGCTCAACAGATGGCACAGCATCACCACAGCTTGTAAAGCAACTTGTGGCTTTCACCTCCGATGTGTCCGACTCAAGTTGACTTACCTTATTGCATTTAACTGTAGCTTTTGTTTATTGATTTATAACCACAAAATGTTATTCTTTATTTGAAATACTTAAAGCTCCACCTGTAATAACACAAAAATATTCCAATAATCAGTTTTAATTTGGCCAACATCAGCAGTCACGCAAGCTAGACATATTGCATCACAAGATAAGTGTGGTAAAGTAACCAGTGAGCTGCAACCATTTTTTTTTGCTCAATAAAGTAATTTCACTGAAGTCCTTGGTAAAACTGACACGAGTGTTATTCTACTGAGGCAATCGTTCAATCTGAGAGAAGTTGCATGTCGTCTTAACCTCCGTGTCAGCCCTCTTGCCCGTATACATGGCTCTGCCCTTGCACACGACGGCCCCTTTGCAAGCCAGCGACCTTGCAGCAGCCTTGGTATGACGTATTGCACAACTCCACATTGAAACATGACAGACCCACAGAACAGCCAAGGTTAGTCATGCAGGTTACCATATCATTAGCATCAGTGAACACTGCCAACTTTGCATTAAAGTTAGCTTTCCCTATAAAGGTGGCTTTGCTGCAGTTCATTTCTTGTTTCTTGTGGATGGGCAGTGATGGCCATGCACAGAGTTTGGAAAGCCTCTTCAGATTGTGATCATTGTAAAGGAAGAAAAAATGAGTAGGAGTCATACCAACACGTACCCCTAGCATTTATAAGGATAAGTGCACCACTTCTGTAGGCCATTATGGTGGTAACATTATGGGCCATTTGCTATGCATTAGAAGTACATAACCTAACCAAACAAAGCACGTTTGGCCTCATTTTACCATGACCGGCTGCTCAGGCATTATCTTTGCATAAGCTAGGAAAAGTTTTGGTTTTCGCACTGACGCACAGTAATACTGCCATCAACGGCATGCTAGAGAGTGGTTAATAAAAAAAAATATAATCAATAAGTCGTAATCACTAAAATGGGGGAAACGATTATCCTAGCACTTAGTGACCCCCTGTTAGCTCATTAGCTAGATAAGAACTAATGTTGCGTACCCTTCAGTGTCTTTTCTTCGGAGAGGTGCAAAGATTACATTTGATCACTCTGTACTATAGTGTTTAAAGTTTTTTTTTTCATTCTTGACAGCAGCAGTAGTGTATTGATAATCTTGATGACTAATGACTGACTGATTGTCTTGAGCCCTGCACTGCATTGCAGAGGCAGTGGTAATGATGAAAGTCACATTAAAAATACAAATAATATATTTGCGACGTATGCACAATTACAGTTCAAAGAATTTGACTTTAGTTCAAACAAAACAAACACAGAAAACATTCAGCTTGCTGGTAAATCCTGTGCTGTGCTCCATCAGAGATGGGCCATGACTTAGATAAGAGAGAGAGAAGAAAATTACTGGGTGCCTGGGATAGGACAAAGGGAAAGGAAGAGGTTGTAGATCCTCTTTGGTCTTCCTCTCCCCTTTAGGTGGCAGCCAGGAACCCTCAGACCCCGGTGGTGTCTTCAGCCATGCCGATGACTTGGGCTTGCGCTTTTGGATCGGAGCTAAGCAGCATGGTCTCCCACTGCTCCGCGGATCTGACGTCTAATAAAGGGCATCCTTTCTGCTTAACCTGCCTGCTTTCCAGAAGGCACGACCAAACCATGTGCTCGACGTCCGCTCCGCCTCTACGAGTATTGCACTCTGCTGTATACAGTCCTGGGTAACATCTGCCGTAGGCTACAGGGTTGGGGAACGTGTTGGGAGCCAGCAGCAAGAACAAAACAGGAGGGGAAACAACGCTTCCTAGTGCAGCCAGATAACGTCACAAGCGCTTCGTCTTGGTTAGGCTAGCAGCATCTCTCGCAGGACAAGAAACTCTATGGCCGCTGTGATTGGCATTTCACTGTGCAGCTACGGGATGAACTGTGGCTGCTATCATTTCATCCATCCGTTGTCGCTATCCTCTCCTTTGCCATCACAGCTGCGAAGTTTTGTAGGCCGCGTTGGTTTTCATTGTTTCATTGTGACATTATCTGGTTGCCCACCTACGCCAGCTGCCATAGGCCGTTTCCCCTCCTACATGTATTTCTGCCCTGTGGTCTGGAGCAAACGCTTGGCCGCTGATTGCAACTTATACCCCTGCTACACTGGCGCCTCGAATGCCTTCGAACCGAATGCCATTTGACTGAAGCACAAATGTTGTGCTGCTCCAGTGCTTTTGGAATGGCATTCAGCCAAAATGACATTCGAGCCAAATGGGCAGCCCGAGAGACATTTGGGACCTCGAATGCCATTTCTTGCACTCTCACGCACAGCATTTCAAGTCAGCACTAACAAATATATTGTTGGCGTACTTAAAACGAAAAAGAAAATTTTAATTGTGGGACTTTGTTTACTTTTCATTCACTTAAGTCCTAATATCAAGATGTAATAATTCCATACTTTCAGTACCAATGCGAGCAAGCAACAAACCAGTGTGGCCAGACAACACAAAACATGCACCCAGAAGTATAAAACAACCTTGATTGCAATTCAGAATTAAGCAAAAAGTGTGTCAAGCCCTGCGTTATTCATAATCTGATATCATTTTACTCGCAAAGACTGCACCTAAATTTGATTGTTGCATTATTGTATGAAAACAGAACTCGATGGCAGCAGCGCCCCTGCAGCACGACGAATGATTCTTAAAGCTTTCAACTGCCACCAAAATCGTAGTGCAGCACCGCGGACTCTGAATGGCATTTGAGACGCCGGTGTAGCAGGGGTATTGCTCACTTTAACAGGGTCAAAACTGGTGACACCGGGTATTTCCGCTTGTTTTTATGCTCTTGCAGAAAAACAAGTCAGTCTTTAGGTATTACCCCGACAGAAGGAATCCATTTGTTTATTGTCAGAAACAAGTCATATAAGAGCTGTCAATCACAAGTTTTGGCAAAAAATGCGATCATGTGCTGCCATTTAACAAGGCTGTGACAGGTAGGTCAAGCAAGCCTTGGACTGAAACAAGGTCAGGTGCAACAGGGTTCACCCAGGTAATACTGCCAGTGAACGGCTGGTACCAGATGCCCCAGGCTCAAAATGGTCCTGGCTTCATACCCTATGTAACGAGCCGGCACAAAAATGCCCTGAATAAAAATGGCCAGCATTCACTGCTGTCCTGTGTTGAATGAATTCTCCAGGTAGATCAGATCACACCAGGAACATGCTATTGTCTAGCGGTGAAAACGTATTGCACAAGGAAAATCCTACGTGTTTCAACGAAAATGCCACGCAGTATCACAATACTACTACCACTGCCAAATGGCATTAGGTCTTGTTTCCCGGTTCCAACATCCTGCAAAGTCATCATTCTCTGACGCAACTACAGTCGAGTGCACTTGAAGCCCGACTGGAATATGTCCGCAAAAAATGGACTTCGCTGTGAACTCTGACAGTCAGTCACGCCAGCTCGGTCTGTACTAGTAGGTGATTGTGATCAGCGCGAACTTGGTAGCCCAGATCAGCCATCCTTGATGTGCCACCCACGGGGGGAAAGGGGGGGGGGGGGTGCAGTCATTTCCCCAGAAAGGGCCCCAGGTCCCTCTGGAGCACAGCGTCTGCCAGCCAGGGCTGAAGCACCAGCTCCTCCAGGAACCAGCGCTGCCAATCCCGTCCAACGGCAGACACCATCAAGTAGCGGCTCCGGGGAGTAGCATCACCTCGGATGTGAACCTCCTGCAGTCCTGTCCAGTCGCACAGGAGCTGCTCCACTTCTTCTGGGCTGTGCTGCAGCAGCGCTATGAATTCTTTGTGCTCCACCTGTGCCACAAAAAACAAAACAAAACAAAACAAAAAAATCACGGACAACAACCCAACATGGCACAATCTGCAGCAACTGCTGACATGTGGCTATGCAATTACAGTGAAATCTCACTGATACGTTTTCACGGGAACCGGAAAATAAAATGTATTATGCGAAAATTGTATTATCCAAATAGGCTAAAAAAAAGGAGGAAAATATGATACTCTGTCAGCAACTCACTGTTATTGAGCAACACTGACATAGCTGGTCAATTTGTGCTGCACTTATTTCTTTTCAACGTTCAGCAGTAAATTCTTCTGAAACGTAAAAAAAAGAAGCTGCCGGTATTTTTTGCTTTGCCGGACACTGTTTCATACGACAATCCATGTCGTGCCTTAAATTGGCGAAGACTGTTGCCGGACGCTCGGAGGTTTCCAATGCGAGAGCACGATGTTGTCACCATTTTCACGCAGGACTGACTCGTCGACATTCACTCCTGCCGTTCTAACTTTTTTGAGCCATGTAGGCAGGATGTTTTCCATTTGCTCATGCTTTGCACCTCATGCTTGTTTCACACCGGGGCCGGAAACTTGCAGCTTCTTTCGAAGTTTCCCTTGCTAACCGACAATAGCGTTAAGCATTGACACTGGCAAACTGCGTTCACATGCCAAGTCCACATGCTTCCTCTTTGGTTTTTCATCGAAATTGCGTACACTTTCCACTTTTTCTTTCAAACTGAACACCTTGCATTTCCTTGACGTTATCACAAGCCTAGCAGCACCAACACGCACACCAACAAGGAAGCCAGAGCAGAATAAAAAAATAGCCTCAGAACCACAGCAGCACCACCGAACACAGCAACAAGGCAGAAAGAGAGCAAAAAACAGCGCAGGAAGTACGGTACGGAGCATGATGAGAAGTTGGAAAGGGAAGTCATGCCTACCAAGAGCATTGCGCACCTTTACTCTTGATTACGATTAGTTTTGCTAGATGGCACGGTGCATCACCTGACATATTATCATAATTGGATAGAGTGGCCACGCCTGGCAGCGATGTTTGTGCCGAAAAATTGCACTGCCGCAGCCTCGGCGTTTATGCAACGTGCATATCTTAGCTTGTTGGAATGCAGTTTGAGCTAGTGTACCGAAGAATAAACGTAAGATTTCCAGAAATGTCGGTCAAGATCCATCTTCGTGGTTGTATTATCCGATTTTCAGCAAAAATGTTATCATATCAAACACACAAAAATGCATTACTTCTAAGGAATGTTAGACGGGAATGAAAAGACAAACGTATTAGGCCGAAAAACGTATCATGCGGAATTGTATCAATGAGATTCCACTGGATCCAAGAACAATACTTCAAGTGGCCATTCCAAAGCATCTCTGTGCTCTTCCCAGCCAGCAAACTCAAACAGTGCAGACTGGCAGTCACTGTCAGCAAGGTGGCTGCGAAAGTCTGTACTGACCACAGCTTCCAGTGACCGGAGAAGGCGGTACAGTTGTCCCAAGATCCGTTTGGACTGGTACATGTTCTTGTGGCTGCCCTTCTCCATGAAGTCAGGGAAGACTTGGGGCTTCTCTTTCTTTTCGAGGCGGGAAGGTGCTCCGGTTTTGGCGAAGTCAAGGCACAGCGACATCTTGTTCGCAGCCTGAGCTCTTCATGTCATGGAGGCAGACCACTTGCACCGGCCACAAGGTGGGAACTCCAGTGCTGCGCTGCACACGTGCTTCAGAAATCCCACCACCAGGTCACCAGCCGTGGTTGACAACTCTCCGTTCCTGTCTTGGTCACTTCCCACCAATTCCAAGCCTCCATTCTTCATAAACAACCGTTCCCCATTTCGGCTGTTTTCAACAAAGAGCTATGTTCACCATAATGAACAACAAAACAAACAAACAAGCAAACAAACAAAAAAAATTCCCGCGCCTTCCCGCGAGGGGAACACGAGTAAATGCAGAGCATTGGGGCCTCAGTACTGGTTGAAGGCAGTGTTGCTTCCATCGCTTCTTCCGTGATGCTGGAGTAGCAGACACGAGTAAACGTGGGAGCGAGCGTCAACCAAGGAAGGAAGGAGCAACGCAGTGACTGAAGCACGAGCGACCGCTAGCCGCTTTATATTTGCCGCGCGCGCAGTAGAGGGAGAGCAGTACGGGGGGGAGAACGCGCATGCGCAAGCAGCGCGCGCCCTTCCACGCCCCACCGCGCTGCTATCACGCACCTGTTACGCCGAGACCGCGACGGAGCGAACGGGCTGACTACGACCACATGCGCGCGCCAGCTGCTGTTGAGAGAGAGGAGGGAAGGAGGAGAGGCGCACCTGCTGCGGACGCGGAGCTGTGGACACCGTCCGATGCAGGAAGAGGCGAGGCTAAGAAATGCTCTGCATTTAAAACAGCATTTTGGTGTATGCAGGTACTGGCTGCAGGTGCAGATGATGTCGAGGTAGTCAAATATTGGAAGTTATGTCATTTCTCACCATTGAATACCGTGGCATACCAAGTATCTGGGATTCAGTCGCTGGGACCAAGGCATCCTGAGCACAATATTACGCTGATAACTTAGTGCACGCATTTGCAATGTTACGAATGTGCGAAATTCAGTCCAAAGAACCCTCATGCTTCACAGAACTCAAGTTTGCAACCTTTGCTCAAATGCAGTGCTATTCACATGGGAGCTCAACAATTGTTATGAGGTGAGGACGATGTAGAAAAATGTATTTGCCGTATTTGCAAGACAAGAGGCTGGGTGCTGCTAGCACCCCTCATCCCCTTCTTCTGCTCGAACACGTCGCAGAATTCCCTTTTGTGTGAACTGCGGCAAATCCTTTCATAACCACACAGTTTGTTAGTCGACCTTGTCGGTGTCTCGTGTCAATATTATTCTGAGTCCATGACGACATTCTTGAGCCAGCAAAGTCGTAATCAGGATGTTCCCGCACATTCTTTTTCTTTGTGTAGGACAAGGGCTATACTTGTACAAGGGCTATACAGGGGCTATAATTTAAGAACGGCAACGGAAGATGCCGCTGTGCTTCATCACCGCAGCTGGATGTTACTCCATGCGGCACAAGCAGTGCATTACTGGGAATATTTTGAACATAACACGAGCTGTTTCCGTGATTTTTCGGACTTTAAATACTTATAAATTACTGCAGCGACGACAAACAAACTATGCGAGAAAAGGCAGACGAGATTACGCATTCACAGCAATCTCCTTTCAAGATGCGTGCGCCTGTTGACATCTGGGTCCATCGCTTAGGCGGAGTGATACCATACACGAGCTAGCCGCCGTTCTTAACCAGAGTACAGTGCCGACAAGTACCCACAGTTATTCTGATTTGTTCCCACAGCACGCACCCATACGTTGGTTCTTCAACAACCTGCAGAGGCTGTGCAAAGAGATAACGTCAACAAAAACGGAGCACATGCATTAAACACATGTGCATGCGTGCCCTCCAACCTGTGAAGAAACCAATATGCCAGAAATCGATTTCCCCCGTCTTTTTTTGTCAGAGCCAACAGTTGTGAAAGAAGTGCTCCATCCACCTAGTACTCAGCTATGTTAATGCCCTTTCACCAGAATCTGCAAGGGTAGCCAAAACACCCACAGCTGAGTACCTGCCTTTAGTCAGGCTAGAGAAGCTACCTTTAAAAAATCCCCCCCCCCCCCCCCTATTTCCAGACAGAGTTCGAAAACAACACACACCTCAATGCGGACAGGGTTTCCTTCTTGCACCAGCTGCACAGGCTCGTGGAGTCTGGGCTCGCAAGGCAATCCAATGTGGCAGAGGTCCCTGGTGATGGCAAGCAAGCTGTACGTCCTCACCGCGGCCATGGTGATGGTGCGAGTCATGGAGGCAGACCACTTACACCGGCCGCAAGGGGGGAACTGCACTGCTGCGCTGCACACGTGCTTCAGAAATCCCACCACCAGGTCACCAGCCGTGGTTGACAACTCTCCGTTCCTGTCTTGGTCGCTTCCCGCCAATTCCAAGCCTCCATTCTTCATAAACAACCGTTCCCCATTTCGGCTGTTTTCAACAAAGAGCTGAAAGATTTGTGTCAAGCAGGTCTTGCAAATAGAGCAGGACTTGGATTTTGAGTCTTTAACCAGCTCATCCTTGATAGCCCACTTGGTGATCACCTCATGCGCTTTGTTTTCGACAGGCATATCTTCCATCTCTTTGGCGAGCGCATCATTGATCTTGACAACCAAGAAATTTTGTAGTGACTGTGAAACTTCCAGTCCCTGAGAGAGGGCTCTGACAAGCACTAGCAAGATGTCAGCCATAGCCCAAGGAAAGCTGAAGCTGTGCTGTTGTCCACACATGCCACTATTGTAGGCTACCATGTACCATGCAGACATCATTTGCAAGAGAACCATCTTTCGACCATCTTCTGTGGAGATGCCCCTTGCCTCGCAAGCTGCGCTTACATTGTCGAAGAATCGCTGGCGAATCATTTTGACTAGATGCTGATACTGCTTTGTCACCAACGTCTCGACATTGGTCTTGTCCTTTCTGCTTTTATTGACGTCCGAGACCTTGTTCACGAGGCCAGTGACAACTTCCCCCTCGCTCTTGATTCCGTACTGGTTCAAGATTCGCCCCACTTCGGATGCGTAGTAATTCAGTGACTGTTCCGCAGCATCTCTGTGCTCTTCCCAGCCAGCAAACTCAAACAGTGCAGACTGGCAGTCACTGTCAGCAAGGTGGCTGCGAAAGTCTGTACTGACCACAGCTTCCAGCGACCGGAGAAGGCGGTACAGTTGGCCCAAGATCCGTTTGGACTGGTACGTGTTCTTGTGGCTGCCCTTCTCCATGAAGTCAGGGAAGACTCGGGGCCTCTCTTTCTTTTCGAGGCGGGAGGGTGCTCCGGTTTTGGCGAAGTCAAGGCACATTGAGATCTTGTCCGCAAGCCCGAGGCAGCACTGGGAGAAGATGCCGTCCGGAAGCTGGTCGGCCCACGCCAAATGGGCACTGGACATGACTCCAATGGCGTCGTTTTTGATGTAGTTGCAGATGAACTGGATCATGGCCTCCTCCTAGAGCACACAGGGTGAAAGAAGGCACTGTTGCTGTACCAGGTCCAACAAGTCGCAAGACAAGCAGCCAACGGCAACAAGACATTGCTGCAGTAGAGTGCCCTGACCGCCTACTCAATGATAGACAGCCTGGATTATACAATTCGGTGGGCACATTAGAATATCGATATTGCTGGAATAGCCAGCACAAATATTGAGACTTAAAATTTCTTTTACGTGATTCCCTGATTGGTACTAGGGTTGGCTAAAATCCTGCATAAACTTTGTACTATTTTTGTACTAAAGGTATGCAACAAGTAGAGGTGTAAACATGCTCCCACTCTGTTAAGCTTTATGTGGGGAAACTTTTCTCTAATTTGGCGGCTGAGCATAATGTAATTAAGTGCATGTATTTACTTTTAGTACAAGCAATATCCATCACTCTTCTGCTGTGTGCCAGCACCGTCAACATTTATACTCTATGCTTAGTTTTAGGAAGGACTATCAGCATGTGGGTCACTGTGGAGAAGGCAAATCGAACCTCACTTACAGAACCTCACAGGCACGATCTAAAATTGATAATGATCCTCTGGCATTTTGGCATCGTTCCTTTTCACAATATGTATTCCCCTACTAGGTTTGAGTGATGCATGAATTTTAACATTTGCACTGCAAATGTCTATGCCTAAAGCAGAATGATTAGAAAATTGTTTTTTTTTTAAACTTTTCATATTTACAAAATAAATGAATGGAGACTACCATTTGTAATGTAGCAATTTACTATGATTTGCACCAGCACGTTGGGATGCCACTTTCCCCAAGAAAAAGAAAAAAAGAAAAGAAAAGAAAAAAAAGAGCAAAAAAGAGAAAAAGGTCCTTCGGGGAAGGGGAGGGGGGCGTGGTATACGGAATGTTGAATTTGCGTTGAAAAAAGTGCCAAGTTTTTCGAACATGCAATGCTGTTTATCGTAGCATTTTCCAAGAGACCAATCAACGTAATGTTTGGACTGAAAGCAACTGAGGTTTTAGTCATTGCTTTGAATGTGCTGCACTAAAAAGTAGGCACACATACTTGGTCCATTAAAAGCTCTTTGCATGTGAACTCCGGCGGCATTTCGTTGTGTTGTTCCTTTCCTTGGTGCCCCTCCATTTTAGGCAGCGCGCTCGCCCACGAAATTTCTCTGCTTGCATGTTTTTGCGCAGCTTGTCGACACATATTTCTCGTCGTTGTTGCTTAATTGACGCTTATAATAAACACACAAAAAAATAATTGCGGCACGATGGCCGGTTTTAGGTACAGATTGGCAACCGGGCCACTGTCAGAAAAACGGTCGGGCCAGTCAAAAAACCAGGCAAGTGGCAACCCTACCAGCATGTAATAATAAACAATGCATGTGACCTGCAATGTCTGCGTCTTCTTATGAAGAATTAGGCGCTTCATGGAACTATCCAAGTATGACCTTTAACAGGTTTACTGTTCTTGCTGTCTTAGATATAAAAACAGGAACATTACTAAAATGGGACTACTGTTCCCCTCCATTTGAAGAGAAGAAATGGGGAGCTGATGCAGGCTACAGCAGACTTTATAATCTAGAAGGTGCTGACCCCTTGCGAGCGACGGCATTACAGGAGCACAAGGCTCGTGTTGGCCCAAGGCCATAGAGATGAAGCCAGCGTGCCAAAATCTCCATCCCCTCGTTTTCAAGCTGGTGGTCACTGAAAATGCCCTGCGGGGAAACATGCCACCCCAAGCGAAGGAAGTTGCCCCTTTCAGCAGTGGCCATGGCATGAGGCCATGCAGGCGATTCGCTATGCGGAACATGACAGGTTTGGAGGGCCATCTGGTTTGAATAACTAAAGGCGGTCTATACCAACGCGTGGCAGGTGCGAACCTCTACCCCTTGGCAGCTCATCTGTTTGCTGTTCAAATGCTACTGTTCTTTGGACCCACGTGTTTTGAGAGATGCACAGCCTGTCTGCAGAATTCGGATCGTTCTGGGAGCTCACGTACGAGCACTATTAAACTAGTCACCCAACAAAACAAAGAAAATGATACAAAACAGAACTTCCCTGAAAGTGGGAAAACCTCCAATTAGCTGCCAATGAAGCTGAAGCAAAGAAGCGTTTGGTCAAGCTCACTAAGAAGCTATTGAAAGACGAACGGATGATAACTAAGTATGATAAGGCAATAGTACATCAGTACTTCCAGCAAAGATTTGCGGAACGAGTTCCTGCAAAGTTTAACCTCAAACCTGAACACCGCATGTACTGCACGACACATAGAGTAGTCTGCAAACCTGACAGCCTTACACTGAAAATTAGAGTTGTGTTTGTCACATCATCTGGTGATGCATGGTGTGCCTCTCTAAATGAGGTATCGGAGGCAAGACCTGCACCTTCTCAAGGCACTACAGTAACCTTCAGCACCACGTCGCAGTCAATATGGTGCACCATATTACTTGGGCACACCACGACACTGCTGCACAAATACATGCTTTCAGCCTTCTTCCAAGCTAAAATTTTGTCGACATACCAGGTTGTCATCCAAATAGCTTGTTGCAGTATGGTCCATGAACGTCATTGGCGGACGGTTAGGCCCAGGGAAGAAAAGGTCCTTGAGCCATATCACCACATATTCATCGCCATCCAAGTCAGAACCTATCAGTGCAGTAGGCAAAATGAAAAATCAGTGCTTTCTTGTCATCCTATTGCCTATTTAAACACTGCAGCCATTTCCATTTGACAATAATGTACAAAACTGGAAGATGGAGGGCAATGCCAACTGGAAACGCTCTTCCTTTGTTTCTAACCCCATTTGAGGTGGGGGAGTTGATGTCGTGCCAGGGGCCACATAATACTGCCCCGCAGGCCGCAGGTTGCCGACCCCTGGTTGACAAAGAGAAAGTGAAAGCCTCCAGTCGCTCATTCGTCTTCAGGGAGGTGGGTGGCGGGGTGTGGTGAGAGGGACAGTCGCAAAGAGTATGGGTTAATGCCATCAGAAAATGTGTGCAGTCACTGTGCGCTCTCGGCACGATAAACGAGCTACTGCTTGACAAACTTTTGCACTCTGCCCTCAGTGCATTCACCATACAGTTCACTGCGAATTCGCGCCGGCGGTGGTGCGTTTGTAGATGCGGTAGTTGCCGCTACAAAAGTGGCTGCCAGGCAGCTGCTTCGCCAGAGCCCAGCTATCTTATTAAATGTCAAACCATGCCCAAGGACGAGTGCAGACTCACAACTAGTTCATTGAAAAAACGTACATCACTATATACTTTTTCTAGCAAATGCACACAAATGTAGCCATCTTTATCATCACATCATTGACTCGTTTAAAAATTCATATTAACTTCCATACAAAGATATGGACAATTCAGCGACACATTGTGTGCCATTTTTTCAAATGTAGAAGGCTTCAATCAGTTTTCTTGCCACCGGTTCTCAGCTTCTTCTCAGAATTTGGTTTTTATTCAGGCGTGGCTCACACGGTTTGCTTGCATAGTTTGCTCATAAGGTGCATGCCTGTTTTGTTTCTCATCAACAACGGGTGTGCCCTTAAGCATTTTATTTTTAAATACGCAAAGTCGAAGGGAACACCAGTTAGTTGTCTTGGTCTTGGTCTGCTCTAAAAAGATTTCTGGAAGTTGCAACACCTTGTCCCACTATGTCCCACTTAAGTGCAATCAATGAATGAGAGAGGGAAAAAAAACCAAGAAAGAATTAAAAAAATGGATACAGGAAAACAGACACAAAACGAATGTCGACTTCATTACCTCCAGATGAACGAACCAAGCGTAGTAAGCTTAATTTTTTCCACATACCAGCCATCTCATCAGGGTGTGGCCTCGGTCCTGTTGCTGGAAAGACAATGCAGTCCTTGATGTGGCGCAGCTCGGGCACGTCAACAGCTTGAAACAGCCGCACATCGCCGGGGTGAAGGCAAGGGCATTTCGTCACGACCACCGTGCCTGTCCGAAAGGGCAATTGGCAGGAGCATTAATCTCTAACCCTTTCACAGAATGTGGGAAGTACTGTACTTCGCATTATTTTTATTTTGTGCTTATTAAGCCGCACAGGTGCTGAATTAAACAAACCAAGACGGGCAACTGACTAAATGCGACCACTAAATGGTGCATGAAAGTGAACGCTGCCAGAGTGCACTCTGTGGCAGTGTGCTACGAACTGCACCATGTCAGGTGTTATGTAGTGCCGCTACATTATCAATTAGCAAGTCAGTGGCATGCATCACAGAGTTCTAAGGGAACGGCAAGGATACCGTGCAACATTGCCCCACAGCTCGCATGTTGTGGCGACGCTGCTGTCGCCTGCCTAAAGGGACACTGACGACAGCTAGTTAGCTGACCGGAGCTGGAAGCCTGACCCCTCTCGAGCTATCCAAGCATTTATTTGGACTACAAATACCCCTTAACAGCTCAGAAGCCAACAAGAGACCCCAGCTCCCTCCCTCACTTCCCTCTAACCATTTCGATGACACAAACAGCAGGCTGCTCATTCATATTACGGTGCAGTGGGCCAACGCAACAAAGAATTACACAGGACGGGCATTTTACCTGTGTAATTCTTGGCTTTGTTATCCCACCTTTCACATCATGTAAAAGTGAACACATATGCCCAATTTGCTACATGGCTTGCTGCTTATTGCATCATGATAAACCAGAAGCAAATGAGGCAGCGGTGTGGTATAACAGCCAGCACAAGACCCAATTGTTGTGGGGTTTGGTCAGTTTGGGTCGAAGCTTCTTCCATGATATTACAGTTGAACCCCCTTATAAAAGACATGTACAGAGGAGCAGTCTCTGTCTCTTATATGAGAGGTCTCTTATAAGCACGGAACCATGTTTTCACCAACCGATCAGCCCCTAGTTCAATGCGGGCACAGTATGACTAAAATAAACTTAAAAGAACGCTACAGCATGTCCCAAAAGGTTTATTCAAGTCTATGTTTTGCCGCCATAATTTATGAAATAGTTCTGAATCTTAGTTTGCTTCATGACTGTATTCACACTGTTTTTTATAGCAGCTTCTACAAGCTTTCTCTTCTTTCACTGTTTGCGGAAGATGAATCATAGATGTCGAGTTCACAAGCCTGATGAATAGCCAGAGCGAACTGCTTTTATCACTGTGTGCTCAGGCTATTCATCATGCTTGCAGGACTCAACATCTGCGATGCATCTTGATTGGGAGCTATGCGATTGGGAGAGCCTACTGCGCACTCCCGGTATTCTTGGCTTGCTCAGAAGCCCGCATGCACAGTCACACTCTACGCATGGTGGTAAGCTTTAACCACTTCTGTACGTTGAATTTCCATTAGCAGGGTTTCTTGTCGTCATTTCATAGCTGACTGAACCACTGCGTGTTAGCTGAAGTTATAATAAATAGCGACTGCGGGCATCTGTCTTCCCCTTTGATTCCACAATGGACACAACTGTGGTTAGTGATTGGTGGCACCACATCTAAAGTTAACATGTCTGTTAGAAGCGAGCTTGTTGACCAAACTTTAAGGATAACGTGTCCTTTATAACCAACTATCTTCTACATCCCATGTCTGTTATAAAAGGGGTCAATTTAATGAGAAAGATACGGCGGACATCCATGTGGGTGAATAGCGTCTCTTATACCCAATTGTCTCTTACATCCATGCCCCTTATGACGACGTTCAACAGTATCTTTTTTTACAGGTCTGACCCTTTATACAAGAGCAGAAAATTATTTTTAGATCCTGTGAGAGTTGGCTGCCCTGTATGACAAACCAACCACTTGCACTAGCCAACTTTACCAATCGCCACTAGGACATCTACCAGTATTGCCCACATGAACATTTTTCAACAACAGAATGAAAGAAGCACTCGCCAGAGAAAGGAGGTAATAACACATGCACTCTTACAATGCACGATCAAGTCGGCTGACCCACAGCGTGTATAACATGCCTGCGTTGGCTTGTTCCACCTTCATGCTTACATACTTTGAAGGCTTAATGATGGAGTGTCTTTGCAGTCATTCCCTCAACCAATATTCGACACAACTGAATCGGCCTCGATGCACATTGCACGGGCCTGTTCCCCCTAAAATCTCGTACTAGAAACCTGTTAATTCTTCACTTTGATAGTAGTTGGCCAACTTTAATGAATAAACTTGGGCCTAAATGGACATTCACATGCGCTGGACAAAATAGTTCAGCAGCCACGAAAAGGACTCAACGTGGGCAAGCTCGCACTGTGGAATTGTCGCTGGCTCTGCTACAGGCCACCAACACAACGCGGTGGCAGGCAAACTTCAGACTAGGGATTGACCAGAACCAAAACACAGCAACCGTCAGTACTCCAGCCAAAGAAGAGGGCGGAGAAGTTGTTCCAAGTGACCAAAATCACAATTGAAGGAACAGAACATCCTGTGGAATTGAACGGGCTAGCACCCGACCATGCTGTGAACGGAGTGAATCAAGGCATGCCAAAGCATCTGACTATCCATGATATCAAGGAGAATATACTTGAGGATGGATTTGAAATCTACACAGCGAGACAAATTGGAAATGACTCGACAACCATCCTTTTAACATTCTCGGGGCCCAAAGTGCTGCACTACGTCTGGCTGTATGGAGCAGCGTATCCGTGCACCTTGTACAAGAAGACCGTGGCCGTCTGCGAGATATGCTACGAAGTTGGTCACCGTAGCACTGCGTTTCCAGAGCCGGGAATACGAGCTTACCATGGGTGCGGCTTACAAGACCCGGCCCCAGACCACCCCTGCATGGCCAAGCGCACTCTGCGTGGGGGGAGATCACATCACAGGTGCCAAAGGTTGCCCAGAACGATACCTGACACCTTACATCATCAGGCAGAGGCAGCAGCAGCAACAGCGACGGGCGGAGTCCATTCGAGACCAGACAACAAGCTGTGGCAGAGGGACCCGTCAGCAATGCCAGGCAGGGGTGGGAGAAGAAGTTTCAGACATGCCACGATGGCAGGTAGAAGCCGGAGGAGGCAGCAATCAAGATCAAGCTCGGGAATCAATGCAGCCAATCAATGTTCGCGCAAATGGATATTCAAACATTGTCCTGTTTGAATGATATACGAGCTTGCCTGGCTTGTGCCTGTATTGTAAGAGGCGTGTTCGCACCAGGCCAAGGGTTGGCCAATTCGGGACTGTGCCCGCAAGCAGTTGGGGCTTATGGCAACACCATGCCAGCGATTACTCGCCAGCACTTCAGCGTCAGTCTGCACGTGTTCTGCGAACTCACTGGTGGAGCAATGAACGTACAGTGCAAAAATGGTGAATTAAGTATAAAAAGCATTGCCCAAAAACAAATAAATCAACTTAAAAAAAAAAAAAAAAAAAAAGAAACATGCATTATCAGGGATTTGAACTTGCGCATTGCGAAACGATTACCTGGCGCTCCACACTACTCGGCCATGAGCCAGTGGTGCCGGGAAGAGAAATATAAAGTAGATGTTGTATAGCCTGTTTACATTTTTATTTATTTTTAGCATTCCAAGTAGCGTACATGACTTTTCTTGAATAGTGCTCGTGCAGAAAGCGTACCCCAAATTTTTACAAATATCTCATCTCTACCGACTGCATTCCTTAGGCAGAAAAGCGTTTGCAGATGTGTGGTTGTGCTGCTGACAGCTGTGCTAGTTCACCCAGCGCACAAAATGCTTCCCGCACCTTGGTTTTACACTGTACGATAAAAGTTTCGGTTGATTTTAATTCCGTAGTACCTATATTAACTTTGCTGATTCCCGCCTTCAATTGGCCTTAGATTTTTCTACATACTAGCGTACCAGTCAGCGAAGCGTCGCATGTGTGCTTGTGTGGAGCGACCTGCTCTTAAAGCCTGATACAGTATACAAACTAACAAACTAAAGACCCATTTTTTTCAGGTACAAGCGTGTCATGACTTAGTTTCAACTGAGAGAACGAATTGCGACGACCCGCCAGCGGCCGGCTGACTAAATGCTGGGCCAACTGATTCTGTCGGATGGTCGGCGAGCCGCGCAGTAGCGCAGTCAAGCCAAACCATCTTGTTCTTACGACATAAGAAACATCATAGGAAATCAGCAAGGAAGGATGCAGAGAGGATAACAGCATTTTTTAATTGATTTCTCTACTGAATAAAGTCGCATAAGCGCAGCGAGAGTGGTCAAAACATGGCCTAGAGACTCCAGACTACAATTTGCGCTAGTAATCCCGCAATGTTTAGAAATCACTTCAGTGTCCCTTTAATTCAATTAATTAACACTCGACCCAAAATATGCGGTTGTCACTTTGCAGGAGGCTAACTCATCTGTCAAACTACCAGGCTACATCCCTTACGACTCCATCGACACATTCCCTACACTTATTCTGGTGCATAAAACCACCTCAGCAATTCATCACATCACTCTGCAAAGGGGGTGCAATCACGTTCTCATAGAGCTCCTCTCTCCTTCGACTAAATCAAAATCTAGCCTTTTGTTTATTGTCGCCCTTCTCAAAAGACAGTTGATATCTCAGCCACCATAAGAGATGCAAATCTCCTTGTGAATGGCAGACTGTTGATCATAGTGGGTGACTTCAACGCTGCCTTCCCACAGTGGGGTTATACGTACAAAACAAAAAGAGGCACCCTGCTGGCCCAGGCTCCAGAGGATTTCCAACCTATCTTGCTCTACCACCTGGAATCACCCACCTGTACAGGCACAAGTACTGCCAGGAACACAACTCTCGACTTTTCTTTTTTAGCCGGGAATATGAATGTCATCTGGACTTCAACTGATGAAAATTTGGGCTCTGATCACGACATTATTCAACTCACCATCCAGAATAAGCGTTACGTCAAAACAGGTGTGGGCCGAAACACTAATTAGGACGTCTTCCGAAAGGCTACTTCTCCGGCTCCATTGATACCACTCAACCCCTTAGCACCTGGATTGACGACCTCATCCAAACAGTACGAGTGCACACCAAAAATATCGCCACGTCCTATCAAACACCCCTCGTCAGCCCCAAACTCCTCCACATTTGGAAAGCCCTACGGAGCCTTAACAAGCAATGGAAATGCCAATGCCACAATAGACGACTTCGTCATAAAATTTACACACTAAATCAAACCGCCACTGAATTGCCAAGCAACTATCGAAAGAGAATTGGCTTCAGCCATGCGAGTCTCCATGGGACACTAACCACACGTAAAACTTGACACTTACCCAGACATCTGATCCACCCCCTATCTAGCAAGAGTGAATCCCAACACAGCATTATTCGAACCATATATTTGTTTCAAGGTATCTCAAAGGCCCTTCCACAAACTTTAACAGATCAATACCTCAACACCAGCAAGCACTTTTCTCCACTCCCATACCCAGGCCTACCGAATGATTTACTTGACAGGGACTTTCACATTTACAAATTGGAATCAGTTCTATCAGAATGCAATAAGAATAGCGCTCCCGGACCAGACCAAGTAACTTACAGGCTTCTGGCAAACCTGGACGGCAACTCTCTGGATCATCTACTTCACCGCATTAATAACAACTGGGCCTCTGGTCGCCTTCCTCTCCAAGGGAAAACCACGGAGATACATTTCATACCTAAGCCTAAGACGTCACCTCATCTGGACAACTTGGGCCTGATAGCCCTCATATCTTGTGTGAGTAAGCTGGTAGAATGACTTATACTGAGACGTCTTCAACCATTTTTTGAGGACAGGGGCCTAGGTATTCCTCGATACCATGTACGGGTTCTGGAAACACATCAGTACCCATCCTCCGTTTGAAGGAAGAAGTCTTAGCGCTGGCTACCCGTCACTCTCCGAGGGCCATCGTAGCATTTTACCTAAAAAGCACCTTTGATAAAATTTTACATTCAGCTATTCTCTTCTGGCTCAATTAGACTGGATGTGGTCATTATGTCTACTCCTACATTTCAGATTTTCTAACCCAACGCCAGGCTATCCTCAAAGTTGGCGATCTTACATCGGATCTATTCCTTGTGATCGAGGCAGGCACGCCTAAAGGTTCCGTATTGTGTCCCCTTCTCTTCAATCTGGCCTTACTCGACTTGCCCAAACAACTCCAAGGTCCACCATGCTCTATATGCAGACCACATCACCATATGGATAGATACTGACTCTCTAGGAAACATACAAGATGCTCTCCAAGAAGCCACAGACATTGCGAAGTCTTATGCATCATCAGTGGGTCTTTATAGCACACCTCAGAAATCAGAACTAACAATTGTGTGAAAGCACCCACCAGCTCTAAACATTGAGCCCATCTGCTTACATTTGGACGGCCAGAACATCAAGCCCAGAAGACTTTAATCAAAATTCTTTGTCTCACCGTACAAGCAAATATACGGAAAGATCTGACCTTATCCAAACTATCCAAGACATTCATTCAAGTCACGCATATGCTCCAACGCATCTGTAACCGCCATCAGGGCCTGAAAGAACAAGATATAATAAGACTGTTTCGAGCACTTCTTATCTCTAGAGTTACCTATGTTGCTCTATACTTCTACAGGCCTTGGTTTACTCAAGCAGCTATGACTCGCACACCCAGCATCTCCTGCTGCTCTTCTTGTCCTCCCCAAGGCTCACCCAATACCAAAGAACATGTCCGGACATGTCCGGACGCCGCATATACAAATGCTAGCTCGTATTTAGGCGGGCAGCAAAGTTGCAACCGCCACACCCAAATCAGCCCTTATAACCTGTGCTTCAAAATGCAATATCCCTGCAGATTGCTGAGGAACTGGCTATTGCACTCACACTCATTCACACCAAGATATCAGTCATCTTAACTTGCTCCCAAGCAGCCTGTCGGAGCTTCTTGGCAGGAAGGGTGTCCCCACCAACTTTCCACCTCCTCTCGAAACATCAGCCACAAAGAAATGTCACCCTCGTCTGGACACCCGCCCACTGTACATTGACGGGCAATAATTTTGCCAGGCAATAATTTTGCCCATCAGCAAGCCTGCGCACTCTCCTCCCAGGCCCCAGAAGAACAAGCGGAGTCCACGCTATTGGTCCCATTTCAGGACATTACACAGTATTATCAACTCGACAGACAATATTTCCCTCAACCTCACTCCAAGCTGTCCAAATGAGAAGAAACAACTCTTTGTCAAATCCAAACGAATACCTTCGTTCATCCAATTCGCTTACACCATGTTTCCCACTCATCTCCCACCTAATGCACTTTTTGCTGTAAGCCTGGCACAATAGCCCACCTTTTATTAGAGTGTGCACATAACCCCGACCACCCACCCTTTCCTTTCCCACTACCCCTCCCTGAGCTGTGGAAGAACCTGATTACCAATGACTACCTGTACATCCAGCAACTACTGGTATCTAGGGCATCTGTTGCTCAGTCACCACTTGGATTCCCGGACTAGGGTACTACTCCTACTTTATGGCTCATTAAAGTTATGTTCTTCTACTACTACTACTGCACCTTCTACGCATACAAATGACCAAAAAAAGCAGCAGGCGTTTTTAAAAACAGCCATTACTGAAGTTTTTTTTATGGGGGGGAGGGGGGGGTAAGATGATGCTGCAAATCACTACACACCATAAATTCATGCTTCCTGCCTGATCTGGCACTGGAGAGCACCCTGCCTGGATGCAACCTAATACAGTTGAAGCTCGTTATAACAAACACTGATATAGCGAATTATCAGGTATAGCGAACTAAATACGAACTTTGGTTGGTCATGCATTTTAATGACACTTATTCTTTTATGACGAAAGTGAAACTGTGAGAGCCTCGCGCACTATCGGATATAACGAAGAAATTTTTGACCTGTAGGATGAGAAGCTACTGGGAAAAACTCCCGGCTTCCGAAACTACAGAAGTAGACAAGGCCCCTTTGTTCTTAAACATAGCGGAAAACTTCATCATGCTCAGTGCTGTGAATAGCCACCAGGCAAAGATCACATGCTTCCTCGAAAAAATAGGAACTCAGGCCTGTTTGGTCAAACAAACTTTGTTCTGTTGTAATTTCCCGTTTCATATTCTGGTACATTGAGCTTGAGATGCCACAAGGAGAAAGATAAGGGTTACCTTGTTTATAGTAGGTGCGAAGATTAAAATAATGCATTTTTGTATTAAGAATTTTTGCGGGAGCCAGATTACCGACTGGTTTGAACCGATTTTTAGCTTTACCTGTTACAACGAATATCGGATATAACGAAGCAAACTACTGTTCCGATACTACAGTCGAATCCCGCTACAACGAAATTGACGGGACGTGCGAAAAATTTCGTTGAAGCGAAAATTCGTTGAGGCGAAATCTGCCGCAACACACCACGGAAAGGCCAGAAAAATAGCCCCGTATGCTTCCGCATCATTGGCAGCATAATACAATGTTTAGAAAAAGGAGTGACGCGCAATAACGTCATGTTTATTCGGATAACAAAGATACCAATGGTTATCTGTTCTTTCACTGCACGCGAAGAACGCGTTGCGGAGTGGGGTGAAGAAATGCAGGCGCAAAACGTATTGCTGTACAACAAGGCGTGTCCACCGAGCTGATTACTTGTAGATAGCTGCTAGGCCGTTGGAAGCCCCTCTCTCACTTGTAGCAGGAGCAGTGCCGTTATCTTATCATCTGACACAGCGCGGCAGCTGCTGACCTTGACAGGTTAGACGCGCGCGCTTGCATTTAACAAAACTGCGCGCTCATGACTAAGATAGGATCATACCTCGGCACAGTTGGCGCGGCTCACTCAAACTCACTCACAATTTTTTTTTCGAATCACCACTCACTCAAACTCAGACTCAATTCTGAGCAGCACATCTGCGCTCACTCAAACTCAAACTCACATTGAGCTCAAAACTCAGAACTCACTTGGACTCAAAACTCAAAATGTACTCAGAACTCAAAATGTACTCAAACTCAAAATGTAATCAAAACTCAAAATGTACTCAAACTCAAAATGTACTCAAACTCAATTTGGACTCAAAACTCAAAATGTACTCAAAACTCAAAATGTACTCAAACTCAAAGTGTACTCAAACTCAAAATGGACTCAAAACTCAAAATGTACTCAAACTCAAAATGAACTCAAAACTCAAAATGGACTCAAAACTCAAAATGTACTCAAACTCAAAGTGAACTCAAACTCAAAATGGACTCAAAACTCAAAATGTACTCAAACTCAAAATGAACTCAAAACTCAAAATGGACTCAAAACTCAAAATGCACTCAAACTCAAAGTGAACTCAATACTCAAAATGTACTCAAACCTCAAAATGTACTCAAACTCAAAATGTACTCAAAACTCAAAATGTACTCAAAACTCAAAATGTACTCAAACTCAAAATGGACTCAAAACTCAAAATGTACTCAAAACTCAAAATGAACTCAGAACTCAAAATGGGCTGAGAACCCAAAATGAATTCAGAACTCACATGGCCTCACAGAGATTGAGACAGTCAGAGAGTGAGAGTGAGAGTTTGAGAGTGTGAGATTGAGAGTGTGAGAGTGGGAGTGGGAGTGGGAGTGAGTATGAGTGTGAGTGTGAGAGTGAGTGTGAGAGTGAGAGTGTGAGTGTGAGTGTGAGTGAGTGTGAGTGAGAGTGTGAGTGTGAGAGTGTGAGTGTGAGTGAGAGTGTGAGTGAGAGTGTGAGTGTGAGTGAGAGTGTGAGTGTGAGTGAGAGTGAGAGTGTGAGTGTGAGTGTGAGTGAGAGTGAGAGTGTGAGTGTGAGTGAGAGTGTGAGTGTGAGTGTGAGTGTGAGAGTGAGTGTGAGTGTGAGAGTGAGAGTGTGAGTGTGAGTGAGAGTGTGAGTGTGAGAGAGTGAGAGAGTGAGTGTGAGAGTGAGAGTGTGAGAGAGTGTGAGTGTGAGTGAGAGTGTGAGTGTGAGTGAGAGTGAGAGTGTGAGTGAGAGTGTGAGTGTGAGTGAGAGTGAGAGTGTGAGTGTGAGTGTGAGTGTGAGTGAGAGTGAGAGTGTGTGTACCTTTTGCGATATCCTCATAATTATAACCAGAAAGCATTTTCATATTTGTCCCACGTGACCCCCTCGACGAGACCTTTAATTTGATACCCCACACACCCTAGCAGGGTCATATGGAATTCATACCAGTCAAACTAACCATGACTCATGACTGTAACCAGGACGCATTATTTAGGTGTCCGACATGATTCCCCTAACTGGAACCTTCAATTTGACGCCCCACATGCTTCAGCGGCCTCACCTTGAATTTAATCCCCATCTATGACTCATAATGACCATCTCATGATTCGAACTACGAAGCCTTTTTTTTATTTGTACCACGTGATTCCCCTCTTCAAGACCGTAAATTTGATACCCTACACTCCCTAGCGGGGTCACTTCGAATTTTACCCCAATATAAGACTCGCCATGACAATCTAAGGGTTATAACCAGGAAGCATTTTTGTATTTCTCCCACGTGATTCGGCTCATCAAGACCATTGATTTGATACCCATCACATCCTAGCGGAATCAATTTGAACGTTAAACCAATCAATGACTAACCATGACTATCTCATGATATAGCCCTACCACATTTTTGTCCCACGTGATTTTCCTTATCGGAACCTTCAATTTGATACCCCGGACACCCAGTGGCATCATTGTGAATTTTAACCTAATTTATGACCTATTTTGACTATGTCATGATAATAATTAGGAAGCACGTGATTACCCTCATCGAGACCTTTAATTTGATACGCCCTAGCGTCATGAACCTGAATTATAACCGAATCTTTGATTTACCATGACTACGTCATGATATATCCATATCTCATGTTCGTCCCGAATGATTCCCCACACCGAGACCTTGAATTTGATTCCCCACATGCCCTCGCAGCGTCATTTTGAATTTTAACCCAATCTATGACTCATTATGACTGCCTGATGACTACAATCAGGAAGCATTTTTTTTATTTACCCCGCGTGATTCCGTTAATACGGACCTTTCATTTGATACCTTACACGCCTTAGCCTCATCAGTTTCACTTTTCACCCAATCTAATGTGGTCATTATTCTGTCTTAAGGGGCGCTGCCCAGTCAATTCAGCTAATTCATTTGAAACAGTAGAAAGGACAGCCCCCGCCCCGATTTTCCCCCGGCTCTCACCTCTTCCTGTGTGACCCCTAGTATATCAAGCCGTTAACAGTAGCAGGCGAACAACCAGCACGCCAGCGCCGCCGTGTGCTTTCCCACCACCCTTTCCCACGCTCTTAGTGGATCCGTCAGGAGGAAAAGTTAAGACAACCCTTTTTTATGACCTCACCAGTCAATTATCACTCACGCGCCCAGCCGCGAAAATTAGGTATACAGCAAGTGCTTATGGCCATAAAAATTCAACAAGAAACTAAAAAAAATCAGACACCACCTCCCTCCCAACCGATCATGCAGATCGCGATTGGTGCCATACCCGCAGGTAACTTGAATTCCGAGCCCACAGTGACGCATGAAACTTAACAGCCAACCATAGCTGCCTGCTAGGCTACTCATATGTACTCAAACTCCAAATGGACTTAAAACTCCTATTTACTCAGAACTCAAAATGTACTCAAAACTCAATATGTAATCAAACTCAAAATGTGCTCAAACTCAAAATGTACTCAGAACTCAAAATGGACTCAAACTCAAAATGTACTCAGAACTCAAAATGGACTCAAACTCAAAATGGACTCAAACTCAAAATGTACTCAGAACTCAAAATGAGCTCAAACTCAAATTGTACTCAGAACTCAAAATGAACTCAAACTCAAAATGGACTCAAACTCAAAATGTACTCAGAACTCAAAGTGGACTCAAACTCAAAGTGTACTCAGAACTCAAAATGGACTCAAACTCAAAATGTACTCAGAACTCAAAATGGACTCAAACTCAAATTGTACTCAGAACTCAAAATGGACTCAAACTCAAAATGTACTCAGAACTCAAAATGGACTCAAACTCAAAATGTACTCAGAACTCAAAATGGACTCAAACTCAAAATGTACTCAGAACTCATAATGGACTCAAACTCAAAATGTACTCAGAACTCAAAATGGACTCAAACTCAAAATGTACTCAGAACTCAAAATGGACTCAAACTCAATCGGACTCAAACTCAGTCGTGATCACTCGGCTCAAACTCACTCAAGCTCAAACTCACCATGCCACACTAGCCTCGCGCTCACTCAAACTCAAACTCACGCGTGAGTTTGAGTCCAAATGAGTCTGAGTGAGTGGACTCATGAGTGAGTTTGCCGACCTCTGGATAGGATGACTTGGCTTCAAGACCAAGCACGCAAACATGATTTTTTGCTCTTGGCTATGAAGAATGGTAGACGGAAAACGGCAAGGACAGCTGCTCACAACGCATACATGACGGCGCCGCGCCAGCAGCGGAGCACATTTGTGCGATTTCAACTGGATACGGATTGGCTGTAGCTCCGGCTTGGTGAACCGGGCCTGCGCCTCATGTAAAGACGGCCAGCCACATCGTTATCACCATCAAACAATGGCGTCCGCCTATGAGTTTTTTTTTTTTTTTTTTTTTGTGGCGGTGTGGCCGCACCGCGCATGTTTTCGGTGAAACTAAGCGTCCTGAATGTATAAAAAGTTACATAAAGCTGGCGCTATGCTTATTTTATTGTAAAATAATTGTTCAAACCCAACCCAAATCATTGAAAATTTCGTTGAAGCGAAAGCAAGCCTGACAAATGGTTCGTTGTGGCGAGGACTGTGTTGCATGGACTTCTATGGCTGGCTGACGGGGAATTGGAAATATTTCGTTGAAGCGGAAATTTCGTTGAAGCGGCGTTCGTTGTAGCGGGGTTCGACTGTACTTGGTTATAACTAGGTTCGACTGTACTCTACTGGTCGAGGCAAAGCTAAAGGCTGCACAGGCTTTTTGAAAACAAAGCTGAATCGCGATGTGCCCCACAAGTCCCTTACCTGTGTAGATATGAGTTCGTCGATCCTCGGTACCAAGTTCGGTGTACTGAACAAAGACCTCCGTATAGCGAAGCTTCCCAGTCTCATCCAAGACACCCAACATGTTGCGGCCAGCGGAGGCAGGCACTGCAATGCGGCTCTTGGTTCGCAGACCATCTGCAAAGAAACGCTCGCTCTGTGCAACCAATGGAAAGGCTTTGCGCTGTGCTGCACCACCTGTACAGCAGAGTTATTGGCAACTTATCAGCTGCTGGAAGTTGAACACATATTTCCCCCACAGCAAACAACAAGAATGTACCTCTACCCACCAATTTTTTGTGCCATGCAAACAAACAGTTACTCATTAGGAAGAGCAGCAAACAAGCAGATCCATTAAAATACGGTCGAGGGGAGACAAATCACAACATAACAGCCAAGGCTACATGAAAGTATTTAGCAGCACAGAGTGAAACACACCGCCCCAACCCTTTATTTAATTCTTCTGAAATTTTACCCAGACACCATGACTAACTCACTAGCAAGGCTTCTGAAGCTTGTTACACTATCAAGCATGGAATCTAATATGTTGGCAGAGTCCTTCAATGCTTTACTGGTCACAAAGCTACTCCGTAACTCTATGGGCAAGCAACAGCCCCAAACTCACCGCATGGCCCCACGACCACAGCAACAGAAGGAATAAGCGATTAGCCCAACACTCGTGCCAGTAACCGAAAGAGAAGTCGACAGACAGCACATCAATGGAGACCAAACAAAACACTCAACAAGCATTTCTGCCAAGAAGCGCACAGGAAGAACAAAAACGGAGCAAGCTCATCCTAATGCTAGCATCTAAAGGCCATAGTAACACCCCAGCAGTTGTCCCGCAAATAAAAGAACTCGTGTGAAATGGGAAGTTGGCTCACCAGCCGCAATGGGAGGTGGGGGCGCTTCTTATCGGCAAAGAAAGTGCCTCGGGCCTGCTTTAACCACCTTGTGCAAAGGTGGTATCTTTTCTACACTGCGACACTTATACCCCAACATCGTCTGGTCAGCATGAAACACCGATTTTTAAAGCGAAGCTTTCAGCTTCTCACTGATGATGTCCATAAATGAAAACGCACTGCAGGAAAGCCAACTTTCTCTGATGATGATCATACAGGTTCAGGCATAGGAGAGGTTGGTGCGCAGCGCCGGCGACAGCAGATCGTCACAGGAAATGCGAGAAATAAGCCGTGGAGTTGACCAGCGACAGCCAACAGGACAGCCACCGCACAAATGACGTAATTTAGGCAGAGCCAGTGGTGCACAATGAGGAAAATAGAAGAAAGCGCGGTTGGTTTTTCCGCGTCTTTCACAGCGATTTGCATGCTCACCGTTTCACGTGCACGTGTAATATTTGGCTCAGGTATTCCTGGCAGTGTAATCTAAACATTGTGCAGGTTTATTTGCACTGCTCAGAGAGTGTTGCAGGGTTTCTTTAAGATCTGGGGGTCTCCTAGGATGGAGCCCTGTGCCTGGGCGGTGTGAGAAAGCTTCGCGTTCAACCCCAGTCATCAACAGACGGGGCATGATTTTTTTTTTTTTTTTTCGGGACTGTTGTTAGGTTTACTAATCTGTGGGTGAATTGCACTTCATTCAATGCCTAAAAATTGTTGCATGCCCCTTTTTAAGTCGAATGCCTCACGAAACCCAGAACTGTGCTACCATGAGCTGCCATCCAAAGAAAACCTCTTGAATGCCTGGACGCAGAACATTTCCTGACAAGGGAGTGACAAGGGCAGCCAGTGTCACCCAAGCTCCAGGACCATTGTGTGTTCACTTCACTTCAGCGCCGATGATTACAGGATAGGAATGAAACGCGAGTTGGTGCTTCCAACAGCCGTGCCAACTCAGTTACCATCCTAACCAACCTACGTGCTGCCATCTCGTTCCAAGGAGCGCAGAACTCTGCTTCGTGCCCCCCGTGATGCGTGCACGCAAGCGAGAATTGCATGGGCAACAGCGTTAGTAGCAAATGCGAAAAAAGTAAAACGTCCTCGTCAGAAGACCTTGACGCTAAATGTGCAGCCAGTGGATACCAGACGCAAGAAAACATAGCTACGGGCGAGTCTGCAGATCGGTCGGTCAGCTACTCTACATACTCGCATCCGCGCAGAAATAAAAAGTAACAACCACTTCAGACAAAGAATGAACAAATAGCAGTGGCAAAGCTACGATAGCTTGAGTTACCCAACGCCCTGATCACTGTTTGGGATCTACTTTTCTCCCGTGCTCACCCATGGCGTTCTTGTAGATGGTGCAGAGCAAGAGGCGGACAAAGGGATGCTGCGTGAGGTAGAGACCCTGCCGCTGGAGCTCCGCAAAGAAGAACGGCGCCTCCACGTAGCTGGTCAGCACTCGCAGTGCCGTGCGCTCGCACACCAAGGCACCAACAAGCTCTAGTA
The DNA here is from genome assembly GCF_048455015.1 of Haemaphysalis longicornis. Taxonomy (NCBI): domain Eukaryota; kingdom Metazoa; phylum Arthropoda; class Arachnida; order Ixodida; family Ixodidae; genus Haemaphysalis; species Haemaphysalis longicornis. The sequence goes on along the minus strand of NW_027526203.1, from coordinate 448,045,480 downwards.
CCATGCTCTGCTGGAGATTCACAAACACGTGCCCAGGAACACCAAGTTGCTCCAGGATGGTGATCAGGGGCCGGTTTAGGCAGACCGTCCCTAAAAGAGCAGACAGGAGAAGGCCACTGTGTCAGGCATTTACCACTCAACACTGGTAAACCAGTGTTGCACCAGGCAGCTTGCACCACCTGCCTGCTTGCACCAGGCAGTGTTGCACCAGGCAGGTTGCACCAATGCAACCAGGCAGCTGTTGCACTGTTATCACGTGTGTAGCGCTCTTTTAATTCTGCAGTAACCACACGGGTAACGTGCCTTTTATATGACACGCACCCCTCGGCAACACCCAAACCCCTCACCTTGAGTTTTCATGAAAAGTTAGTCCTGGAGTGAAAAGCTGAAGCTAAAGCTGGGGTACACTTTTGGGTTAGGTTGATCTGATGAGGTGTTTCCACTGAGTTTCACATGCATTGAGTTTAATAGCCGATGAACTAATGCGGTTTCAAAACAAATACAACGGTTCCCAAGACCTGTACTAAGTTTTTACAGGAGAAAAGAAAGAATTATTGGTCGACCTGCTAAATACCCACCCCCACTTGCTTCCTCTTTTTTTTTGTCAGACACATGGTTGCCTTGCCAAAAAACTCAGAAGGGATTCCTCTGAAGTTCAGTCAGGAATGTGCAGCATATTGTGTCTCACCTCCTTGCCTCCATTTTGCGATGCTGTTCTTGTTCTTTAATTTAACACGGCTGCTGGCATCATAGATGTTTTTCCTACACTTCCTTCTCATAAAACACATTATCACACATTCTCCTCTTCTCCCATAATCTTGTGCACTCTTTCAGGAAGCTATTAGTAAGATATGGATGGTAGTGCAGAGCGACAATAACTTACGTATCCCCTGTGATAATGCAGCTTGCTGTAGCTGCAATACTTAATACTAATTTCCCAGGTGTTCCCACAAAGGAATCATAAAAGATTTCCGAACGCCAGATACTTTTAGAGATACTTTTAGAGATACTTTTAGAGATACTTTTAGTCGGCCTTGCGCCATTAAACACAAACCATCATCATCATCACTTTTAGAGCATTTCTGAGACTACAGGAAAAAATTTCCGTAAAATGTTAGTGCTGAAAAAATTCCTTTTCTGCTATTTCAAGGAAAAATTACAAGAATTTGGAAACAAACAACTTCTAGCCACTTATAACAGTAGCCTTGTGTGAGGCCTCCACCTTCTCCTGTGAAAATGCAAGCAAAGGCCTCAACTTGCACTATACCATGCCAGCCTACCGCCCGGCCATAGCAGCCGTGTTGTTGTTTATCGCTTAATAAGAAGTTTGCCTTGTTTTAGTTTGTTTAAAACTTACATTGTGTTCAGTTTACGGTCGTAGCGTAATAAGTTGTCAAGCCATTCCGTACTGTTGCGTGCCACTTCGCTAGCAAAACCAAAGAAAAAAAAAAGGAGCCAAGTGTTTCCTTTCACGAGATACGTGCCAACATTGAGGCACATGGACGATGCCCCAAATCCATTTCCAGGAAGGACTGGGTGCCCAACGGCAGTTCGAACTGCTCCGTTGTGTGAAGTTTGCACTTTCAAACCTCTGACTTCAAACAAAACTGCAAGAACCGACAGCTGAAGCCAGGCGTTAAACAATGTAGGTATTTTTCGCAGCTATGTGAAGTGATGCCAGCGTACAAAAACATGAGAGCCTTCATTCAATGCCCCATCAAACGCTGTTCCGCTAAGAAAATGTATATGTTGGACAACAGGAAGGCTGTCATGTCAAGCCAATGTGAGAAAGAACCTGATATTACTGATGCATCGGATCCGGGGATTTCTCCTGATCAACTTGCAAAAAAGGGCGATTGCAACGACCCAGCAGGAGTCTGCTTGCCTGAGCCAGTCAACTAAAAAACTCTGGGCCCTAGAGCGTTTGTTACTGCAGTACGCAAACGGCGAAACCTGTATTACCAATTTTTTTTATTGCCCGAAAGCGGTGGCGTGAAAAAGAATGTGCATTGAAACTTAAGAACAAGAGGCTGGCCAAAACTGTTGCCTCTCACAAGGAAGAACTTCAACCATGAAGACAAAACACAACTTTGTTTAATTTGAAAGAACAGGCCTTCAGTACCTCACTCAGCTCCATTCCAACCACAAAAAATGTTCTTTAACTGAAAAAAAAAAAAAGAAAAAAAAGGCACGAAGTAATGCAAAATGTTGCAGTGACGTCTACGGTTAGGTCTTAAGATGTACGACACGAGAGTGGTACGTTGACGCCGAAGGAGAGTTTTGGAGCGGAGTTGTTGCATTCAAGGTTCCTGCTTTCCAAGCACTGAAGGTCATCCAAGAAAGCAAGACTAGCCTCAAAGGTTTTAAATCGCCGTGGCACAGGAAAGGCAGACGTCATTTGCACTTTCGAGGCTTAAGAGGTGGGCATGAAAGGTTGTGTGCTGGGTGTTGGTCATTTTCAGTGAAAAGACAACACTATCAGTAGTTCAAAGTGCTTACTGCCTAATGTCGTGGCCGGTCTGAACATTTTGGTTTTTGCTTAAAGGAGTACTGACACCAATTTTCGGCGTTAATATTATAGTAGCACAGTTCGCTTCCTTCACTCAACAGAATACCTTGGCTGAAATATGAGCGGCCTGCGACACGAACAACATAGTTCAATTGGATCTCATTTATCGCGCCGACGGAGCAGCGTGCGGAGCGGCACTCAGCAAATGGACATCAGCGTGACATCATCCGGTGAAGCCAAAAGAAGTGACGCGACAGCGCTCGTCAAAAACTTGTGACATCACTTCACGCAGGCGGCCCCACGAGTGGCGAGCGGGCGCAACACCATCTCAAGAGGGCGCCAGTGACGTCCGCACAAAGCGGTGAGGTCATGCCGGGATTCTGTCATATGCGCCTTTCGGGATGAAAGCGCAGGAATTTGAAACAAATGATTTTCAGGCCGTTCAATGTAATTAACTATCGCGCGCTGAAGTATTTGAAGTGCTGTTTCGGGTTCGCCTGACCATTAAGCATCGATAAAGGCAATAAAAGTGTAACATAAAATTTTCGTGTCAGTACTCCTTTAAAGAGAGATAGGAAGGGGATAACCTTTGTTCACTAAGAAATAGTGGCAGTTTGGGAAGAGGGGGGCCTGAAGTCCAGAGCCCCAAATACAACAGCTCATCCTCTGCCCTCTCATCAGCTCACACTGATCTTGAGGGGACAAGCTGGTCAAAGCTGCCTCCCATTTCTTTACAGAAGCGAAATATGTAATGCTTGAGTTGTGCTCCCCTGAGCATATACCCTTGGACAGGGCTAGGTTTCATGGAAGAGGCATGTTTTCTGCATTTCGCACAGTTTTCAGTTTACGTCGAATTTTTCCAGCAAACATTTCCACCCATCTGAATTTGTGAGTAGACAGAATATAGAGATTGGTTTGTATCCTACGGACAGTTTCTAATTCTTCAGCCTTGTCAGCCCTTGTGGCACACGAACAATCGTGTTCCTAAGTGTAAAAAGAAGAGACGTTCTCCATACGTTTCGGGGAGGGGAGTGTGGCAGTCGTGGTCGCACCTGATTCCCACATCGGAAAGTGGAGCCTGGGAAAGTATCTTTTGTGTTTTCTTCTTCGCGGCCTCCACAAAAGGTTCCGGATACCTGTGACCCATTTTTTTCATGGAGGGATCCACTGGTGAGCAGCCTGTTGCCTGTATTCGTCATGTGGTTCTTAAAACGGGAGATGCGATTTTTGATGTAGTCTATCTTGTCACCGACAACCATGAAATCAAGCTGTTGCTATGAGTATTTTATGAGAGATTGAAGCACGTATACAGGCCCCACACCGTGCAGATTCTTCAGAACCACCCTAGCCTAGCCTTTGACCAGAGCCATGCTATGAAAAACACCACGTCACAGTTCCTAGCTAAGGACCTTGGTGGTGATCAAAAGGGATAGTATATAATCAAAATACTAGAAGAGTGTACAAGATGCAACAACACTCGATTGTAAAACTGGTACGGTTTCTCACCTACAAACATCTGTATCCCTCCCACATTGAGAAGACGCACGTAAGATTAGCTGTACAGCTATTCTGCACTGCAGTTACAGCAGCACTGAGCTACCCCAAGGACTAAGCAGGCCACACGTGATGCGGAGTTTGCCACTGTGGGGCCGACAATTCGTTTCATGAAAATGATTCACAGGTGGTGTACTCTCATGGATGTCAGCCACTTCCAAAAGCACATCCACCTGAACAATGTTGACGCTCGCCAGCACACGCCAGTAGACGATGGGATACTGGAATGGCTTGAACTTGCGTTCCTTACATACGTAAGGAATTCAACATGAGAGCCGGGCAAAGAATTTCTTCAGCAAGGAAACTTAACTAGCCTTAGTATTCACAAGACATTCAAATGTTGCGTGCATCCGTTTTTTGCTCACCAAGAAAATGTTCAGGTTTGTTCTGACACACAAAATGTCAAGTGACCTGATCAAATCTATGTTTTGGTTTGTGTGTCGCAGCGCAGGTTGCAATGATGCACTTGATGTCAAAAGTGTCGTACACGGCCTGGAGAAGATGCTCAAGACAGGAACTGCTGCTGCTTCTTTGAACAGCAGTGTACAAAGCTCGTCATCTTTCTCCTCCAAGAAACTTGTGTCAGCCCCTCAAAGTTGCCATCTAGACTATAAGATGGCTGCTACATTCATGAAAATTGCGCAAAAAGAGCTAGCCAAGCACTGCACCACACCGAAGCCCGGCCCCTCCAATCCAGAAGTGGCCAGCATAGCGCTGATTGGAGGCTACTTAGCTCGAGCTGCAGATGAGCGCATTCCATGCGAGAGTTGCACTACCCTTCTTCAGGGACCAAAGACCGATGCTCCCATTCTTGGACTCATTGCTCACCAGAACCGGGGTGAAATCTGTTATTCCAGTTAAGAGCAGGTCAAGGTAGAGCTTGGGCTGCGAAAGTTTGCAGACATTGTGCTTCATAACTGGAAGTCAATTGTCAAGCTGCTGCAAAGAAGTGCAGAAAAAAGTGTAGAAACCCTCATGGCCTCCCCATTCTCCTTTGCAACAACAAGGACAGAGAGCATTGAAAGATGCTTCTGCAGCTCATTGCAAAAGAATTCATGAAGCCCCTTTACACCAACTATAGCTGGAGTTACAGACAACGTGGCGAAGCTACTGGAGCAAAAACCATTGTCCCGGAAGGTGCTCAAGTTATAAGCAATTTCTGTATGGTCGAAGTGATGCACACATTTCTGTGTGGTCGAAGTGATTGCTAAAGCCTCTTTTTTATTTGAATCATGAAAAAATTTGTATTGTTACTAGTTCTGCCAGAATGGCACTGATGTGCTGTTCTTGAAATAAATTGGCGAAAATAACAAAATTTCTGTGGCGACTCCCAGACATAGCACCGACGTGCTATTCTTCCCCGTCTTTCATACTCACTCCTTGCCTTCTCCATCCTCTCTCCAACCTTCGTGCGCTACCCGTGCCCTCTCTCTCTATTTTCAGGTTATCCCATGTTGCATTCACCACGAATTGCACAGCGGCCTTTAATTTTCCCATTCATTCTCCCCTTCAGCTGCTGCGGACAAGCGAGAGCCTGCAGTTTGTTTTTCCCACGTAGCTACACGTCACTTCAGGGCAGGTGACAGATCGCCTCTGATTTTCTCGGGGTGGGAACCTCTGGCACCGCATAAGCTCTCCCTCAAGTTGCTTTCCTGGCAGCCAGCTGACTCTCCGGATGCCCTAAATGGGAGACTAGGTGTGCACTCACCTGCAGATGCAGCAATAATGTTACTGGCTGCTTGGGTGGTTGATGGACAGACCAAAATTTTCATGTTCACCTAGCCCAAGAGAAACTGACCTACAGTGATGGTTCATGCTACACGCTTGGAAAAGCAGCCAAAAATAGTGCCAGATGCCAGCGCCACAGTGTGGCAGAAGGGCGAACCATTGTGGGCATCTGACTCCAATGAGTGGCCGGGCAAACTGCTAGGCATCTTTTTAAAGGAGGCGTTGGTAGAGCGCAATAAATAGGACCAGAAGGAAGAAAACACGAGACAGTGCTCATCCCATGTTTTCTCCCTTATTGTCCTGTGCACTACTTACACAACGAACCTTCCGAGACACTTGGGAAGGGCGGATGGTCCACAAACGCCTTGGCTCAATTTTGCAGAAGTTTGGCTCAGCAACAAGTTCTGCTAAAAGAATCAGCTGTCCCAGCTACAGTGCTCCACTGGAACAAGCTGGTTCATGAACGAGCAGGTAGCTTACGTGGTGCAGACACCTTGATGACCTCGAGCATGTCAGAGGTGTGGCACGGGAACTTGCGCATACTCTCGCGCAGCACCAGTTTGTCACCGAGCAGCTCTGGGTTGAGGCACAGTACGCCCTTGTAGCCGGCGTAGCGCACCTGGATGGCAGACGGCTTGTCCTTGATCTCCAGCACATCACACACCTGACGGGAGGAAAAGGGTGTGCTTTAAAAGGTCAGCCACAGAGGCTCATTCAGTGTTGAATGCCGAGTACACGGCAGTCCACAAAATGTCAACAAGGTGCCTATGTAAAGACCACTAAAAGCCTCGGCAAATTTATTGTCAATAACGCGAGCCAGCTGTCAGTGCAGTTTGTACAGCTGCTGTTGTCTGCAGTTTGCAATATGCAAAGAAGTAACATAGAGGTATGCCCTAAAGTGCATATCTCTGCATTACATTTTCTTTTTTATGAGCTTGTGTTCAAATGTCAGTTTTTGAGAGCACCTTTGGTGCAAGAGCATGCATGAAAACTGTTACTTGCCTGTTAAATTGAACACACCTATATGTAATGCAAAGTTCCATGCATTGTGTGGCACAACCCAAAGTGTCAATAAAGGCTAGACAGCATCGCAATCCGAAAGCTATTAAGTCAACATACAAGTTTTGTTTGCTGGAAAAACTGCCCCATTAGAAGAACAACCATACTAATTTTAACACAAATTTCACACAATTATACTATATAACATGAAAAGTAGATGAACGATTGGTGCCTCACAAGGCACTACATTGCAATGCCCCTATGTCATCTCATGAACTATCAGTTTGTGTGATTGGTGGCCACCAATAGTGCAATTGTATTGGTACGTTTAGCTACATTCCATTGCGTGACTTCAATGCTACCATGGAGTTGATGCACTGACTTTGTTTTAAAGCAAGGCTGTAGTTTCCACACTGATGCCGTTGTACGCCAATTTGCCCTGCAGGAAAGCCAACTTTCTCCGACGATGATCGTGGGTGAAGTGAAGAAAAAAAAAAATGCTGCCCATGGCCGGAACCTGCGTCCCTTACGTTATGAAGCCGGCGTTTATCCGATTGCTCCATTTCAACATGGTCGAAGCGAACGCCAAGCAGAAGGCACCAATTCGCGCCGTACCCCCCAAACGCAAACATTAGGCCGGCGGAGTGAACACCCGAGAGTTGCTGTGGGTACTCTGGAAAAGTTCTGCGTACCTCAAAAATAGCACGTACTCGCAGTGTAAGATTGGCCAACCAAAGAATCCATCTTGAGAATGCTTTGCGTTCAACCATCGTCGTCGTTAGACAGAGCGGTGCATGGTTTTTTGTACTGACCAATGATGTCCCTGGTCACTGTGTGGCAAGAATTTTAATAAAAGTTTGGTGATGGTTGTGAGCTCGTTTTGGTGAAAACAATGCCCTGCATGGCTGGATTGTTGAAGGGGCCATGCAGACAAAACACAAGTTTGTTTTATTCGAAAGATTTCGTGTTTTATAGTGCCCCCAGCGCTTGTCCGGAAGCAAACGACGCTTTATTCACTGAGAAATTAATCAATTTAAGTTAAAATTTTGATTCTCCCACCAAATTGTGTGTTTTCGCGACGTCTGCAATGACCTCACAAGAAACCTTCTCCAGACGATTGCGGAGCCTCGTTTACTGTTAGTCAACCTCGATGGCGCCACCATACCGCGAAGGGCTGTTTTCTGCCTTTGCTTTGTTTTTGACCGTATTTGTACCTCGCTTGTTTTTGTTAAGGTAGAAAAATAATCATTTCGTGAAACATGGTGTTCGTTCGACAAATATGGTCAGCGCTTACGCCAATCGGCCAGTGTCGTCTAAGAGAACCCCAAAGCGCCACAGTGCTGTGAGGCTAAAACAAGCATTGTGTGCACAGTAACAACAGCAGTAGGCATCGGTACTTCTATGTTTACCTGAACTTTTGTAACTTCCACTGTTTACCCCACCATTCTCACTGTTATAAAAAGAATATGCCCTTAATTTAAGCACAAATAGCTCATTCGGCAAGCTTGTAAGCCCTGTCTAATTTGTGTTTGGTTTTGGTGGCCTCAGCCAATCGCATAGCAGCTGCATATGACATCAGAGGTCCTGTTGTGGGAAATGAGCTAGTGAGTCGCATGGCCATTCCTTTTTTTTCCTAATTATATAGCTTATTTGGGCGAAGTTTACGTTAAAAGTGGTGTCCGTATGATTCTAACGAGGCAATCTTTCGAATGAATTAAACTTGTGTTTTGTCTGCATGGCCCCTTTAAGGGAGTTATCAAAGGGAAGTTTTTTTTTTCGAATAAAACGAGGATATCTGTTGTCTGCATGGTCTCATGCATGACGAGGGGACCATAACTTTTGCCACAAGCTCTCGTGCTCTTACACTTTTTTTTTTTCCCCGTAAAGTAACGAAATTTGAAAGGCACATTGAAAATAGCATTATTAGTGAATTGTGAAGTTTCACCAAGATATACAGAGCAGATTTTTTTTCTTTTTTCTTCTTACAAGGGTTTACACATTGCTTACTCGTGACAAGCTTGATACCGTAAGGACAAGTAGATTAGTTTGAGTTTGTTGCCCACACCTTGTGTAAGACGGAGCTTGAAACCATGCCAATGCCGTCTGAGAAGACGTACGGCTTGCCCGACTTGGGGTGGCGGCCGCCGACTATGTCCGGCTCCGTGACCGCAGCGACTCCGAGAGGCACCTTCACGGTTGCCTCGGTTGAGGAGAAGCAGAGGCCCATGCGCGCCATCCTCTTGGCAATGTTGCTGATCTCACTGAAGTCCCCCATCCACTTGCGAATGCCTTCGGGGCTCAAGCCACGGGTCGCCTGTTGTGGGCGGGTGAAGGTAGAAACCGGCAGGCAAAGCAAACTTCCTAACAATAAGGTGCATAGCAGTGAATATTACTATACAGGGAAACTGCTGGAATAACCACCTCTTTGACTGAAGTTTCAGATGAAGAAAGCATATACTTCAAAACCCAGTGTTGAAAAACCATTCAAAAAGCTCAAACTGGATTTCATTTAAGAATTGGCTCTCTCTGTACAAATATTTTCTGCAACAGATTTAGTTAACTGAGATAAAATAAAACAAAGTGCAAGTTTTGTCCTACATTTTTCTTTCTAGTGGATGTAAGCTATCTATCTGTTCTGGCAGGCTGTTTTGTCTGCTTGAAGTGCAATCAGATGTTAACATAAATGTATTAAACAAAGCAGGAGAGCAAAAGATGTGAACTTTTGTGCCAGGTAAAAACCAATTTGAAATTTGAATAGATACCATTACAGCTTACATACTGGGCACACAGACCCAAAGTTTGCCCTGTCCCTTCTGTGCAGTGAAGCATCATTTCAGCACTGTTTCCCCAATGCTCACTGAGCCCCTGGGCATACACAGGTTGTACACAGGTTTAACAGGTGTATGCCTACTTTGCTGGTTACTTCACAAAAGTGCAGTGTCATACATAAGAACAGCGTAATAATGAAGTGAAAGAAAGCCCATAATCATACTTTTTTCTTCACCCTTTTCATGTATGACACTCCAAAAAATCTTCAACCAGGGTAGTAGTTTTTACTTAAACCTCGTTATGCTAACACAGGCTCGGCATACATCAGAGTCGAAGAAAATGTCAGTACAACATATATCGTTGTCTCAGCATTCCCTATGTTGGTGTTCCAACACATAAAATCCTCAAAAAATCAATGGGATCTGCCACGTTAGTTGTAGAAAAACTGGCACCCAAAAAACCTTGGCACTCTTTGACATTAACTGGGGACGAAATGCCAGCTTCTGCTGCAGCACGTTATATTTTCAACTGATTATATTTTAAACTAAGAATGTTTCAAAGCAGTTTTGCATAAAACTGCTTGGATAACTTATTAGAGTTTGGGTTTGGGCTAGTTGGTAGCGGTAATTCATGACTTCGTGTAGTGCCAACAAAACGACAAGGACAAAGGGGGGCGACGGGCACAAGCGCTAACTTCCAACTGAGTTTATTGAAGAAATTTGCAAATTTTTGTGTGCAAATTTTGTCATTAGCTGTTTTTTCTGTTCTTTCCTATCTTTGTTTCTTTCGATAAGTGTTTTTAAATTCACGCATTTCTTCAATAAACTCAGTTGGAAGTTAGCGCTTGTGCCCGTCGCCCCCCTTTGTCCTTGTCGTTTTGTTGGCGCTACACGAAGTCATGCTTGGATAAGTTGACAAGAATTCGGTCGAGTGAGAAGTTACTCTTGATAAAATTCCACAGCAAAAACTACCTTCCTATTTCTTAAACAATGCACCAGCCCTCTACGTGTATCCAAAAGAGCCAAAAAAGGAGTTGTTAAAAATGGGCAGCTTTATAATGCTGACCATGACAAAGAAGGACATATGGGGTTTTAAATGCTAATGAATGCAGGTAGTACTCATGTGTTGAAATTATGCACAGGGGAGAGCATTCAACCATCTGCCAGTAAGGTTCTGCGTGCACCCCGTCACCATAATGAAACCCGCTTAAAATTTATCTGGCTGTAGTGAAAGGTTCGTGTGCATATCTTTACACCCATTTACTTCTAAGTTTCATAAACTTCCCCGAATTTTAGAGGCCGTAAAAAAAAGACGCAAAACCCTCAGCTGAAGCATACCAGCATCACAAGATAAGTTGGTGACTCAGAAAAGGGTCTTATCAAACCGTTAGCAAGGTTAGCACCTAGCTGGGACCTGCAATGTGCTTTTGATCGGGCAAAAACCAGACAAACACGAGCAATGACAAAGATGCTGGCCCATAGGCTGCGCCTCTTCTGACTGCAAAGAGGAGACGCCAGTTGCTTTAGTGCCTTCTCTCCCTGATTGCTGGGGGTGCAGAAGCCCACCTGAATTAAGGGGACTGTTTGACAAATTTTCGAACATGGTGAACCGATTCTTCAGTGTTCTTATGGAAACACACATGTCAATTTGTTGTGTGTTAAAAGCCACCGGGCACTTGTACCACCCACTACCCACTCAGCTCAAGCTTTCCTCTCTGTTCCAGCTTACCAAAGCATACAGCCAGGCACCATGATCCCGAAGTTGGCTGCTCGATGCGGCCAAGAGCTTGAACTGGCGCTTGCCAATCCAGATGCCTTCGCGAAGGCGCTTGCCCACAACAGTGTCCATTACGTCATCCTGGTTCGTGTGGAATGCCAGCGAGTGCGAGAGTGGCTGAAGGTTGTCATCGCGAATTGTTAACCTAAGTGCAAGGTCTGGGTTAAAAGTTCGCAGCACCCTATTTTCAGTGTGGACACAAGGGGGCAGGAGGAGCAGCCGAGACGGAAGCAAGAAAACACGTCGGACAAGGCACGATCCGGGAGGCAATTTATGGGGAACAAAATTTCGAGACAATTTGTGGAAGGCTGCTTCAATGGCTTGTGGCACACTGAGGATGCTACGACCCTCGAGGTCAGTGCTGACGGCAAACAGGGCTCGTTCGAGCGTGGCTTCATCTTGGAGGGCCAGGTCAAGCACGGCCGTGGCGAAGCTTTCCAGTGAACCTTCCTCCGACAGGAGGACTAGCTGTGCTGCAAGATCGCTGCTCTGCAGGATAAGGGCACACAGGGCGTAACAGCACTCGTAAGCCACCTGTGGTATCAGTTTCGACTCAAACCACACTCGCATGGCCTCCAGTTTCGAACTGACGTCCCGCACAGTCATAGAGGTATAAACAAAGGCTGTTCCCACATCACACCTTCGACTGAGGCGGCCTAAAATCTGGCGTGCCTTGAACTTGTTGCGGAAATTCAACAAAACAACAAAGTTTCCTCCAAGCTTGGAGCTCTCAGTCACACCAGTGCAGAAGCAGCCAAGTTCGAGTGCTCTCTCGTACAGAAAAAACTCTGGGCTTTGAAATCGAGGGAAGTTATTTGAACTTTTGTTTACCGTCTCACCCTGGCCATCAGACTCCCGCACTTCTGCTTTCTTATACAAAAGTGGGAAAGTTGACAAGTGCAGATAGATACCAGTTGAGGTCACATCCCCTTCATTGTCATCGATAACCACTCGCACTATGTTCTGATAGGAAATCTCCAGTTTGTAGGTGTCGTCAGCCTTGCCGCAGTGGTAGGAGTGCTGCAGCATCAGAAAAACTGAAAGTTCCCGCACGTCATGCTTGAAGACACACGAGAGCATGTATCCGACACCTTTGATGCCAGAGTTCACGGCAAAGCATCGTGCAAACGTAGTGAGGCCGGAAAAGGCACCAAATTCCACCGAGGCCAACTGGACATTCCTTTCTAAAGTGACCGAACCCCGAAGGAAGCCATCCTTGCGATCAGGGGCAAGCCACTGCAGAAGACGAGGGCTTTGTTCCTTCTTTCCATCCGAACACCACCGCCGAACTAGACTAAAGTACGGTGCCTCCAGCTTTAAGGGTGAAATCTTCCTATGAAGGCGCACGGTCACCACAGCCTGATATATGCAGTCACCATACGAGCCATTCCATAGTTCCATGGGACTTGAAACGTCCACATGGGCGCCAGGTTCCGCAGCCTGAAAGTACTCTACGTAATGCTTCACGTGACTTTTGGTATCTTGCAACGAGACATGGGTCCAAAATGCCGTGAAGTTGAGGACGGTTGTGTTGGACATCATGCGCTTGTCATCACCGAGGCAACCTGCGAAAAGAAAGAAAAAGAACCCGAAACAGCAATATGCATATAGGTCGCACCAAACACACAAAAAAGAAACAAAGCAAGTACTATAAGGGACAAAAGTAGGTGGGATGCAGTTCCAGCTAAAGCATTGGCTTTAAGCATCTGTTGGCTGGAATGCATCTGTTATGCTGCTGAAGGTGATGCTGCAATCTGCGATGCATCACGCACATAATTTGTGAACACTTTCGACCACTGAGCAGTGGAAAAATAATTTGAAGTCTAAAACTGTGCCCAGACTTTTCTCTTGATAGTGGGTAGGCCACTTAATAACAGAAAATAGAGTAAAAAAATAGGACGTAATGGAACATCAAAACAAGTGGCAAAACGTATCTGCAGCTAGTCAGTACGAACCTCCATAGTTGTTGCCTTAAACACCTTTCCCAGATCAGAGTTGAGTGTATGCCACAGCAGCATCCCATTATGTTTTATTTAGAGTGACTACTATTCTGTGGATCAGACCACAAAATAATGCTCCGATCACAGCCCAATAAGTAACACCGAACTGGCCCAGCGAGCCTTCTTTGGTGTGGATGGTGCTGCTAACACATCCACAAGGAATCCAGAAAACACCTACATAGAGTCTCAAAATTTGCAAGTGATTGGCATCTACAGATGCCTCCCCTAATAAGCATTTAGCAAAACAGAAAAAAAAAAACTGTGTGGTCCCCCAGATTATCTGGTCTGCTTCACAGAAAAATTTGCTGCCTGGTCCACATAAACACTGTTCATAAAGCCAACTCTGGAGCAAAGGTCAACGTTTTGAAGGCTTTGGCTTTTGCTTCAGTTCGTGGGCACTGACACCAACTGACTATGCCGACCTTTAATATGTACCCCCAAATGTCTTGATGTCTTACTGGATTCCTGCCCAGTAGCACAGTGAGTATTCTTGTCATCATTATCAGGCTTTTGTGCTGCACAAACTGTCAATATATGGCATGAAATCAGTGTACATGATGCAAATTCCTCATTGCACTCAGAGTCACACACAGTGGTTCCAATGGGTTCTAGCAAGGTCGTGCAGTCATGTATACCAATGAGATACGATAACCTATCTAGACCTGTCTGTACGGACAGACTGGGCTTAACCCATCTCTTCCTGCGGCAAAGAGTACTGTGGTTTTTTTTTTCGTGACTCAACTCACCCTGTTACTCGAACCTTCTTTGTTGATGCCTTGTGTAATCAATCAATGAAGTGAACCTCGTTGATACCTTGTGTAATCTTGTTGTATCACCTCCATGCTTGCTGTGGCTTTGTGGGGTTTCATGTGAAATGTACACCTCAATATGCTTTTTATTGGTTTGTTTCTTTTGTGAGTAGAGGTTGTATTCACTGACATGGCGTTGCCATGCCAGAGCCTGCGGGTCCTTGTTGCTAAGGCGATGTCGTATGCACAGGCCGTGCACGCTACAGCTGGCCGCGGCTCCTCCATATCTGCTGGGCTGCCCGTGACGTAGTTTGTGTTTTCCTTGTACAAGGTGTGTTCGAGTGATTCCATAATGGAGGGTGTGCTGCATTGACGTTGGTTATGCGACGAGAATGGCTGTTCCGTTCATTGGTATCCACGTAGACTTACGAGCAATTACCAGTTGGCTGTGGCTCAAAGCCTGCAAAGTGAATGCCATAGTAGGTAGCGCTCTTGTGTGGCAGCGTTTGGCACACTTCTGTCAAATGATATTTAATCTCAAAGATGTGTATGACCAAAATTACTTCCGCCCAGACTGGTATCCCTTGCTTATAGATGTTCATGGTTGTACACCCTGTGTACTAGCCACGTTTACTAACTGCCCATTATGCAGCTTAGTTTTTGTCCTATCATCTTATATTCAAACCATCTATTTGGGCATACAGTTGTAAATAGCTCTTGTAAATATCATTACGTAAATTGTACTGTGGTGTAATAAACACCATGCCTGAAAAAAAAAGAAAAAAAAATGTCTGGGATACTGTAGTGGTCCAGTTTCTGCCTGTAGACATCACTAAAACGCAGGGCTCCTTTTGTAGCACACGCAGTCGGGGTGGTGTACAAAGTTCCACTGTCGTGTGGGAAGCAATGCATCAGCCCAACCGGCCAATGTCTTACAAACTAAGTGTTGGCAACCACCGCGATGATCATTTGTCTATTCATTGCCATGACTGTAACTTTGCGATATTGTTTTAGTCATGTTTTCCGAGAGAGACATAGTAAGCAGAATGTAAGAAATAATTGAAGCCGATTTGATTATAAAATCAGGTTCATCTTGCGCGAGCGTGCCGTCGCTGAATCTGCCAGATAAGGAGTCTTGAGTTTCTTCGCGTGGCCTCCATGTGCCGGCACTGAATGCGGAAGGGTGATATTGGCGTGACTGTTTATATGCACTTTTCTTCCAAATAAAAACTAGTTGGACGTTACCAGTGATGTGGTGTTCCTTGTCTGCTCTGTCCTTGTTTCTATGCACAATGAATTGTTCAATACTTTTTAAAGCACAACTTTATATGGCTCGGCTGTAGGGCAATCTGGCGGTCCTGTGTACGCAGAAAATTCATCCGGCACAACCCCCTGCGCATGCACGATAAGACCAGGTTGGAGAGGAGTTAGAAGTACGGGGGTGAGGGCGATAAAGAGTCCCTCTCGCAGCCGAGTGCCCGAGCGCGCAGCGAGCTACTGCGTGAAGCGCAGCTGAAGATAAGCGATAACGGCGGTAGGGGAGCTGTGGCAGTGCGGGCTGGGCAGCGTAAACGTGGCAGTGCCGCACCACGCGTCATACGTACTCCACAGTAGCAGGCAGCTTACGATCACCGACGCCGCAAGCAGAAACGGGATCGTTCCTGCTTGCGGCTTTTGCTGCAGACCGGGCATAGGCTTTGATGAACTGTGTAACACAAGGTAAACACCGGCACCGCACGTTACAGCTTTGTTGATTAATCCTCGGTACGGAGTGAATGGGCGCATTTTTTTTTTTGTCTTTGTTATGTGTGACAAGTTTTCGTTTCACTGGCCTATGCTTTGGTATTTGTGAGAAGTTTTTGTGTTGTTGACCTGTGGTCCCTACTCGGCCGCGTTCAGTAACCACGACGTACTTTGTGTGCAATAACATTTTTTTTTCGGTATGTCTGGTCCACGGAATAAAGCTGGCCATATATATTGTGGCCTGGATGGAATAAGCACTCTGTTCCACATGAGTCATACCAGGAGGCGATGGTCATACGTGCATAAAATGACTTACCCAACTGTATTGCTGCTCACACATATTTAAATAGAGGCACGGTATTTGGAGGATACCTAACAATACAGGAAAACAATCTCCATGTTTCAGACGTTCTATGCAAGCACGGCTGCATATTACGAGCTCAGTTCGGTTGTCAGTTCTCCCTGTTTTGTTGTTTGTCCGTCTGTCCACTTAGCGCGCTTCCTGTTGATGGTACGCTTCGGCGAAAGTACGAAGGATGGCGCCACTGCCCCATTCATGGTGACCCTATTCTGAGGCACGCGCCCGCTTCAAAGGGAACGACCGTCAAGTATCTATCTATCTCTATCTGGGTCTGGCTGGCCCCATCCAAAAATGTTTGTAGACGCAGGCATAGAGGAAAGAAGCAAAGCAAGCACGACTACGCGTTCACTCGCTGTTCGCTCAGTAGGGTGTGTTCGCTCGCTTTTTGTAGTTGGGAGCTACACCGCATTTGGATTGCAAAATTGCGGTGAAGTTCAAACGTGAAACCAGTTCAACGTGCGCTGATTGAACGTGCGGCGAGAAAAAAATCGATCACGGCGGATTTTTTTTCTGCTTCGATTTCTTTATTCCTGTATCATACTAAAATGACAATCACCTCATTCAGCGCTATAAAGCACCTTCAAGTAGCCGAATGGCAGTGGCAATAAGGACTGCATCTCTGATGTGTGTTCTTACGGAATCCCTCGTCCCATATGTTTCTGTTCTGCACCACAGATAAACCTGGATGTGACGAACTCCTGGGTAACGAATTTCTGGATTTAACGAAGTTTTTCGATTCCCCAATGCTACCCCCGTTGAAGCACATGTATTTGCGACCTCTATGTAATGAAAGCGGTTAACCTTGATGTAACAAAGTCGGCGAGCTTATAAGTCATTGTTTGTTTGCACTTTTACTCAAAAATAAACTGGAGAAATGAACTAATTCAGCGAATATTAGCCCTACCGTAAGGAGTCAGCAGCAATGAAAACGTCTGGAATCGCCTAAACACGAAACCATGCACGAATAAACCCGTCATGATATGATGATGATGATGAACGAAGGCCTAGGCCTGGCTATCACCATCTCGTTGCTCGTTGTTAACGTCTTAAGGAACCAACCAACCAACCAACCATGGCTAACGTCACTTTTGGTTTTTCTTGTGTGGCGTGACACCATACGAATAACCACCCTTCACTTCTTTTTTCCCGCGCGCACCGTAAACTACCATATGGGCTTCCACGTGCGAGTGCGGTTTCGGTTCCAGCCTCAAATTTTCAGGTGCCAGGTCGTCCTGTCGGCGTGTTGTGTGTCTCCACTTCTATCTGTGGCATCGGTTCGTCGATGATTAGTGCTGCTGCAAGAAAACGAAAAGTTGTGTCTTTTCAAGAAAAGCTCACAATTTTAAATGCCGTCACCGCTGGCGAGAAAGAAAAATGTTGCTGCCTGGTATATTGTATCCCCCCGAACAACCTTGAGTGCGGTAAAAAGCAACAAGTTCGCAAACAGGCACCCTTTCAGCATACGTTTGGTTCTTGTAACACGTTAAGGCGCCGAAAAGTGTCAAAAATCAAAAGTGATACTTGATACTTGAGTTGCGTTTGTTAATACGGGTGTAAGTGACCTTGCTTCTTTGGAGCGTCGTGTAGTGCCTTAGGGCGCGCGAAACGAAGAGGCGCCACTCAGGCAGTTATTCGCTGTGAAATAAATACATAAATCCATCGTTTCTGATTCATTCCCGCGAGCCTTAATTCGAAACCTGTATTTAACGAAAAATTGCGAACTTTTGTCAACTTCGTTGCAACCAGTTTTAACTATATTTATATACATATATATATATATATATATATATATATATATATATATATATATATATATATATATATATATATATATATATATATCCCACCCGGCGGGCATTTTTTCACCACTTTCTTTTCGACTCAAAAAATTCTTTATCTCTTTCTATGACCCACCACAACCTCCCCTTTGCTTTCCGAGGTTTTCTTGACTGCCAACCCTTATTTTCTGTCTTATTTCACGGAGCCCCTCATTTCCCATTTTCTGATTCGCTATATATATATATATATATATATATATATATATATATATATATATATATATATATATATATATATATATATATATATATATATATATATATATATATATATATATATATATATATATATATATATATATATATATGTATGTATATATATATATATATATATATATATATATATACATGCATGGGGGGGGCAGACCGTTCCCCCCCACGGAAAACGATAACTTTCTCACTATTTGGCTTCGCTGGTCTCCCTTCTTCACAGTAGGAGGGGAAGGGCTCTAAATTTTTTCGTCTTCTTTGGCACCTCCTTACAAAGAAGGAGGGCAGACAAACCAACTCGTCCTGTCCTCGTCTTCACCGCCGGTAAATCAAACGGCGTAGTCAGCCGCCGCGAGCTACTCTACTGACACAAGTCTTGTACTTTTTTACATCAACTCCCCCCAGACCCAGAAAAGCCGCTACCATCCTCCTCACTGCGCCTCACTCTCTCTCATCGGCGACCTGTTCGCCTCCGGTGCTTCATATCTTGATATGGCGTATAGGATGATGATGATGATGATGATGATTGCTTTTGGTTTCCCCTTTGTATCGGGGTGATGACATGTCATCTTACCAAAAAGGACTAATGTACCTACGTTACTCTTGGTTTAATACTAGCGCTGCTTAGGGCAAGCACAAAAAGCTTATTAGGCACAAAATACTTTTTTTTCTGTTACAGGTGGTAACTGTCTTAGGCAATATTCCCCTCTCTGCTTTTCGTCCACCAGCATTATAATCTTCTTTTCGTCCCCTCGACAGCATTGTAGTTAACTTCCTCTGTGATACCCTTAAATCCTAGCGCTTCTGGAAGCCGAATATTTCCTTCATGTAAATTTGGATGGATCCCCTCACATTCTAACACTATGTGCCGCATAGTTTCTGTTTCTTTTACGCAGACCACGCATACCCCACCATCATTTTGTGAATACTTCCCGACAAAGCTCTTAGTTCGCAAGCAACCTGCTCTAGCCTCAAAAAGCAAAGCACTGCCCTGGGAATTATCGTAGAAATTTTCCTTTCTGATGTACATTTTCTCAGCCCTGTACATCTCTAACGACGTTTCAGCTTCCATTTTTTCTCCCCATTTATCCGTTTCTATCTGACTTGCCTCTTTTTTGGTTACCTTGGCAGCTTTGGGTTCTCCACTGTTCTTTCCGTATTTCATCGTTAGCCTTCTAGCCTTACTTAACCACTGCGTGTCCACGCTTTCCAAGTATAGGTACCTGAACACCTTAGCTGCCCACCCACGTTGATATATAGTTCTTAGCCTCCTCTCAGAAGATATTTTACTCTGCGCTTCTCGAACTTCAAACGACGCCCAGCCCTCTCCCTGCAGTGCTTCGTTAGTTTTTCCATTCGCGCCTAAGGCCAAACGGGCTACCGTTCTCTGGTTCACTTACTCACCCCCGGAAGAATGTCTTCCCAGCAATGCGTTTGTGTTTAGAAGTGAAGCCAGATCGGTGTATGCTTGGATTTTATAAGCTGGCTTTCCCACATTGCGTGCTGCCTAGTGAAGCCTATTTACGAAAAAAGTAGGCGGTAATCGGCGTGAACACGGCGGAGGCGCGATGTCCGTTGGGAGCCCGAATACCGCAAGGCGGAAAACGCAAAGCGTCGGCGTCGGCGTGGGAACCCTTTCCCGGCGCTGTTTGAGTGCACGTGCTTGTGGCCGACAAATAACCCCCAAACAGATGGTCCGCTGGTCATCCCCCATCACAGAGTGGAATGGCACTGCTGCTGCTTCGTCTGCTTCAGGGAGAGCAGGGACAGCCGTGTGCTCATTCTGCGCTCTCTACACCGCCGGCAAAGCGAAAAGTGCAGAGGCCGCGCCGCACTCGAAAATCGGAGAGGTGAGTGCTGCACTGTCTGAATGATCGTCCAGCCAAATCAAAGACCACTCCCGACTCTATGCTATTCAGAAATTTAACAACGAATTACTGCATGCCACAGGCAAAGTTGCATTACGTTCATGAGGAACGAACAAGTCGGTTAATCGATTAGCTTAGATAATTATTCATGTAATGACAGCCCAGTCAGAACAAGAGGCAAAAAGTAATGTGTTCAGAACTGGTATCAAGACAGCCTTTATCAATTTTTGTTGTCATTTCCTTTGGTTTCAGGTTGATGTGAAGCCGTGGTGACTCAGTGGCTAAGGCGTTGTGCTGCTGAGCACGAGGTCGCGGGTTCGATTCCCGGTCGCGGTGGCCACTTTTCCGATGGAGGCGAAAAGCAAGAACGCCCGTGTGTACGAGATTTCGGCGCACGTTAAAGATCCCCAGGTGGTCAGAATTAATCCGGAGCCCTCCACTACGGCGCGCCTCATCGCCTGCGTTGCGTCGGCGCGTTAAACCCTACGATCAATCAATCAAGCAATCACCATTCATGAGTACGACATCGACCGCTATCTTCTCTGGAAAATGCTCGTTTAGCTGATTTTGCAGTGCCGATGGCTATGATCCGGATAATAGAGACAACAGAGTTTCAAATTACTTCAATTTCTTTTATAAATTGCGCATTTCGCATATAGACCGAACTATTTGTCAATGCCCTTCAATTCGACATTTTCAGGTCGACTGCGTGTATATATGCGTCACTCTGAGGAATCAGGAGGATTAATGACCAATAGGCCGTAATCGCAAGCTCGTTCTCTGACGTCAAAGCGGGAATCACCCAAAATTAAAAAAAAGACCTGGCTGAGTGTTCTTTGATAACGTATGTTTAATTAAATCCACCTTTTTCGTTAAGCCACGTATTTAAACGAATTTGATTTTTAAACCTGCCGCCATCACCATACATAAGAAAAAGACATCGTGACCACACGGTTTCTTTTTTTTTCTTTTTGGCCCCGTTGAGGACTGATGTTTGGTGGACAGTACCGTTTTGTTCAAGACAACTAAACATTTTGATAGAAGGCACAGAAATATGTGTGAGTCACCGCTTTTTTAAATTCTTGATGGAGGAATAAATCTTTAATGAACGAGCTCTGGCGGTGTTAGTGGTTGTTCGGGCACCAGCCGGTTGGATTTGGCGGGGGGGTCCCGGTTTTGTTGGCCCTCCCGTACACGATGGTGCTAGCCGGGTGCCGCGGGCAAGGGAAAATTGCAGGTGGTTGGGATGCTGCGTAGGTTCGGTGTCGGCCATTAGAATAGAAGTTAGAGAGCAATCTTCAGAGGGTAGCTTGATCTCTGGATACCACGGGACCATGTGGGACGTGGAATATTTTTCCGCTCAGGTGGTAGTTGGTGAGGATGTGAGTACACTGAAGCCCAGCTACTAAATTCTAGAGCTCACTTCGCCTTACCCTATCCTTTAACCCGCTTCCCCTAACGGATCTAGAGCCCGCCTTATCTCCAATGATGATGATGATGATTTCTATTGGTTTCCCCTTTGTATCGGGGTGATGACATGTCATCTTACCAAAAAGGACTAATAATATGTTTTACACTTTTGGTTCAATACTAGCGCTGCTTAGGGCAGGCACAAAAAGCTTATTAGGCACAAAATACTTTTTTTTTTCTGTTACAGGTGGTGACTGTCCTAGGCAATATTCCCCTCTGCTTTTCGTCCACCAGCATTCTAATCTTTTTTTCGTCCCCTCGACAGCCTTGAAGTTAACTTCCTCTGTGATACCCTTAAATCCTAGGGCTTCTGAAAGCCCAATATTCCCTTCATGTAGATTTGGATGGATACCCTCACATTCTAACACGATGTGCCGCATAGTTTCTGTTTCTTTTCCGCAGACCCCGCATACCCCATCATTTTGTGAATACTTCCCCACAAAACTCTTAGTTCGCAGGCAACCTGCTCTAGCCTCAAAAAGCAAAGCACTGCCCTGGGAATTATCGTAGAAATTTTCCTTTCTGATGTACATTTTCTCAGCCCTGTACATCTCTCACGACGTTTTAGCTTCCATTTTTTCCCTCCATTTATTCGTTTCAATCTGCCTTGCCTCTTTTTTGGTTACCTTGGCTGTTTTGGATTCCCAACTGTTCTTTCCGTATTTCATCGTTAGCCTTCTAGTCTTTCTTAACCACTGCATGTCCACGCTTTTCAAGTATAGGTACCTAAAAACCTTAGCTGCTCACTTTCGTTGATCCATTGCCCTCAACCTCATCTCAAAGCATATTTTACTCTGAGCTTCTCTAACTTCAAACGACGCCCAGCCCATATCTCCCTGAACTGCTTCGTTAGTTGTTTTTCTATGCGCGCCTAAGGCCAAACGTCCTACCGTTCTCTGGTTTACTTCAAGGCCTGATAGAACGTCTGATTTTAAGCAGAGTACAGCATTCGCAAACGTGAGACCCGGAACCATTACTCCTTTCCACATTCCTCTTACTACTTACTTCATATTTGTTATACCCCCACAGAGCTCTATGCTTCATTATAGCTGCGTTTCGCTTTCGCTTAACCTTAAGTTGCTCCTCGTGAGTACTTAAGCAGTTATCCCCTTCGTTTATCCACACTCCCAAATATTTATATTCCTTCACTCTAGGTAATTCGCCTTGCTGGATAGACACTACGTCGGTGGTAGCGTCATTGAAAACCATTATTCCTGATTTTTCTGCACTGAAATTTAATCCGAGGTCAAGGCTTCCTGGCCGCAAATATTTATTAGCCGCTGCATATCGGTTTGGTTATCAGCTAAAAGAACAATGTCGTCTGCGTATAACATTCCCGCAATATGCTGTTGTACCACTTCGCCTTGCAGCATATGGGTTAGGCTAAACCCTAGTTGACTTTCTTCCAGTTTCTTTTCTAACCCTGCCATGTAAAGCATGAACAGTATTGGGCTCAAAGGGCATCCCTGTTTCATGAAAGTCCCCGATGGATGTTGACCTCCTGGGCGCATTTCTGTCCTTCCCAAGTAAGGTGCACTCTATTGTCTTTATAGATTGCTATAAGGAACTGTACTAACTCGTCATCTAATCCCTGGAGTTTCAGCATTCTCCACAGCCGTTCTCTGTTTACGTTGTCATATGCCCCTTTAATGTCCAAGAACGTAATCCATAGTGGTCTATTCTGTGCTTTCGCAATTTCAATGCATTGCGTTATCACGAACAGATCCAGTCGCCTGTCTTGTCTAAATCCATTCTGCAGTTCCCCAAGTATTTCATTTTCTTCCATCCATGCTTGAATTTCTGATTTTATCGCCTGCATTACGAATCTATACACCACTGACGTTACTGTGAGTGGTCTGTATGAATCAATACTGGCTTTGTCTCCTCTGCCTTTATATATTAAATTCATCCTACTTTCTAACCAGTCCTCTGGTATTTGTTTGGTTTCTATCACCTTATCTATTGCCCTCATAAACGATTCCTTACTTTTAGGTACAAGTAGGTTTATCAGTTGCATTGGTATTCCGTCCGGGCCCACTGATGTCTGGGGGGAAACCTTTTGCTCTGCTTTTTTCCAATCAAGGTTGCTCAAACTTATTTCCCTTTCCGCAGTCTTTTGTGGTGCTGATGTTATCGGTGCAGGTTTCCCTACCACTATTGTCCTAAGCTTCTCACTAATCACTCGATGAATATGCGCCAACGCGTACTCTCCTTCTAAATGTTCCCCCTCCTCATCAATCAGGAATTTTTGATGGTTATCGTTTTTTGAGCTTAGTGATTTTACATGGTTCCAAAACTTCTTGGATGCGCTTTTGTCCTTCTTCCGTATTTCTGCCATCCATTGTTCGCTTTTCTGCTTGATCTTTGCTTGCACCATTTTCTGCACTTCTAGTTTTTTCCCACGGTAGACATCCCACTTCTCCTTCACTACCTCCGATTCCATACCAGTTCTTTTTGCTTCTCTATGTTCTCTCGACGCCTTTCTTCGCTGGTCAATAGCCTCTTTTATTTCCTTATTCCACCAGCTTCTCGGCTTTCTCTTCCCTTTCCATCGGTTTCGTTCCTTTGCTTCCTTCATCTTACCCTTTATGAACGCAATCATTTCGTCGTAATCCCAATTTTTGCCTGGGTATTTATTTATTTCATCTTCCAATCTATCAGCGATGATATTTAACTGCTCATTATTCAAATTATTTCCTCCTATTGTACCTATTTCTGCATTTGTCCGGGTTGCGCCTCCAAAGTGCAAGCTAAACCGCTTGTGGTCGCTTCCTAAGCTGTCTGTTCCATTTTCATCTATCCTCATTTCCCGGAGCCTTCCGTATGCTGTCTCGGATACTAAACTGTAGTCTATGCTGGACTTTCTCAGACTGGGTCTCCGCCATCCCACCGCGCTGTTCAAGCGCGGGGGAACGGTCATCAATGGCTGGAACCCGGGCCGGAGCCCAAAGCACCGTCGCCGGCTTCGCGCTCAGGCGGAGACCCTCGACTCCTCATCGTGGTCGAAGACGTTCCAAGATCGCGGGACGATCTCGGCGAGCATGCCTATAGAAATGATCCTATGAAGCATGATCTTAAAAAATAAAAGCTGTACTCTCCCTCTCTCCCTCTCTGTCTGTCTGTCTGTCTGTCTCTCCCTCTCTGCCTCCCTGTCTCCCTCGCTCTGTCTGTCTGACCGTCTGTCTGTCCCTCTCTCCATCTCTCTCCCTCCCTCCCTCCCTCCCTCCCTCGCCCCATCTCTCTCTCTCTCTCTCTCTCTCTCTCTCTCTCTCTCTCTCTCTCTCTCTCTCTCTCTCTCTCTCTCTCTCTCTCTCTCTCTCTCTCTCTCTCTCTCTCTCTCGACAGGCCACTTTACTGCTACACCGTGTTTGCGTCTCTTTTTTCGCTTTTGTTTCTTCGTCTTATGGCGCGAATTACCTTAGCAAGCCGACTGGCCCGCGTAACAGCTTCCCTGGCATCAGTGTTCTGCGTGGCTGGTTGACACGTGTTCTACTTACGTGCCACCCGTAACATATGCGATAGTTTCTAAAGGAACCACTCGTAAAACTGCGCAGGTGAATACCAGGATGTGTGACGTACGAAGGACTCCATATTTTTTTATAGAGAAGTGGCCCCGCAGAGGATGGAGCGGGGTGTATTCTACCTACCGGCAGTGGAACGAAGTTCGAAGTAGGGATTAGGAGATAAGCGCCGACAAACTGTGCATTCGTGTATGCCACTTCTTGCTATATCATTTTTTTTTTTCCAATTCGCAGAGGGCGTCACGAACTCCAGCATGTAAGGGCCTCCGGCGCTCTACACAAATTAATAGCCTGGTGAAAGGCCCAGTAGCAGGAAGTAAGAGCGGGTGCTCTGACCTCTCTCGGAGATTGCTGAAATGAACTCTTCCTTCCACTCGGAGCACTCCCTTTTCGTCGCGATATGGATCGAATCGTTGCAACTTCAAAAGTTTGTCTATCCCGGAAGCTTCTTCTTGCGTCTTTTGTATCAACTATTCATCAGCCATTTCTTTCTCTCTTTGGAGCGGACAGTGTCGAATACAAAAACAAAAACACTTGAAGTGTCACGAACCGATATTTTGCTTGAGAAGCGGAAAAGAAACCCTCTCCCCCTTTTTTACAGACACTGTCACCGTTGTGAATTTTTTTGAAGACGCCGAAGCGCCGGGGTTCCGAGGCCTAAGCACTCTCGTCAATGATGGGGGTATGAAACTGGTATTTTACAATGGTAATGATATTAGGAGGCAGCTGTCAGTAACCCATCACCTTTTTTTTTTCACCTTCTAATATTTTGAACAGTGAGGAGAGTGGAGGGAGGGGCGCGCGGGGAAAACGGATTCAGTTCGTCAACACAAATGTGCCACGCAACATCAATCGCATTGGTAGCGCAGACCTCATTGTATCAATCGCAATGATCGGTCGTCATTTTTTCGTTTTCCTTTCTCGGGTAACTTCATTCTTTGCAATAGTTCTCTATGCGCGCCCTTGTCACGATGCATAAGCGCCACGCATAGGCGGAAAGATTATCAGAACGATAAGAGCTCTTGGTGACAAAGGAAACTGAGATGTCGATGGTGAGTGCTTTGGTGTCTACGCCGGTTTTTGCCTTACACTGGGTTGTTTATTAACACGTAAAAATATGTTTCCTTTTCTCCCGCTAGACCTCGGGGATAGCGCATGACGCCGAAACCTTGTCGGTATATACCGGTGTCATTCTGTAGAGTTGCCGATTGCAAGAGAGCTTGGGCCCCGAAACGGAAACCATCGGCAAACGTTCAAGCATCGGTCACCACCTGGCAGCAAATATTTTTTAAGCAAGAATTTATACCGCACCAAAATGTGTGTTTCCATTAAAGGGCTTTCCGCAGTTTTTATTACTATGGTGCCTCAACGGCCTCCCTCTTGTTTATGTACGTACTCGCGGGTGCTGAAGTCCGAACACGCGTCACCGATCGGAAGCCTCAATTGACAGGTTCAGGGTGGGCTCGCGATCGCTTTCCTTGGCTCTCTGACACCTCCACGGCGAACATTTCCCCACGGTTATAGTTTTGTTCAGCAAATTGCGGCGCTGCTTGGCCGACAACTTTGTGAATGATTGAATGATTGTATGGTTTAACGCGCCGACGCAACGCAGGCGATGAGGCGCGCCGTAGTGGAGGGCTCCGGATTAATTTTGACCACCTGGGGATCTTTAACGTGCGCCGAAATCTCGCACACACGGGCGTTTTTGCTTTTCGCCTCCATCAGAAAAGCGGCCGCCGCGGCCGGGAATCGAGCCCGCGACCTCGTGCTCAGCAGCGCAACGCCCTAGCCACTGAGCCACCGCGACGGGTCCGACAACTTTGTGATTGTCCCACCCAGTGTCAAGGCAACTGTAACAGCAGCAATGCATTGATTTTTTTTTAACCGAGGACGTGGGGATTGATACAGGCCGCGGATGCTGTTTTTTCTGAATGATCCGAAAAATGAAAACCCCTGTGAGTCGAGATTTTGGTAATTCTTAGCCCTCCACTACGGCGTGCCTCAGAGTTCAGGCGTAGATTCGGGGAGTAAAACATAAAAATTTGAATCAAAACAGTTTTTCAAAGAAAACGTTCGCACAAAAGACACTTGAAAAGGCGTGTTCCACGAAGTGAAGTTCGCGCACCCGGAAATGTTGGCACTGTATAAGTAACCGAAGTAATCGTAAGTTCTACAGTGCCCATGTAAGGTACTATGCATAGGTACAATACTCTTGGAGCACTTCCTCAAACAGAAAACTCTCATTGTTTTGCATACGAAAGGACAAGACAAAACTTTTTGATTGATCGGAATTTGAAGTCATGGGACTTGCATGCAAGTAGAGCCTTTCCGCAGGTACCAGACTACTAATAATAGAGTACATGCTAATGCTCGAGCCAAATGATTTTTTTTTCTTCTTCTCATAACGGAAACAATTTTTGAGGCATGGTGATTTTCAGGCAACGGAGGCTCCACTGACGAAGACCTGTAACAGCACTTTGCGACAAACTTTTAGTGCCCAAAAAGCGTGCCGTGCTGTGTCGTCAGATTAAAAAGACATTTCGTAGAGCGACCTTACCAGTGCCCGTCGCAGTTTTTCGCGAGTTTTGCGTAACGTACAATGGGCTCCTACCATGCACTGTCGTTACGACGCGGTGTGCAGTACCCCATGCCGATGGCTCGAGTCACCACACATATCAATCAACACTGCACAGGCCATGCACACGCAGTCGACTCGAAAGCTCTTCGGCAAGCGGCGGGAAGCGGTGCACGAGATAAACGGCTCCAGATAAGCTGAACGAGTCTCGTGGCCGGGACGCCGGGCGGGAGACACCGCTACTAAAGGATGTCGTCTGTGGCCTGATGTTGCCGAATTTATAAACTGTGGTGGCTTTGTCTCCATCCGTCCCGGACGCTGACACAGAAGGGCGATGAGTCCGGCCTCCACAGTGTTTATCTTTCTGGCTCAAATACGGAGGAAGAAGAGACACGAGTTGGTATGGGAGAGCGTCATTACTGGGGTTGCTTTCAAACCGTTTTCGTTTTCGTCGCAGCTTGGGTCACTTATCACACACACACACACACAAAAAAAACAAAAAAAAAAACCGGCACTTCCTAGTCGCTCTTATCATGGCCAAGTGAACGAAAGTTTTTTGTTTGTTTGTTTATAAGCGTCTTTTTTAATGTTATGAAGTTGTTACTGTTATGTGGTACCCGCCGCGGTGGCTCAGTGGCTATGGCGTTGTGCTGCTGAGAAAGAGAACGTGGGTTCGATTCCGGGCCGCGGCGGCTGCTTTTCTGATGGAGGCGAAAAGCAAAAACGCCCGTGTGTACGAGAATTCGGCGCAGGTAGAGATCCCCAGGTGCCCAAAATTAATCCGGAGCCCTCCACTACGGCACGTTGAACCCTACAATCAATCAATCAATTACTGTTTTGTGGTGACGTAGATTGAACCATGGGCGTAAAGCTATGCGCACAGACTGACTTTTTTTTTTTTTTCCCGATGTGAATATCAGAGCGCGGACACCCTTCTTCATGAGCTCACGAAGGTGCCCGATGATGTAAAATCAAGTCCCGAAACACTACAAATAACAGACCTGAGTATTACCATGGCACATTGGTCGGTTGAATCTCGGGTAGCTTTATTTGATTTATCACAAGCGAAATGGCTTCGAAGATATATCGCGTCGAGATTTCTTGGTATTTTAGTTGCACAGCGGAAGCGTGGGCTGAATAGAAGACGAAATTGGAGTACTTGTTTTGCCTCTTAGAAAAACATCACAGAGCCGAAAACTGGGTTTTAAGAGCACACTGATTCGGTGGCAATATATGTTACGGGCCAGGGGTGGCATTAAGCAATATAATTTTTATTACTTCACAAAAAAAGTTAAAACATTTCCAACAGCAGAATTTTTTCGTGACGAGATGCTTAACTTCCACCAGAAGCCTAAGGGCGAACCGCCGTCAGCCCGACTCGCAATGCAACAAGATATTCGTAAAAACATATGCTATACTACCCACAATGTCCTCGGGCAATCAATTATGATTCTTCCCACGCAAAGGCTTCTCAATCCCATTACCACTACATGCAATTATCTCAGCCTCAATATGGGAATCTGTGAGTAATAAGCGCATTTCCGCCGATAACGTCCCTTATCTTCTAACAACCGTACGATAATAAATAGGCGCGGCAAGCGGCCTATTGTCCGAAATGCCTGTGCTGCTTGCCGAAACGACCACTTTCAACGCGGCTGGCGGCTTCACCTTCTTTTGTAATGCCGAGGTACACCCGAGGGAATGGGGAAATGCCGCATTAAAGTATCGCAAAGGAAGGGTTCCACTCAACTTCTCTTTTACAGCCTATTTTAATATCTTTTTGTTTTCGTCACGAAGAAACGTTCGCTTGCTGTCACGCACCCATCACTTATCGTCAATATTCTGAGACACCCTGTGCTACCTTTCATACCGTTCCTGTTCGGTCCCCGCCCGGGGGGGTGATGATTTTAATTTGTCAGGTGTGAGTCGGCGCAAAGACTGAGCTAAACCCGTACTTCACACTTCACAAAGGTTAATGCTCCCTGACCTGTACGACGCCTTTAACCTCACGCAGGTGGTAACTGAGCCTACGCGCGTCACTCCTTCTTCCTTTGAACGTAGTTCTACTTCGTACTTGCAGTTAACCCGGCAGTGGTTTCGGCTCTTAGGTTTTTGTGCGGATTAAGATATAATTGTGCCAAATCTGCCAAGCACAGAGCACTAATGCCATCAAAGAATAAGAAAAACGCGAAATTTAACAACAGGTATAACACTGAGGTGGTAATTTTCGAAGAGTTTTTTCGCCACTTTTCGCTCGAACAGTAGAAAAAATTGAATCGTATCCAAGCATGGAGGAAAGAAAAGGTATTCTTTCCTCCATGTATGCAAGAATAAAGCACTAGAGCTAACACAAAGACATTTCCATTTGAAAATGATTCCCACCCGCTAACCTTTTCAATACCATTGGATCACGTTCCCGCCACCCCTCAACATAGCTTGCAATTAAAAAATGGGGGGAAGGGCCGGGAGGGAAAAACTAATAAAATGCCCCATTATCACCAAATGGAGGTCGATCGCCTCATTGGAAATTCCCAAGTATGCATAAAAATTTCATATTTTACAGTTTTCTCTTTCTTGTGCCCACGGAAATTTTGGAATATTACCACTCATCTTAAAACAAAGGATCGCGCATCACAACGAAAAACCTCAGTGGAGTTTTAAATAATGAATGCTGTATAGCTTTAAAAGGTATTATTTCGCTCGTTTTCAAGAGACTATTCTTTGGCTAAACCAAGCACCAATGCTTAATAGCCCCCTGAAATCAGCCGTAATCGACCATTATCGGATTTTGTAAAGTAATCGTAAACCTGAAACAATTTTTGTCTGGTATTGATGGGATGACCTACAAATTTTCAATATGTGTGCACCGTGGCGTGTAACCGGTCACTGATTTTAGCCCTTGCTCTTCGACAGTCTCAGAATTATTTTGTGCAGAAAAGTATCGCTCCTGAGCGAAATAACCCAACCGAGTCATTGAACTAACGAGTATATACCCTGCTAACTACACTCAGGCATGTCATTTACTGCAGTCAGCCGGGTTAATTGAACCTGACTACTTCGAAACTAAACGTGAACCTAGCTGAACCTGACTACAAACATTAGCATGTTTTTAGCAAAAAAGTGGCTTTCATGAAATTAACTCTCTTAACACGACGTACTCTGCCATCGACCGTAGTTTCTTTGTGCGTTGGGGCATTTGATGCCTCAGAAAAGTTCGTCACTTCTCTGGAAAGTTGAAACGGAGTAAACGTAAGGTTTATATCAATGTTTTGAATAGATGGAGTGCTTTTTCCATGAACCTCACCGGCATTAATCATTCCAACTTCCGCAGCAGCAGCCACTTATAGCTTTCGCTGGAATTCGCCGTCACGACTTTTATTCAGAAATTATGTGCTCGGCGTCAGAGGTCTTCACCGCCGCGGAGGCTCAGGAGTTTCTTAACTGGGGCCGTGCGTTGGACTCCTTTTCGCGGAAGCTGTTTTTCTCGTGGAGGCAAAAAGAAACACGCGGACGAGAGCCAATTTCTCAAGGAAACGCAGTGCTTCAGTGACGCTCCTGATTGGTTTATGTTTTCTCCGCTGCCAAGCTGTCGAAGTCCGATGTTTGCCTTGCGGTAACATTTTAGTTTCCTAATTAAAACTCTGTTGCGACCGACACAGTTAACTGCTCTTTTGACTTTGCTTTCAGGAATTTAAAGGGACCATGCAACACTTTATTCGACTTTTTTGGAAATCTTAAATGTTTGCAGAACGTAGTCACCCGGCACACCCAGTGCTTAGATTCGGGGGTGGCAAAGCACCTCAGTCAAAAATTACTACTCTATGCCCATCAAATAACAATTGTAAAGTCGCTCAAAATATTTTTCCCGCTTTCCCGGTCTTGACGTTCTTCGGCGGCTCGAATTACGTCATTAAGGCCATGTAGCGGCTGTTGGCCGGTTTTCCTTCAGTTTCAGCAACGAAGGCTTTTCGATAGCAACTGTAAAAAAAAAAAAAAAAAAAGCCACAAAAACGAAGCAGAAATGGAAGGCGTATGGGGTGTGACGAGCGAATCACGCAGTGCCGCTCCGTGCTGGCGATAACTGTAGCTTTCGCAGTGGTTTCAGACGCGAAGGAAAGAGGGAAAGCGCTTATCGAAAGTGTTGCAGGGTCCCTTTAAGAGAAAGAAATGGACTCTCCTTGCGCCGAGAGAAAGTAGCCCCTATGATGAACTGTTGACAGCCTGCAAAATAACGACCATGTGTACGAGGTTTCGTAGCATGGGTAAATAAACTCAGGTGGTACGAATTAATAGTCGTGGCCACTATGGCCGCGTTTTCTAGGCTGCGACATAAGAGAAAAATAAAGGCGGCTTGCTCTTTGCCATCGACCATTGTTTCTTTTTGCATTGAAACATTTTATGCCTCTGCGATGCGCTTGTGTCACAGCCATGAAAACGCGGCCTATGACTTACCACACAACCAAATTAGAACAATTAGGGCTCCCTTATACTCCCTGCTGCGCGGCATAGCAGCAAACGAAAGCTCGCAAGCTGCGCCAGAGTTCTCTGGGACCACGCGGTTGAATGCCCATCGGTAGGCGAAGGTAAGTGCGGAGGAGCCTCCCTTCGCCTTCTTCCCAACGTTTCCGGCTGTCACGCGCTCCTGCGTCTCATCTTCGTCTCGGATTATCGGACGCCACGGAAGGTATACGTTCCGGAGCATGCCATGCAGCTGTGGTCACGTAGCCCTGCGACTGGTGGGAACAACGTTGAAAGGGCGGGCAGTGGTGGGAACACCCCTTTCTCGGGCACACTCACGTGACCACCACTTCGTGGAGTGGTGGTCTCGTGGAATGAGCCGGCACCACTCGATTTTGAGAGGCCTGGGAAAAGAACGATCGACGTCACGCTTGTGGCTACGTTGCGCGTTTCCCATTGGCTTCTGTGTGTTATTCGGAGCGCATGCCTGTTAGTCGAGCCGGTGTTGAGAAATTGATCTACACCTCTCTGTAAAAAGGAAAGAAACAACAAACAAACAAATTCAATGTGTATGTACGAAAGCCGTGTTTGTATTTGCAGCGAGGACATGCAGTGGCGCCCACTACAAGAACACCAGGCATTTTCCCAGTGTCATTGCATTTTCTTCTTCTCTGACACCTAGGGTATCTCCGCTTTGTGTGTACGAAATAGTGTGACCGCATAGATAACGCAAATGGGGCTGAATGCTGCTGCTAAGACGATTCTTGGATTGTAATGGAAGTAGGAAAGTGGAATTGTTTTTCACCAATGCGTCTTTCCACTGTAACATGCGCTGATCTTGTCCTTGAAAAAAATTCGCCTCACAAATGTCAGAACTATAATGTCAGAACTATAAGCCGTTGTTTGAGCGCTGGCTGATTAAAGGATTTCCAGTCGTGATGTTAGTTGAGCGTGGGAATGTTCCATACGTGGGCGTATGCAGGTATGCATGGATGCAGGTATGGGACTAAGCGCCAAGTTCTTCGATATTGGGTGGGTCAATCGTCCACGTGGATATATGTGGTGTGCGTAGCTATGGGCCTGGCGCCGCGAATTTGTACTGTAGACAAATCACAGGACGATCCCGATTCGTTTTCCAAGTTTATGCCGAGCACAAGAAGCAAACGAGGGTCATTGCGCACAAAAACAAGGCGCAAGTGTCTGTAGCAACGAACGCTGCGTAGAGACCACGTCCAAGCTTCGCTAGAACACCGCAACCAGCCGGCGTCAAGAAGCCCATTTAAATTTATGAAACCATGGCTGTTTCCCTCATCTGTCAAGTTAAAACGCTAGCCGCATTATTCGATTACCTGTCCGACATCGGCGTCGCTCATGACTAAATATCGTCACCATGTAAAAAAAAATTACATTCTTTACGCCACCCATTCAAACCCACTGCCTAATTCCATGTTCACACTACCGACACAAAAGCCATATCGTGATCTATGGACGTAAAAAAAGGTGTGTCACGCAGTTCGGTTGGCTGAGACGTGAAATTACGTCATTCTTTAAAGTCATTACTACAGTTGCAGCAACAGTCTGAACCCGGCCTACCCAACTAATTTTGAATAGTAGAGCTGTTTAAGCCGAGCGTTATCCGCCCGTCGCGCCAAAAATCCTCGGGGAGCGATGACGTCACCTCACGTGGCTTAGCAACCCCTGGCGCAGCTGTGCATAGTTTCGCGATCGCTTCGCCAGCATAGGCATGGCTCCGCCGAGCATCACCAGCGCCCGTCAAGCCATGCCCCGTCACTGCGCAACCGGTATAAAGATTCGTGTACAGGGGCGTCGACGAAGGGTGAGGGGCCACCAGCTCTGCTGTTTCTCCAGCCTTGCACCGCTAGTGCAAACTGCGCTTATTGTTTTAAAGCAAAGCTGTACTACTTTCGTCCAGCGGTCTCGCGGCGGATGCGCAGTTTCACCTTTTGACCGGCGACACACCCCTCGAAGCGCATCGCGTGATTCGCTGGACCCGCTTTCGGAGCTGCGCACAAGGCCCCGTTTTCAGCACGAGCGGCGGCGGCCGCCGCTGCTGCCGATCAGCTGATCTTCAGCCGACCACCTCAGCAGCCTCCCACGCATGCGCCGCTGGGTTATCGGGCACGTGACTCGTCTCACGCCCGGCGAAGAGGAACGGCGCGTTCGCCGTGAATGAACGCCGCGTTCGCCGGGCCTCCTCCTGTGAGCGTTGCACGGGACCGAACGGCCTTGAGACGTGGTCGGCAATGCAACTACATCAAATGTTAACCAAACGAAACCGAGACTCAACCAGACTCCAGACTAAGCCAAGCTTTTGTTTTGCATATCCAAGGTTAGCTGAGCTAAGCCGCAGCCATTTTCTTTCCTTCTTTTTTTACCTCCTCCTCTCTTTTGTCTCTCTTCTGCCTCGCCTACTTTAGGGTCTTTATTCTCTCTCTCTCTCTCTCTCTCTCTCTCTCTCTCTCTCTCTCTCTCTCTCTCTAAGGCATTAGCTATACACACAGCCGAGGTTTTTTTACAGCTGAGTTGCTTTAGACTAACTCCTCCGTTTTTTTTTTTGTTTTTGCAAATGTATATTGAGAAAAGCCGCTTTCCTCCTCTTCACTTCGGCACACTCTCTCCCTCCAGCCATCTGTTCACCTCCGGCGCTTCATACTTAAAATGACGAAAGAATGTCTTCCCAGCAATGTATTTGTGCATAGAAGTAAAGCAGACTTTAAAAATATTGGTGTAAGCTTGCTCTTCGTAAGCTGGCTTTCTCGCATTGTCTGTTGCACAGTGAAGCCTACCCATAATGGAAAAACTAGGCCAAGTCCCCGCGAACGCGACGGAAAAAGACCACCGACAACGATCGGGCCGCAGACGCCAAGCGTAATTGCGCGATGCCCGTCGGGGCCTGAATATCGCGAGGCGGAAAACGCAAGGCGTCAGCGCGGCTATAGTGTGCAATCCCGCTGAACGCTTCCCCGGCGCGACGGCGCGGTTTGAGCGGGCGTTTGTGGCGAACCAATAACCGACAAACAGCTGGACCGCTTTACGAACATACTGAATGGTGCAAATACACAACACACAAGAAAGAAGACACGTAAAGGCGCTACAGGCGCCTAATGTAGCTGGTCCGCTGCTCATCCACCTTCACAGAGTGCAATTGCACTGAATTTTTTTTTGTCACTAGCTCGGAAAACCTTTCATACAAACAAAAGTGAAATCCGGCCTGGTTGGCTGGTAGTTTGCGCAAAAACAATGACAGTTGTCTTTAGCGAAAGTCGTCTAGTGCATCATATGCAAAAATGAATCACATGATTCCGCAATCAAGAGCAAGTAAGCGAGCCTGCCGGCATTTGTAGTATGGCGCGCGGAACTTTTATTAGTTCCTGGTCAATCCGGAACGTGGTTGTATGTGCGTACGAACGTGTGGCAGCTACAGCGCCTAATGTAGCCATTACAAGGTTGGGATTCTTAGACCTAAATTAGTTTCAAATATTTAGGAGCTCGGGCTCTCGGCGTCTCTTGTCGTCGTCGTCGTCGTTTGTCGTCGCCGTAGTCACGGTGCTAAAACACCGGGACACTCATTTTCCAACGCCTCGCGCTAGAACGTAGCGCGTACTAAAAGAGCACACCGGGACACTTGTTTTCAGCGCCTAGCGCTAAAACGATACTTGCTTCAAGCAAAGATGTACACCTATACCCCCAACGGTTTCATTTCCGTGGGCAAAAACGCCAAGGTGCCAAGAATACGCTTATGCTTCGCTCCTCCCCAGCTTGTTTCAAGTTAGTGGAGATGGCCCGTGATTTTTTACTGTTGAAATAACAGACAACGATGCACATTTAGGGGAGTTTAAATAACTTTTTTTTGCGACAGATTGCCCTACGGCATGTATTCAGTCTTGAAAGATAACAAAAGTTTTGAGCTAGGCGTCTGCGTGTACACCGAAAAAAAAGGGCTCACTAGAACAGTGTGGTATAACAAGGCCACACACTAAGCTTGCACTCT
Organism: Haemaphysalis longicornis; assembly: GCF_048455015.1. Taxonomy (NCBI): domain Eukaryota; kingdom Metazoa; phylum Arthropoda; class Arachnida; order Ixodida; family Ixodidae; genus Haemaphysalis; species Haemaphysalis longicornis. The sequence continues at coordinate 448,009,340 of NW_027526203.1, read as the reverse complement.
TTTTGACCGAAAAGGGTGTAAGGATCTTGTCCCAAGGCGAACACCCTTAAAAGGTGTTTTGGCAAAAAAATGGTGTAAGGATAAAAAATGGGTGTTCGTGTGAACACCCTAAATATGGTGTAGGTTGCTCAACACCCTAAAAATAAGGATGTTGGCAGCGGAGCTACACGTGACAGTGTGGATGGGCCGAGATCGCAGCATGACATACAGACACATTCAACACGCACAAGCCACACTTGACCATCAAACGAATTGAGAAAGAAAACCAACGGGATGCATGGGGACAGCGAGTACATAAAAATACATCTGCTCTTCTTGCTTTTATAGCCAGCAGAGGAAAATCCTCCGATAGGAAAGCCAGATATTTTAGCGATAATTTTGGAATTATACATTTTTATGTGAGCATATACAAATCAGCATGCGGATTTGCAAAAACGTTTTAATCATGAGGTAGTCATTATGTTCAGTAAGTCATATAATTTAATTAAATACCAAACAAATATTCCACGCCATCTCAACACCCTTCAAGAAGGGGGTTCATTAAGCCAACACCCTTTTTCCGAAAAAGGTGTAAAGCTACAAATTAGGGCGTTCGAAACTAAGAAAAAGGGTGTAAGAAAAAAAATTCCCTCGCACTTCCCCGAGGGGGAGAGTGTGTAAGTGCGAATGCACGGTTGTTGATTGCGCGATTACGGTGGATATCGTGATCTTAATGAGAAAAGACCGCCAACAGGGAAAAAGTCTGTAAAGAGACCTCTAACGTTGGAGGTATTTCATACCCGTTTACACGGGGGACAGAACATTTTCTACAAGCGAAGTATGTTTTTTACCTCCCGATGTTTCACACAATATAAATTGGCATAATTTATTACAAGTGAAGCTGCTTAAGTATGAACTATAGGTTCGGTGGCGTTGGCAATGAAGGCAGAGACAAAGAACTGCGCTCCCTGTAAAGGGTGCACCACCGCAGATAAGGTATTATAACAGTGAAGCGAGCTTTCGAGCCCATTCGAGTGTTAGCACAAGGGGCGCATACGTATGCGCCCCTTGTGCTGGAACCGCCTTATAAAATCCGGTTTAACTTGGCCTCACCCCTCAGCGCTTATCCAAGCTTAGCAAGAACATCGCAAAGCCTAGCAGACGTAGCAAAACTTAGCAACACCGGAAGAAATTAGGTCGACCCCCAGCTCTGCTGTTTTTTTTTTTTTTTTGCAACTGAACACCTATTTCACCCCGTTTCAACACCCTACAGAAGCCAAGCGTGTTGCAGTCGGTCAACACCCTTTTGGCAACACAACTATAGACTTTTTAATCTTAAATGTTCAAAGTGATATTTCACGTGCCAAAGCTAAACTTCGGGCATGGGGCACACCGTATATGGAAACGAGCGATCATTGCAGACGAACATTTTTTTTTGCTTTTGAACATTTCTTACGAGTGAAGAGGGTATAAGGGGTTTCCTTGTTTTTTACAGTGCAATTATACATGCATGCATGACCTTATTCAATAAACAGCTGAACACGTTTTCCACACCCTTTCAACACCCTAAGAAAAACGAAGGGTGTTCAAGTTGATCAAGACGCTTTTTTTTTTCAAACAAAAAGAGTGTAGAGCTAGAAAAAGCGTGTTGAGATTCAAGAAAAAAGGGTGTATGGGCTCACAACACCGTTTTTCCACTTATGCTACACCCTTTTTCGCCAAAAAGGCTGTAAAAATAGTGCCCATGGTTTTCAATCGCTTTTAGTGGCTACCGCGCCACGTTTTCAATGATTAAGACAAGTTTTGCGTAACAACGCTGCAGCTAATCTGCGTTCTACAAAGGGTTGCATGCCGCTTCCACGAAAATAATAATGCTTGACATCCGACGATAGAATCCGGTCTATTTGGGCGGGACAGGAACAATTGGCTATAGCTCACCGTAATTGCTGCGAGCTTCAGGTTTTGCGCGCCCTATCCACACGCGCACAGCTACTGCGTGGGGAGAGGCGCGATTCATAGCTCATAAATTAGGCGGATACCCGCCACGGGGTTCTCACGTGGCGACAGCCCCATCACTCCTTTCCGGCCTTCGGGTTCAGGGAAGACGACGGTGTTTGCTTGTCCTTGCGGCTCTTTGCTTACGGGGCTGCTCTTAATTGGTTTAACCCAGATACGTGCGCAATGGCTTATTCGCGTTCGTGCAAGGGTTAACTGGTAATACAAACCTCCGCGGCCTGACCCTGGCGACGCACTAATTCATACGCGCGTGCGGGAACGGTTCTTCGGCTGTGAACGCGAGCATGCTGCAACCTCATTGTAGCCAACGGCATATATCGGTGGGCGTGTGTGTATTTGTTGGGCAGTCGTGACTTCGGCTGGTCTTTGTTTTGGTAGCTGTTTTTCGCATGACGAACGGGCCGAATTATAGGATGCCTATCAGTCATGAGCACTCTAAATGTGTGAAATGTTCCCGATATCACTACAGCTTCGATTGAACAGAGGACCAGCAGGTGCTGCCTAAAGTAACGTCTGAAGCTGCAGCTTTATGCCCTCAAAATACGCACACTCAAATAGAGTATGTATGTATGTATGTATGTATGTATGTATGTATGCGTATGTATGTATGTATGTATGTGTATGTATGTATGTATGTATGTATGTATGTATGTATGTATGTATGTATGTATGTATGTATGTATGTATGTATGTATGTATGTATGTATGTATGTATGTATGTATGTATGTATGTATAAATAAGAGTTGGCAGTCAAGAAAACCTCGGAAAGCAAAGGGGAGGATGTGGTAGGTCATTGAAACAGATAAAGAATTTGGAAAGACAGAAAGAAAGTGGAGAAAAAATGCCCGCCAGGTGGGATCCGAACCCACGACCTCCAGAAAACCGTATGTATGTATGTATGTATGTATGTATGTATGTATGTATGTATGTATGTATGTATGTATGTATGTATGTATGCATGCATGTAGGTATGTATGTATGTATGTATGTATGTATGTATGTATGTATGTATGTATGTATGTATGTATGTATGTATGTATGTATGTATGTATGCATGTACGTACGTGTCTGTATATCTGTGTGCGTACGTGTGTGCGATATGCCTGTACTATTGCAGTACTGGCATAGAAGGCATGTTTCAAAACTATTGTTTTAAAGATATCCCGAAACAAGTGCGTAGCTCGTTTTGCCATGGTGAGTATAGGTTGGTAAGTTACCCCGTTTATAGCAGACAGGGAAGCGAGGGCTCACCGTCAGTCAGAGCTCATTTGTACGAACTGATCGCCCGGCACAATTGTTCCTCGCTGCTTTCCTTCACCGGCAGCAAAAGCCAGCCGCCGTCAGCCTTGCCCCGCTTATAGGGAGAGGGCGGGCAGCAGAGCCCCTGCTGCACCATGGCGCCGAAAAAAAACTCGCGGATGATTTTCGCGCTGCTAGTTTGGCAGCCAGCTGTTTCGTCCGAATGCTCAAAATAGTAAACTTGCGACTTCCGCGGCTTGATCGAGGGCACAAAACTGCGCAGCCCACGTACTCATGGCAGTCTCGGTCGTTTCCCAACAGCCTTCTTTGCTGCTTAAGGAGCCATGAAGAGAAAATACAACCTCGTTTAATTTGAAAGAACTAGGATCCAGTATCTCACTCAGCTCCATTACAGCCACAAAAGATGTTTCTTAACGAAAAAAAGCAAGAAGTATTTAAAAGCTTTCAAATTTTGCGCCATAGTGACGTGTTATGAGCAAGAATGACGTCATACGGGCCAACAATAAAACATAATTTTCAGTGCGTTAACAGCATGTTAGCATTCAAGTGATGCGGTCAAATGGAACTAAAGGCCTCTTTACAGATGTCCAGTCATGTGTCGTCGCGACAGGCCAGTTAGGCGGCCGCCAATCGCACGAACAAGGTTTCGTGACGTCATAGAAAAGTTACGGGAAATTGGCTAGGGGGTCGCGACTGCTCCACACGTTTTCTTTAATATCTCCGTTATTTGATCGAAGGTTGCGATAATATTGGTATCATTGTTATCGGGACTAAGCAGTCTTTCTAATAAACCCAACTTGTATGTTGTCTTCATGGCTCCTTTACGTTGGAAAGGAGCTGTCTTTTGGAGCAAGGCATTCACGCTCATACTCCCGGCGGCCTAAATTTTCCTTTCTTAGGTGACACCTCCGTGGAGTTACATGTAGTTCGTTGCTGGATAAATCCAGCGCCCGATGACGCCATTGCAATACCCTACACAGTTTCCTATAGACCGGCGTGTTTGGTCATTATGGCATCGTACGTGCTTGCCCTCTCTTTGGAGTGTACCTTTCTGGCTGTCAGGATCTCCTTCCATTTCATGCACCAATGAGACGTTCGACAAAGAGCGCAAGCGTATAAACATCGTGGAGGGGGTTAAAGTCAGCGTACAGTGTTCTTCGGTGACCACAAGACGGCACCTGTAGCGTTTCCATGAAAGCACCATTTGTGGTGCATTTAGGTGGCTGGGTATTATTATGCGCTCGGACGTGAACATATGGCCACGAAGCCTGCCTTCGGTTTAGTTTATTTATGTGTTTTGCTTCCAGCGTGTGGCCGCGCCCGGCGGTGTCATCTGGGTTCGAAGCGAAGGGCGTGTTACTTTTCGTTTCTTTTGTATGCCGTCCAGGCTAAATTATTTGAAAGGGACAGTGTATCGCCCTATCCGCACTAGGGCAGAATGTTCTATTGTCATCACCAGTATTCTGGACCCAATTCGGCTCTTCCAGAATGAATCATGCGGATAGATAAATGCGCCAGGCAAACGCCGCGCGTCCGATTCGCAGGCACTCACCTGCACACGTCACTTCGTTGACTGCTCCTTCGCCGCTTGTGTATTCTCTGAGTGCTCAGCATAGCACAAGTTGGCTTCATAGACTTTATTTCTGGAAGAAACCTGCGTCGTCCTTGGCTGGGCACAGGTGCTGGGTACAGGTACAGGGTACAGGGTACAGGGTGCAGAGTACAGGGTACAGGGTACAGGTGCTGGGCACATCCCTCTTCAAGTTGCCAACCAAGCCCAACCCGTGTCAACCGTCGACGGCGAGGCCTTACACCCGAGTTTGGACTAGTATACCGGAGAAAGTGAAGAATGAAGACGCCGCGACCAGCCCCATGGTCAACAAAGCCACTTCCCCCGTCGTTCTGCAGCATCCCTGGGAGCAGCCATCGTTATGGGGATTCCCTGGAAGACGCGGAAGAGTGGCTGGAGCAGCGCGTCCGGAGTTTCAACAGGTGGGACGGCAAAGAAACTTTCCCGCATGTGTTCTTTTATTTAGAAGATGCAGATCGAGCTTGGTTCGAGAGGTACGATAGCTCCGTGACCGACTTCCACTGTCGTGCGAAGCGAACGAGCCGCACTTTTGCTGGAAACGCGCCCGCAACATCCCAACGGAGGGGTCGTGATCTTTGTTGAGGAAATGAAGAAATTATTTTACCGTGCGGACCCAGAAATAACTGAAGAAAAGAAACTAAGGATTCTGGTGCGCGGGGTAAGCAAGAGCTCTTCGCTTGCCTTGTCCGCTACCCTCGTAAGACAGTGGCCGAATTCGCGTCTGAGGCAGCCGCGACGGAGAAGACGCTTGAAATTTGAACGAGGCAGTACGACCGACCAGTCAATGCGTTGGTTTCGGAGGCGATCGGTACCGGGCTATTAGCTCCGATACACTACGCGAGACCACACATGCAGTGGTAAGGGAGGAGATGCGGAAACTTTTCCCAACGACGCCACAACCTCAAGTCGCTTCCATGACTGACGTTATCCGGGAAGAAGTGCAAAAAGCACTATGACGCTGGAAGCACATCGAGAACCCCACGCCATGACCTACGCGGTACGCCGAAGCCATTCGCCATCCCGGCCCTACTGCCGTTCGTCGCCAGGAGGTCCCGCCGCACCGCCGTACCGCCGTCCAACCTCGCCCGCCCGACCCCCAGCGGTGCAGAACCACACTCCCTGGAAGACCGACGTATGGCGAATACCTGATCGTCGTTCACTCTGCTACCACTACGGCCAAGCCGGCCACATCTGCAGACGCTGCCCATACAAGCGAATCGGTTTGCAAGGATTCTCGGTGGACTCACCGCGTCCCTTCGCTGGCCAGCGTCACTGGGCCGACGGAGATCGTCGAATACCTGTCTCACACCAGCCCAGGTCCCGCGCGTTTTAACTGATCGCCGTCTCCCTACCCATACGGATCACCCAACCGCCGCAGCATCGCTGACTTTAAGCGTGAAAGGTCCGCCAGCCCACGTAGGGGAAACTAAAAGCAACAGCTTCAGGAGGTGAAGTTGCACTACGGCAAAAAAAACGGAAACCCTCCATGCAATGACGCAACGAAGCAGGGAAGAACGCCATTCACGACGCGCTCACAGCTCGACACCCCGATCAACCCTGACAGGACCGCCGACCACGACAACAGCCACACGGGGCGACGCAAACCCGACGTGGCCAAACCCACCGTTAAGCAGACTACGACTACGACGACGTGTAACGACCGACCGTCAACACGTGCAAGCCGTGATACCACGCTCCGACGCTCCTGAAACTCTCACACCGGTTAAAAAAAGTCGGGGGAAAACATGACGTTCCTGTGGTATTTACGGCACCATTAAAATTTTGTGGGTTGTGCAAGGCTGTCGAGGCAAAAACAGAAAGCGGTGCATCCAAGACAACGCGTAAGGTCCGACACATGCGAAAATTTGTCAGTTTTGTCTAGGGTGTTGTTTATAAGATCCCCTTGGATTGCGGTCGTTATTACATCGGCCAAACGGGCCGATGTATCAATGAAAGGCTGAAAGAGCATAGATATATGCGTGCCAGCAGGTAACTGTCGCAGGGAACTTGGCCGTGCCCTGTGCGAGGGGCAAATGCGAAGCCCTGTTCGGCAAAACAACTGTTTTGTTAAGATCGAAAGATACACTCCGACGGGAGATTTCCGAAGCATTTTCAATATTGTCCGGGTGCGGGGGAGAATGTGTCAGTTCCCCTTCTATTACACTCACAAGCGTGAGATGAAATTTTTGGAACAATCATTGTTAATGCAGCACGTGCCACCGGAGAGGTTTTTCAGACCTGTTAATCGCCTCTTCCCCTTTCCGTCCTTTCGCATCTCGTTTTTTTTTTTTTTTTCATAATATTTTCTTTGCTTTTCTGGCCACTTCCCTTTCAATAAACATTTGTCAGTGCGCACTCCTTACGTGGAGTGTGTGAGTAATTTTTTTAGTCCGCCAGCGCAATTCTGCGAACAATGCAGACACTGTATCTAGTGATCATGCCAATCGTCAAAGTGATTGAGAGAGAGCCTTTATAGGACGCGGACAAAATAGAAAAACGAATATAAAACCAAGTCAGGCCCAACGACGTCCAGGACAAAAGACGCCAAGTTTCCGCGAAAGTAAACTCCCTTTGATCGCAATGAGCCGGCACCTGCGAGCAGAAGAGAGAAAGTTATCCGGATGCCGGGCCACTTGTATGAATGCGCGGATAACGACTTTCCGGCATGGTCCCGTCGGTGCAGTGGCCGGATGGCAGCTACCAATTAAAGAGCGCGCGCCTCGGGAGCACTCTTCTCCGGCCAAGTGGAAGCGACGCGCGGACGGAAGAGGGAGGAGGAGGAGGAGGAGGAGGAGGAGGAGGAGGGGGGCCCGGAGGGGGTGTGCTCCTATTGTCTGCGCGTAATTGAGTTGGGGAACGGGGTCAACGGAATCGGCTGCCTTCTGCCGGTGGTCCGGCCGAGGCGGCGGCAGGGGCCGTAAGAGCGCAACCACAATTATCGGCCCCTTTCGTGCGCGAATCAATCGCGGCGACGGTGCCGCACTACCGGTCGGCCGCCTCTGGCGGGCTGCAGCGATGGCGAGTTCCTCCCGCCAGCGCCCACGAAGCTGGCCGCCCCGAAAGACCCCTGCCCAACGGTGCGGCGTGGCCGTATTTAGAAGCCGGTAACCCGGATTTCTGCAGATATGACACTGCGAGAGCGGGAGGGCAGGCGAATGACCTTGCCGATCGTCGTTTACAGCGCTTCCGGGATGAGGCGCCGACTGCGCGCTGCGCGCGGCCCCTCGTCGTCCGCTGCGCCAGCTCGGCCACCGGCCCCGTCACGCACGAAGCGCAAACACAAAGTCTCCCTCCTTCACACGTGCAGAGGCGTCCGCACACGACACCGTATATGTTTGTCTCAGCCAATGTGCCTGAGGGGGTCAGCCACGGGCGCCGCCGCGAGTTTCACGTTCGGCCTCTTCTCGGGACGTGCCGGCTGTGCGAGTACTGAGACGGCTCTCCGTGTTTCTTGGCTGGTATATACGCGCAGCTAATCCTTCGGTGACCCCTACTGCACGCTTCTCATTTCGCAGGGACAGGAATTTGTACTGTATTAGTCGAAATTTTTATATGCGAACAACATATGCCACCGCAACAACCCCGTCCCACGTCACGAGAAATCGATCGATTGATTATGAGGTTTAACGCGCCGTCGCGAGGAGCGCCGTAGTGAAGGGCTCCGGATTAATTTTGACCACGTGTGGATCTTTAACGTGCGCCGAAATCTCGAACACACGGGTGTTTTCGCCTCCATCAGAAAAGCGGCCGCCGCGGCCGGCAATCGAACCCGCATCCTTGGGCTCAGCAGCAAAACGCCTTGCCACTGAGCCACCGCGGCGGGTCCGTCCCCAGAAATCCGTGACAGGCAAAAAGCGCGACGCGTGGCTCCGTTGGGCGATGCCTCGCGGGCGATCCACTAGATGGCGCAAGCTGGCCTAAGGCGCGTAGTATTGCTTACGTCTACACCGTCAGGCGAGACAGCAAAGCGTGATTGGAGGCGCGGGTGCACTGCCGACAAAGTTCGAGAGCATTGCACCGAAACGTGCGTAGCGACCGGCTGCAGCGAAACAAAGTTGACCCGCCCAGCCCTCGTTGTATGCAACGCGAAGAGCAGAGCGAGCTGCAGCGAGGCAACGTGGCACCCCCATGCAAGGTGCAGACAAGCTGCGTACACAACACCGCGGCTTAGCGAGCAAAACTGCAGGGCAACCAGGAGCCACGACAGCGAGAAGCAGCGGAGAGGTGGCAGTGGAGGTATAGCGAGACGCAGCGCTAAACGCTACGCTCAGCGATCTGTAATAATACGCATCTCCGCAGCATAAGAATTGCTTTATTTATTGCGTAACGTCATGTATTCCAACCTCCTACGTATTCTTGCGGCAGGCCGTGAGGGTCTGCTGGAAAATCTGGACACCGGATGCACGAAAATATCGACCCTTAGGGTGAGTGGGTAATGGAGTTAATTCAGTAGAGCCGCTCTATCTAAACTCAATGAATGAATGAATGAATTTATTGTCAAGAAAAAGGAAAGGAAAGACCACCAGCAGGCGTAAATTGTCACACCTAGGGGTGGACACCGGAACGCCTGCTTGTGTGGGAGTTGGGGCAGAGGATGACAGATTCATAGAGAGGAGATACAGATGATAGAGGTGAGATATTTACAATTCCGTTTCGGGTGGAGGGTGAGGGCTACGACCATGCTTGGGATAAACGGCTGCAACTTGCATCTTAGTAACATGTAACATCTTAGTAGCATCTTAGTAACATCTTAGTAGCTTACATCTTAGTAGCACGCGCACTGAATTACCGAGCACGAATAGGCGATCACGTAATAGCTCATTAGGTTATGTACCGTAGGAGTACTTCAAGCGGTAGATTTGAAACGCGATCGAAAAACCGCTTCACCACTGAGGTGACAGCGTCAAGTTAGTGCATAACGTTCGCGCTTACGTAGTTATGAAGGGTGTCGCGAGACTTTTTAATTATTATTACTGTTGTTGTCTAATTACAGTAGACTCTCGATAAACGGAACTTCAAGGGACCGAAAAATTTAGTTCCGTTTAACAGGAGTTCCGTTTACTGAGAAAGATGTGCAAATGTGCAAATTTATGTGCGTACACACTCTTAATGACGTTTCATGGAACTCTTAAGCACTAGAAGGTGAATGTAGCTGATAGTTTTTCAGAAAGCAAGAAAACTACAAGAGGCTTAGGCACAGCATTCACAAAGTTGATTTGGCTACAATGAGTCGCTGTGCACCACAAAATGCATCAATTATTTTTGTTTGAGTCCTTGCAGCTGCATCTTTACGGAGGCTAGAGGCTTCAACTTCGCCATTGCTTACGAGCCACCGAATTTAGAAGACGGCAACGTGGTAATGAAGCGCGAATAGCAGCCCCACGATGGCATGAACTAGGCGGCAGGAGCGGAGCCCTGTAACCTCGGCGTCTTGAATCGAGACCGAACGACTGGAACAAGAACTGCGATTTTGTATTCGTTGCGCTAACACGACTGACTACTAACGAGACGAGGTTTACGAGGCCAACGAGGCTAAAAAAGAAACACGGAGGAAGAAAAAACAAAAACAAAAACAGCCGGAACCGTAAAAAGCTGATTCTCATGCCATTGGGTATCACAAGAAGTTCCAATTCTGGTTCCGTTTACACGGGGACGCGGAAATTTTCGTTCCGATTACCGGGAGTTTTTTTACGTTATCTGCATACAAAACCAACCAACTTACCGGCAACTGTTCCGTCGGTAATTCCGTTTAAGCGATTTCCGTTTATCGAGATTCTACTGTATTATAATTTATGTACAATTGGTAAACGACAGGTGCACAATAAGTTGTTTGTAGGTTAGCTCCAAACTCCGCTCACCCGGAAACCAAATAAAGGAAGGCCGACCATACAATGTATCCCATTTTTGTCAGCGCCCTGCTGGTAGCGGCTAGATCAGGTATGGTTAGTGGGACGATCCTCTGTGCAGTTAACCAACGAGCCCGCTGCAGCTTGACTGACGGCCGCGTTTGGGCCCATGACGAGCGTGCGGTACTCTCCATCCTTCCACGTTTGCGCTCAGGCGGAAAAGGTTCTCGGTGGTGGGTAACCGAAATAGGACATCCTCTTCGCCAGGGGGAAGCGTGTCAGCGAGAGTCCTCACTGGTGTTCCGCCTCTTCCTTTCATCGCGCTGTCCTCCGCATCAGCCCGCCTAACCTTTCGCAAAAAAATGCGTAAACTAGCTGCCGAGGAAGGAAATCGCCGCCTAACCAGCCTGGCGCACGTGTAAGGCGGGGAAGCGTTCGTCTCCTCTCGTTCGCACCGGAGACCAGCCTGTCAGGCACCACAGAAACGAGGTCGTCCATTCCGAGTAGATCAACGGGGTGCTGCTTTTATAAACACGCAGTGCCGAGCAAAGGCTGCAGCACGTATACGTTTTTGGTTCACGATTGGCATCGTTGATTGTGCTCAACATTTCAACCCATCGTTCAGCCATACTGTGGCACTACCACGAGGACGAGTGGGGCAGCTACTCCAAATTCGTTTCCAGTCTCACGCGATGTCCCCGCCTACAGTTAACCGGCATCTAGAATCGCATAGTTGTATTATATGTATCACGAGAGACAAAACTGAGCAACACGTACAATTTAGGACGAGCTATCGCTGAGTGTGTCTAGTTCAGCTGTTAGCTTATTTGCGCCATAACACTAAACCACCCCTCTTCTTTTCCTCTGTTCCCTGTTCGCAATTCTCGCCTCAGCTTTACGGTCTCTGAATGAGCACACTACCCCCCCCCCCTCTTCTACCCCCCTTCCTCTAAAAAAAGGGTTATCATTCCAACCGCCTTTCCTTTATGAATAGACGTGGCTTTTTATCCTTTGCACATGCCACCGGACCAGAGCATCACCACTCTCGGAACGAGCTGTCTAGTATACGGTTAGTACACGCATCCAGTCCTTCTCCTCTTCCAGAAATCTTTCACTGTGTGAATGAGTTCGGCGAGCTGTGGTTGGGCTACTGAGCCACACTCAAAGGGGGTAGCCTACGCAAACGTCACCAAGCAAGACCCGCGTAAATGGTTTTAGGGGCGAAGCTCCTAAAGCCATGGGTCTGTCCATCCTTTGTGTCTCGTGGTACGTGACCACCGCATGCTTTCGGAGATGTCGCAAAGTGGGCCGCGTTGCACGCGCAAGAACCGGCTGCAACCGGCAGCGCAAACTCGGCACCGGGAGCGCGAGCTTGTCTGTGTTCGCCAACGGAGGCACGAGCGCACGTGCACTGCGAGGGGGAGATCACGCAAGAGATCACGCCACGAACGCAGGCAGTCGTTCTCGGAGATCGAACGAGACGCAAGGACCTTTGCTCGTTTCCTCTCGTCTTGTTCGGGCACAAGTTCGCCCTAAATAAAAGTTCTTTCTTTACCGTTGTGTCCCATCCTACGTGACAAATTGTGGTGGAGGTGCGGAGTAGTCCTCGATGGCGCGGGGTCTATCACCAGGTCTGGGCCTGGGAGCATTGACTCTGAAAATAAAATTTGATTTGTACAATGTACGCACACAGTCTTACGTCTTTCTTAATGATGTAATGGGCGAACTTTCACGGGAGAGTTACGGTTACCGATGATCTCCCCCTCTCGAGCTTCGCCCCACTTATCATCATTCATTCCGTGCATTAGGCGTGATTTTTTTTTATTCTAGTTTTTTTCTCGTGTATTGCAATAAATCGTTATAACAAGTCGGTTTATACATCCCGCCACAACTAAGTTCTGCCTGGTTCAAGCCCACAGGCACGGGAGTAAAGCGTTATATCAGCCGCGTTGAATGCGTGCAGCAATTGTTGAGCTTTTTAGGTTAAAGACGTTATGAATCAAAACCTCCCTCGTGCGACGGCCGTCAAGTGAGCTGTAATTTAGTTCCTTTTCAGGGCTTCTTTCTTTGCTCAGGGTCCGACTGAGCCTGTTTTTCTTCGGAACGTCAATTTCTGCTTGCCCGACAGCCGCTCTCTGCACGGCCACGAGTTGAAAGCGGTGGGTATAGCCGGCCACAGGAGGTGCGGGCCTTACTCAATCTCCCTCGGTTGCGAAAGAGCGGGTGGTGGCAGTCGTCGGTCTGCTGAGAGGGCCATTTTGGAGGAAAGAGAAAAGGGCGCGACGCAAACAGACCCAGCGTAATGTCGCCGAAAGTGCTCGCCTGCGAAGCCAGGCACCATCTGTCAGTGGCAGCAGCGGCTGCCCCGCCAAGCCCATCAGAATGTTGTAGTAAAACGGAAACAACCAACTAGAGTAGGAGACGAAAAATAATACGAATCAGGAAAATCGAAGAAGAAGCAGAAGGACAGGACAATGGTTATTGAGTTGGTAAACCCCAGGAAACGTGATGTGACACCGCGGACACTATCGTGCCCCTACCGAATGCTTTCCCACCAAGGAACTGCAGCGCGGAAACGAAAATGAGGTGAGCGTAGAAAAAAAGTATACCGGGCATCAGGTGATGTTCTTAGGCCAGTGGCGTAGATAGGTTGCGTAGTTGACTCCTCCCTTGCAGTATTGTTCACATGCGCACATGTTTATCAGTTTTGGAGAGAACCATTTTACATAAATGTTTCAGAAAAACCACCAGAAGTAAAATTCATAGGGATAGGGATCATTTGTGCGGCCAACGCCTCGTATGCATTTCACTGTCCGAAGATAAAACTTTGGAGCTTTTGGAATTTTTTCGAATTCCGTGTGCGTTCGCATTGCGTGCGTGTGCGCTGCGCTCCGCTTAGCGGACGCGAAAGGCGCAAGAACGCTCGTCTAAAATGATCAGAGGTACAAACGTAGGTCGCATCATGCTTTGCCCCAGCGGACATTGCTGGCTTTGCTTTAAAGTTAGCTTTTCCTATCTAGCTAGACATAGCGAAAAGCGTGTTAGCTTACGGGCAGTTCAACGCACCACACGATGGAAAGCGCCGAAAGAGCCATAGCACATTCAGTATAAAACACATCAAATACCAGTGGCAGCCTTTACTTGCGGCCTTTCCTGTATGGCCCACGAAACCACGAGAGTTTAAAATTCCAGGCAGTTGAAACGTTGTTCATCAATTGTTTCAAACATGCCTCCACCCAAGAAGTACTTCAAACGCTTTCGATGACTGTGGAATTGCGCAGTTCGCTCTGTGCAGAAGTGACAGCCCAGTCAACGTAACTATTTTACACGAAGCATGTCTTCGACACTCCCCGCAGGATTTTCGGCGAATCGTTTTTAAAAAGGAATTAAACTAATGGGTTCTGTGTTAGTACTCAAAGCTAGTACGTTAAGTGGCGCCACAAATTCCTTTAGTCGGCACAATATTTAGAGTTCAGATTGCCTTTAATTGTTTAACGCAACACTGTTCGAAAAAAATCCCGGGCCATCTCCACTAATATGAAACCTCGGGAGGGTGAAGCATGCAGTGTATATATAAGTGTATTCTTGGCGACTTGGCGTTTTTACCAACGGAGATGAAACCGTTGGGGGTATAGGTATGTATGCAGCTTTGCTGTGAAAGTCTCCTGTCTTTGATGCACGAAGCCCTCTAGCGCGAGGCGTCAACGAGTGTCCCGGTGTTTTTAGATGCGAAGCATCTCATGGTCGGGGCTATGTCCCCCCCTCCGCCGTGCGGCGTCCACACCCCCACTGCGCATGCTCGGTTTGCTGAATTCCCGGTGGTGTCTTACCCTTCAAGGGCTCCTGGAGCGACAGTGTTGCCGATGTCTTCCTGGGCTGGCACGAGACGAGCACGCCTCGCGCGCCTGCGACGTTTCATCGTCTCGGGTCTCGGCGGGGTTTACAAGCAGCCCACAGCCACCCGGGGAACGTGCATCGACCTCATCTTCAGCAACTTTAGGGTTCATCCACTACAACAGCCCTTGACTTTACATTTCACAGACCATAAAGCGGTCATAATCAAAGCGAAACGCCAACCACAGCTCGACGTCACCTACGTTGAACATGATGATGATAATGCCTAAATAAAGACAAACACATACCACGTACAACGTCTCTCGCTCTCTCTTTAATGCCTCTCCACTCTAACACCCCCCCCCCCCTCCAATAAAATTGCACCATCTTCCCGTAGGGGAACCCTGAGTAGTATGCGAAGCAGCCATGGCGTCACCGCAATTTCCCATTTCGTAGTTCCGGTAAGTGAAAAATTTGGTAGTTACCATGGAAACCAAACGGTAAATATAACGGTAGCTACGTACCTCAACCTCACGGAAACGACGAACTGAAAACTAATGGGCACTTGAATCGACCCCATGGCTGCTTCGCATACTACTCAGGGTTCCCCTACGGGAAGATGGTGTAATTTTTTTAGTACGCGCTACGGTCTAGCGCGAGGCGTAAACGAGTTTCCTGGTGTTTTAGTACGGTGACTACATAAGACGACGATTACGATGGCGACGACAGGAGACAACAGCTTCAGCCCCTAAGGGGCTTCGCCCCTAAAAATTGGCCCTCATCAAAGTGACCCTGATCGTGTAAGCAGCCCGTACATCGGTAACTATAGTCTCATACAAAGAGATACCACTGAAGCATACCTTGCTTAGTGCACAATCAGAAATCACTGTAATAAGTGGCGTATGCTGTTGTTTTCGTGTGTTTTGTTTGTATGATTTTGCTCTTATCGTCGTAGAGCCGTTCCGTGTGTATTACCGTGCAGAAAATAAATACTTTTGTAGGTCGCCGCGTGCGTCCATAGCTTACTACCTTAGCCGCGTCCTGAGTAGAGATGTGAGCGGTCGAAAAAAACAAACAAAAAAAAACGTTAGAAAAAAAACAGGTTTTTTCGATTTTTTAACCAGGATAATATTGGAAAAACAAACATGGCTTCTCCGGCGAAATTAGTTTTGATGCGACCAATCTGCAGTGAAGGAAGCGCTTTCTGAAATCAACGCATTTACGTAAAATCGTGGGAAGATTTTGGGAGCGGAAGCTCTGTTGGGACTTTTATGTTGCAGCATGTAACAATTGTATTCTTTTCAGTGTTAACGGAAAAAACTTATGGGGCACTTAATTCTCTGAAGGGATTTGGAGGCGAAAGCCGGCGATTATTGAAGACCTCTTCACTGCTGCACCGTGTTTGCAGTGCCACGTTCACCTGTCAGCGGCACGCATCCGAATAATTCTTGTTCCATCCTGGATTGGTACACGGCTGTACACTCTTAATCTGGTTCCATGTAAGTTCCAGTTAAACGGGGCGATCCACATATTTTTATCTGGATCTAAATGAAGAATAACTGGAACGAGAGATATAAGTGGATCTTATCTGGAACTGTGCATTTGTTTTCTTTAGGTTTGTGGTTATTATGTGGAACCGAATAAATGAGGGGATGCGCTGTCGGCCGTTCCAGTTACTGTTCCACTTATGTCCCAGTAAAAAATTTGGACAGTGCTTTTGTATATTTTTTGCTCGTGTCTTGTTCCACATAACTTGTGCGCTGCAGTGAAGTATGCACTGAATCATGCATTAACTGGAACAATGAACCACATATATATTTGACGCGCTTTGGCGCACAAGCGCACGCACAAGCACTTGCACGCACACGCCCACAGACATAGATACAGACACGAACGCACACCCGCGCACCCACACATACACACACACATGCATGCAGTCACACGCACACACGCACGCACTACATAAAATTTAATAAACTTCGTCGATATCTATGGAACTGTCTTAGAGCAGTTTACTTATATAAGACGGCTAAGACGTATTTTTAGTGACGTTATTTGACAGAAAAAAATGTGTCCACTGCTATAACAACACCGTACAAACCATGAAAGGTGCGAGAAAAGGGTATCGTAGCGAAAATAGAAATTCCACGAACCCCTCTCAGGTTGTCTGCGGCGCTCAAACCGCTTTAGTGAATATCGTCTTTTGCTAATTGCAGACGCGCAGTACGTCTGAAATCACCAATGACTTGAATTTGAGAAGGACCAGATGTCCTCAGGTTCTCCTTCTGCGTTTGGGACAGAGCAGCGGTAGTGCTGAAGAATTCATTGGGCTTTTGTGGATACCTCATAAAGAAATATATATAGTTGTTGAGACTATTGCATGTTCTGCATTTGGTTCACAAAGCGTCGCAGAAACATTGTTTTTTGCTCAATGCTCAGCCATCAACTCGCTGTGTTGTAGTACGTGCACAATTTTAAGTGCTTTACAGGAACGTATAAATGGCTACAATCTGCTGTAAAATAGGTACTTAGTCCACGTTATTTATGCCCTGATGCGGTATATACATAGTGTTAACCGACTGTGCCGCATTTCACACTGCACGCAGCATGTCACGCATGCAGTTATATATGCTTGGATGTTCGTTAGCATTTTTCGTCTCGTGCATGCTATTAAGGGTGACTCACCTGATCCAATTCATATGGGACTCACTAATTCATGACGCAAATTCATGAGACTTACTAATTCAAAAGCACCATGTACCGATACAAGAAGTTTTACAAATTCACAGAAATGACACTAACGACCCGGTTTGCTTCTTCTAGAAATACAGAAGACCCTCGTTAAGCCGTACTTAGTAAAAACGAACACTGATTAAGAACCCCAACATTTTTCTCTTGTAACGTCCACAATGCATAACACCTCCGCTTAAGACGAATTTCGGATAATACGAATACATTTTTACGTTCCCATCGGGTTCGTCTTAACGGGAGTCTGCTGTATATCATTTCTTTGCAGAGATAAAAAAAACAAGAAACGCATTTTGGTTTATCCAGTCTTCACTGGAAGGCGCTAGCGGTCTACCATGCGAGAGTTTTATTTCTTTGTTTCAGTAGAGAAGCGACATATATCTAAAATAAGCAAACTAGGCCGTTGTGAATATCGGTATGTATTTGTAAAACTATTCATATTGGTGCACGATGGTTTTTAAGTCCGTTGGTCATGACGTAGTAAGTCCGATAGGAATGCTAACAGGTGAGTCCCTTTTAATTTCCACAAGCAAAAACAAAAGCCCCTTTGCAGGGAGCGGTTGATTGGGTGAACGGAACTAAACTTGGACAACTAAATATACCACGTGATACCTGCATTATTTTGTATGTATTAATGCTGAAATAACATTGTAATTCCTAATTATGCTGTTGAGTAACGGCAAAAATGCGCAGAGTTAACTTGCTGTTGTTGTGTCTTGTCATAGTAATTGAAGTTCATTGAATGATCCGCCTTCTCGAGCTGCTTCCCCAGTTGCTGTTTTCCTGTAGTATTGGTGTTCAGGAGGTTTTCGAAAAGGGCTGGGAAACGGGCCGATGTATTATTACTCGCTAATTAGCTGTAAGTAGCTTTATATAACGTGGGTATCTAAGAGCGTCGCAGTATATTTTATTGACTACGGAAAGGCTTGTTGTCAAAAAAAGCAGTAAATGAAGCCACGCCCTTTTGCGTTCATTGTAAACAGTAACGCAGAAATTGTCATCCAAAGTTAAGCTCGGATATCGCACGCACTCACGGCCCTCCGCGAGAAACAACTTTAGCCAGTATTTACGCGCTAACGCGGCTATTATCTGAGCTTTGTTTCGGCCTCAGCGGGCGTAAACGTCCACTTGACGCATATGCCCGTTTTCCGAGTCAAATTAAAGCCATCACGTGAGCCGAGTTTGTATGAGCTCTTATGGGGGCGCATCGCCAAAGCCTCCGCGAGAACGAAAGTTTGCCGAAGCCATGAGGAAAAGACCGCCACTCCAGTAGCGCATTCCATGCGCATGCGTCAGCAGCAGCACGGCAGAGCTGTTTTTGCGTTGATTCACGGTACAGTGGGGCTGCAACGGGTACGACGACGACGTATGAAAATCGGGACTGCGTCAACACTTTAAACGACAGCAGCGCTCGTATCTTCCAGGATTCCCTCCGCTAATTTTATGGTCTTCCGCATGCAGCGCCACCAGTGGCATTCCCAAGCGGGTTTTTCAATTGCTCGTGCGATGCGCCTGATATTTACTAAAGAAATTCTCGGTCACGCTGGCGAGAACCGTTACCGCCGTCCCGTTAGCAGTTTGAATGGGTTGATTGCGGCGTGCAACTGGGAATTTTTTTATATCCCCGGGCTGTATTTCCTGTTCGACGAAGTGGAGTTTTGCCAGGAGGCGCAAAAAAGGCCAGTGCTGCTTATTTATGTGCTGGTAACGGTTGTTGTTCAGTGACATCCTTGTTAACTGCGTCCGATAAACATACCGCTTCTCTGCCCGTTCGTGTGTCGTCCATGCTTGTGGTCGCGGCGTGTAACATTTTGTGTTGTAGAAACGTTTGTTGCAGCCGTAATTTACCAAAACTTCCGTGTTCGTGGGTCAGAGTCGGCTGGACATTTCTGACTGCGTGCGTTAGCCATTGCTATAAGGAAGTTGCTGGTTTGCGCGTTTCATGATTGGATTTTCCCTTACTGTGTGGCTTTGCTTAGTTGTATATTGAAGGTTGCTCTCTGCGGTAGCGAATCTTCTCGGGTTAGTCGCTCGCGATAATCGCGCGTGCACACGTGTACAACTTCCAAGCAAGTTTGTCGGAGCGTCCGTCCTTAGATTTATTGGTATTTTTAAAACTTGCGTGGTAATTGCGGCGTTGTGTTAGTCTGCTGAGTAGAATGCATTTACTGTGCTTACCAGACCGGGAGTCTTCGAATTTGCCCGTTGCGCGCAAGGTAGACGCTATTTCGAGTTGTGTTGATGTGTTTTCAAGGCGTCATCTTACGTTTATCTGTTCCATGATTCCATGTTTCATGTTTATGTTCCATGTTTCTTCCAATTCCTTTGACCAATTGAGATGATCTATTTTAAATAACATTGCCTGAAGTGTAGAGAAATGGAAGGGACAGTTGTTGTCGTAGCAGTACCGCAGTAACAAACGTTTCTTTTGTAGAGGTCAAGAAATGTGGAAACACGCAGCGGGTATATAGAAAGTGTGCTGCCGTTTCTATGATGTTAATGTCAGTGGCAACTTGAGACTTCAGGATAATTATCCAATATCCATAATTAGTGGTTGCTACTTCACGAACCGCGTTAGAAATAAGCCACTCTTTCATTTTTATGCCGTCAATGTCGGTGGTAACCGGAGAGTCGAAATAATTTCCGACAACGCTCAGGTGATAAGTTCTTGCATCACGACGCATTAGAAATAAGCCACTCTTGCATTTTTATGCCGTTAATGTCGGTGGTAACCCGAGAGTCGAAATAATTTCCGACAACGCTCAGGTGATAAGTTCTTGCATCACTATGTGCACCCAACATTAACCCATTTCTGTGCTTCCTTGAACTTAGAAAATATACTGCGAAAGCAGGGGCGGTATTCTCGTAACTGTCCCTTTTGAAAACGTCCCTTTCATCGTGACGTGCTTCCGGTTAAGCAGCTGGGCCTTTGATTCAAATACCGTAACGGTTCATGCAAACGCATTTTAAAGAACTGAAACCGTATCAGAGTATATTTTATGTGTTTATTGTTCCGCGAGCGAACCAAACAATAAGGCGACGAAAAATCGTCTGCTCCAAATCGTCTGCTCCAAATCGTCTGCTCCGAGTAGCAACGGCTCATGGAGGAAAGAATGCCACGGCTCATAGCTCCGCCGTGCTTGCATGACGTCACATCCGGGTGTTCGCTTTTAGCCAATCAGGGCTCGCTCAAAAGGGACACTTTTGAAAGGGACAAAACACGGGAATACCGCCCCTGATTGCTACATTCTGTATTCGATCTGTATAACCTGTCCAGATGGCTGACTGTGAAGACATTTGTCTCTACACTGGTAGTTTGCGACAATTGCTTTCCTTCGTCTGAAGAACAGAAATTAAAACGAATTATTTCCATTCCTTACATATATCTCTGAAATCATGGCTGTGTCATTCACTGTGGCTGAAGACATCTTCGGCACGCCGAGGCGTCGTCGTGACAAGTGTGGCAGATTATGAATGCATTGTGGAAGTCATAAAGCCACGAAAGAGTGCCCCTTGAGTGTTGCGTATGACAGGTGAGCCTAAAAATGTTCAAATATTTTTGTTTCGCCTGAAAACGTTACCAGGGCTCGTGCTGCAAAATAAATTTTAGCACAACTAATCAGGCATTGTGCTACTCTCAGGCATTGTAGTACTCTAGACTCTAGAACTAGTACTCTAGTACTCTAGAACTAGTACTCTAGACTCTAGAACTAGTACTCTAGAACTAATCAGGCATTGTAGTACTCCCTTCTTAGAGGGAAGCGTAAATTTATGCTTCGATATTTTTATACTGTTTTTATTTTCTAGGAAATAGGGCGGACCGGGACTTAAAACAATGGAACAAGGAATGCATACTGCCATTTTCCTGGTTATTGAAGGCGTGTGTTCACCGTTCTTGAAGGCGTGTGTTCACAAAAAGGAAACACATGAAAGCCATTGTACGGGATGAAATCATTGCATTCTACAAGTAAGTACGCACTCCCAGTTCTGGAACTTTGATGGTCCCTTTTTAGGTAGTTGCAATATACTAATGGCTTTGGAACACCGTTTCAGTGACAACTTGACCTGTAGGTGAAAACGACAGTAAGCTTTTGGGAACACGTTGGCAAAACTTTCCTCGAAATGCACTCCGAGGAGGCCCTGCCAGGAACGCCTGCATCTTAATTTTAGTTGGGTAAGTTGGCATTTTATTTTTGTGGGACTCAATTTATGGTAGTGTTTATTGAAGCTGGCATTTTATTTTTGCGGAACTGAATTTGTGGTAGTTTTCTTTGTAGCAAAATCTTACTGTTAAAAATAAATCGTGAACTCCAATATTGGGAAATACCTTCACATTCAGCCTGTTTCGGATGCTGCAACATGTGGCCAAAAAAAAAACTTATATTTTGCATTCAAGTTTTGCTAACATTTTGCTTTCACAATGAGAGTTGCTGCTGTGATAATGCGGCACCACGGCCACGCCCAGTGCGGTTGCTTTCCAGAATTAGAGAACGGCCATTGACAGTCTGTGCTAATATTTTTTGTACATTGTTAGCAGCATTCCCAGAAAAGAAACCAAGAAATCACTGATATTTCAATCGATTACTGTGCTATAAAAGGGGTATCCTAAGCAACTCACTCCTTTAAAGCCATCGTCTAACAAAATTTTCTTCTTCCTTCCTTAAAGGTACATGACGTGGTCCAGTTATTCTCGAGGTCCAGTTATTTTGAGAGAAGAAAATGGCAGCGTAAATATTGTCTGCAAGAAACACGTCATGGATTTCCCGCCTGCGTTGTCAACTCAAGATGTGGTCATCCTCCTCGCCGTATATTTCATCTTAATCTCCTGAAACTTATGCGACTTTGGAGAGTTCTTGGGACTTTTGCAGAGTTCTTGGCCATTTAACAGAGGCCTGGTGTCATGTAAGTTGAAAGCTCTGTTGAAAGACTTGATGTGGTCACTCTACTTGGGGTTTTAAATTATTGTTAGACGTTGAAGCCTATTTGGAAAGATATGTCGTGGTTCAAATGATTGGTAGATGCAAGCGGCATGTCAATTGCAAAAGTGAAGTCGTGCTTTCCTTTGCAATTTTTCATTGGCACAAAGCGCGGGCTGCCTTTGCAGCTACTCTGTTACTCTGTTAATGTAGTTAATGGCACTGCACTGTAACGTTTTTATTATTCAAGTGCAGCTCGAAATTTTTTTCCATGGCAGTGCTGCTGTTGATGGATGCAAACGTGAGAGTAATTATTTACACAGACGGTTTGGGGCTTTATTAATCAATTTTTGTACTGTATCTTAACTGACACCTAAGCCCTAGAAGAATGCGAAATATACATATTTGGCTTGAAAAAGTTGTTTACTTTGGACTAAGTTGCATTTCTTGCTTGTTAGAGGCAGTGCTTTGGTCACAAGCATACTGTCGTCATGATAGTAGGGTTTGTATAGCACACAACTGTGAATTTTACCTGAGATAAATGTTCCGGCTGGAAAAATGCTTCCAAGTTCGCTTGGTAAAATTGGTTAAGTGTATGTTTCAACGCTACCTGACTTGGTTATTTGGGATGTCTGAATTGTTCTTGAGGGAATTAATAACGTCTTTAGAGTTAGGCTGCTTGTTAAATTTTAAAATGCGTAACATGCTCCGAGCTATCTGGTTTGTAAAATTTTGTAAGATTCACACTGGGTGCTATGAGCTTTTTTTTTTGGATAAGTTATTTTAAATAGCTACAAATTGTCGGGGAAGCAACGCGGCTTCAGTGAAAGGCTTTTTCAGGGCGCGTATATAGTCTGTTTTGGCTACAGTTAGCTTGATATTGATATATGGTGTGTTTTAGGTGTGCAATAGTGCCACATGCTTCCGATAAGTTTTTTAGTATTGGCTCCGGTGTTCTTTTCCTACACTCTTGCAGGTCCTGTGATAATCCAACCGTGTATGGCTTGTATTTTTGGCTTTTCCCTACAATTTAATAGCAAACTGCATATTTTGGAACCGGGATGCGTAAACATGGTATGGCAAGCGCTGTGGGTACTTCCGCATTTGTGGTACCTGATTTCATGTCATAAAACAGCATATTTTATGCTCACTGTTGTGTAATGCTTTTTGAGTTAGTGCGAGAGTAGATGTACAAGTCCGTTTGTGACGCGGTTGTGCTTAAAGCCATCTTTATTACCCGTGTTTTTTTAGCAAAAAAGAATGGTAAATATTAGCGAAAATAGGAAAATGCCACTTAGATCGTTTTGGCCACTTGATATCGTTTTGGTATTTGATCCTGTACGCTCGTCATTTTCTGCCCAAGTGGAAACAGATATGTCTCCGTATCTCAAATGTACGCAATAATACGAGCGAATAAAATTTGCTTGGTGTTTTGAAAAGCATTGTATCAGTGCTAATAGTTGGTTTGGCATGTATTTTAATGCGAGTCTTGTTTCTTTTACATGCAGCCAAAACCCAGAACAGGATGCGGCGAGTGAAGCCAAAGTCTCTGTGTGCCGCTCCAGGTATTTCAGACCAGCTTTTAATAGAACTGTGCTCCGATAGGCAACTGTTGGGAACTGTCAGGGACCACACTGCTGCGGCGGTTTCTGTTTTCCAATTGTTGGTATTACTGTGGACCATATATCAAGGCTGCGTTAGAATGGTGCTTGCGGTTTCCTTCTGATACCAATGCATCCGCCAGCCTGGCAAATGACCTCAGTTTATACCAACAGGAAAGCAGATATATTGGAAAAGTGGAGTCCCATAGACAGCTTCTAAACGTCTATCGGAACACCGTTTTATATAAACAGCTGGTCTGAAGGTACCTGGAACGGCGCACCGGATAAATCCATAATCATTTTACGTGGATCAGTGTTCCAGTAACTTACACTACCCGTTTATTTGGAACAGTGATCCGTATACTTTTATTTGGAACGCCGATCCAGATAATTTAGCTGCAAAAATATGTGGTGCACTGTTCCACTTACATTTTCAGGGTATGTGGAACACGGTTCCAAATATATAAGTGGAACTTTTTTGCAAAAAAGTTCCAGTTACTAAGTGGATCTTATGTGGATCCAGATTAAGAGTGTAGTTACCGCACTTGGCTGTGGCTCTTGAAGGCCCGGGTTCACACCCCATTCGAACTCAAATAAGTTTCTATGTACTTTTTCCTTATTTTCTTTTTACAGCAGCCGTAATTTGGTTTCATTCGTGTAGTCGGCAACGACTACGGTCACTTTTCGTGTTTAATGAGACATCTAACGATTTCGCCTTAAATTAAGAAGTATGTCGAATTTTTATAGGCCTGTGTGGAATCGTCTTTTTTCAATTTTTCGTATCTTTCTAAAAAAAACATGAAACAAACCTGTTTTTTTTCACTCCCCTCAAAATTTCATGAAAACTTGCATTTCTAGTCCTAAGCATGTTTTTTGTTGTTTCTTTGCTATGAAGCAACCAGTACAACTACCGTACTTCCTTTGTTACCGCCCAGCATTTTCGTCAACGGGTCTGCACTTGTGCTCTGGTGACTTTCTTCAAGCACGCACGGGGTCGGAACTCACTCAGAAGCTTCCTCCACCGTGCTCAGAAGTAAGATTATCTAGTCTGTCATTGAAGCCGGGAGAATTATAACGACTAAAGAAGTCGGCGAATAGAAATTTCAGCTGAACACGAAGGCGGGGTGGACAAAAAAGTGTTTGGCAACATATACGATATAGTATCCGCTAAGCAGTAGAGGATGGAGACGTTAAAGACGCCGCTGGTTCCTTGGGGGCTCTTTTGTAGCGTGAGCTACACTGACCGAGGTTGAGCAGTTTCGCGTGGCTCCTGGAGAGCCGTGCTGCGCATGCGCGAGGAGCAGTGACGTCACACGGTGCACAGAGAGTTGCTCGCTGCCCAGCGCCTCTCACGCACCCCACGCGCCCAGCGTCTGGCCGACCTCCGTTCCGCACATGGCGGCCTGGTCCACTTGATGATCATGCGAGCGGTGGCCGGGTGTGGAACCGATGGCTCGTGCGTCGCAACAACACCGGCGAGCACCTGTGGAACCAGCTTAGCTCTGGGGTGATTGGTGACGCTGCGCCGGAGCCGCGTGATAAATATACATGTGTCACATAATGCGTATACCGTGTGTGTGTCATTGAAGCAGCAGTAAGCATGATAATCAAGCTAACCCTAGACAACCAGGAAAGCTAACAATAACCAGCTCAACCTTAGCTGACGCTACGTATGTCCTGACATAGCCGAGCTAAGCCACTGCTAATTTTTTTGCGTACACTTAAGTTTCATTATTGGGCTTCCCTACATATTTAATGGTGAGTGTTCGCGGTAGAGGAAACCGAGTACGCGTCGCGGTACAATTGTTTCCTTACACGTGGCAAACACGTGATAGCTGCTGTGGTGGAGGGTTAAGCAAGCGCGCACTGCACGCTCTATCGAATTTAACGCCCAAACTGCGCATTCACGCCCCAGGCATTCGCTGGTGACAGCATGTATTAATGTTAGCAGGGCATCACCCCACCCCCTTCCCCAAACTGCGTTCACCCCGTCCCAGGGGCGCGGACAGGGTTATGTGCGTGATCAACAGGCGCCTTAGCCCCAAGCAGCTCTTCACCGGCACCGGGCCTCTTTCCCCTGCAGAACGACCCTGCCAAGGAAATTGATTACGTGCCGCTGCAGTCGACTCGCGGAGGGGGTCCAGCCTTTCTCGCGCTCCCCCGCAGATCTTTTCGGTTTGGCTTTTTGATTAAATGCCCTACACTACTTTTATTAGAGCGAAATGCTTTCGGGTGGAACTCATTCTGAAAGTTTTGTGTGGGCGCCGCGCGTGCGTGTGCATTCCGAATCCGCGCTCGCATTTTCGGCCGCTTTTGCTCGTTCGAGGTCCTCCACATGCTTGTGTCCTGTCTCTGGTGCCCGATCGATGGCTTCCACGCTTTGAATGAGTGAGAATTATTACTGCTCTTACGGGAACACGCGGACCTTTGCCGCACAATATGTCTCTTTTTATTGTTGTTGGAACATATTTCTATCGTAGCCCAATGGGTAAGACGATGACACTAAATAGATTCAGGGCCAGCTAGGGCTAGATGCATCCTCGTTTGCAAGTGTTTTATGGCCTCGGCCAGTAGGCGCAATGATAATCACAAGAATTAGCATCGATCGTTAAGAAAAATTCGCTAATAAACTTATATATGCCAAGCATGTCGTGGGGAAGGCCGGCACGCTTTTTGGGCCGATTGTTCGGCGCCGGTCCTTTTCGTTCAAGCTATTTTCAGCACCTGTTCAAGAGCATTTTTGTCGTAACAAACGTGAACACAAAGCACATGTAGGCAAGACCTTTCCAAACGACAAACCGGTGGCACGTTACTGCACTGTGCAGCCGTAGAAGGCTCGACGAGGCTAAAGTTTCGCTGAACTGAATTTTTCGAATCCGAGCGGCTTCCTGGATTGTGCAGTTTAATAATCCGTACCACAATTTATTTCGCTACTTTGCGGAAGCCTGGCGTCTTACGTGTGCGTATAGCTCGGTTATAAGAGAAAAGAAACACCATAGGGTGGCGCTGCTGACCGGGTGGGCCCCAGCCGTCCAGTGGTGGAGAACGCCCGTCTCGCCAGCAAGCACTGAGGACACCTCCCACTGGGAGAGCGACCGAAGATCGCGATTTCTATTCTATAAGGTTTATCCACTACACTCCACCAGCGGCGCCAGGCACCGTTGCTTCGCAGGCCACCGCAAGGACGTCACTCCGGAAGCCTAAAGAATGTTTATGGGTTATTGTTCTGGGTTAATACAGGCTTCTGTGTCTGGGCACGGGTAATTTATGTAGATTAAAAGAGTTTGCACTCTGTTGATTGATTGATTGTAGGGTTTAACGCGCCGATGCAACGCAGGCGATGAGGCGCGCCGTAGTGGAGGGCTCCGGATTAATTTTGACCACCTGGGGATCTTTAACGTGCACCGAAATCTCGTACACACGGGCGTTTTTGCTTTTCGCCTCCATCAGAAAAGCGGCCGCCGCGGCCGGAAATCGAACCCGCGACCTCGTGCTCAGCAGCACAACGCCTTAGCCACTGAGCCACCGCGGCGGGTAGAGCTTGCACGTCGTTAAATGCCGCCCTGCGGAGTTGTTGCGTGTGTGTTACCAGAGCTGACGTCGCTAAGACGACGAGGACGATGGCGCGAGGGAAATGGCACGTTTGGAAGCACTTCACTCGTGAAAGAATGCGTGAAAATTGGCCAAAGGAACAAGAACATGGCTTGAACATCTAGGTTTCAACCTTGTAAAGTCATTAGGCAATGGTCATAACTTTCTTCAGTGCCCCTTCAAAAAGCGTAACCAGAAACACGGCCGTAAATGGCCATATAATTCACTGAGAAAGAAGGCTAATGCGTATAGCAGCCGTGGTGTGGCCTCAGAGCGCTTGATTTCGCACG
Organism: Haemaphysalis longicornis; assembly: GCF_048455015.1. NCBI lineage: Eukaryota > Metazoa > Arthropoda > Arachnida > Ixodida > Ixodidae > Haemaphysalis > Haemaphysalis longicornis. The sequence goes on along the minus strand of NW_027526203.1, from coordinate 447,981,667 downwards.
CGAGCTTATAGAGCATCAGAAACATTGAAGTTCTGTATCGATCGTATGGTAACCATATTAATTTACTTCCTGCGCCATGAGCCGCACCAATGGAGTATTTTCACGGACTCCAAGGCAGCTCTGCAAATTCTGCGAAGGAGAAGTAGATTTTCCCCCAACCAAATCGCAGCCTGTGATATATCATACCTTCACCATCTTGCCTGGTCGGCTGGACACAAGATTAAAATGCAGTGGATACCTGGACACAGCGGCATCAAAGGTAACCAAAAAGCCGACGAAGCGGCCCGTAAGGGTCTTCTTTACCAAAAATACCGCAAGGTGTATTTCACGAAAACAGAAGCTTCTGACATGGCTCACCACTTTGCGGTGACTGAAAGAAACCGGCTATGGAGCAACTTACAAAATGCTCAATGCTTTTTGCACACTATTGACCCAGAATTAAAGTCGCGACTCCCGACACAGCTTTCTCGTGACCTGGAAACGTTGTACCATCGTCTACGCCTGAACTGTGCCTACACAAATAGCTACCCATTTCGCCTTGGAGCGACGCCAAATCCGCACTGCGACAATGGTGCTTGTGTCGAAACAATTGAACACATTTTATTAGAATGTGCGGCCTACATGGAACCGAGATCCCACTTCCTTGAATGCGTGGAACGTCTAGAACAGGGATCAATTACTCTCAGAATTATTTTAGGACCATGGATTCATCCGTCAAAGCAGCGCCAAGCTCTACGGAGTTTATTCTCTTATTTGGATGAAATTGGCCTAATTTCAAAATTGTAAATTATGTGGCCCAAGCGCAGAACAAAGATATGCATGCAAGTCCGCTAAAGTCCACGACAGTTTTTTTTTTCTTTTTCTTTTCTGCCCAGCTCTTGGGCCTTTTCTTCCCCCATCCCCAACCCACAGCAGAGAAGCATGTAGGCGTCTGTAAATGCCGGCAAACCTCTCTGCTTTTCCTATTAGGTACCTTTTCTCTCTCTCTCTCTCTCTCTCTCTCTCTCTCTCTCTCTCGCTCTACTGATGTCGCGCCTTTTCTTGTGTTTTTTGATAAAATATTATGACACCTGATCTCCAATCATGATTATTTAAGTGGCTGTTCGTTTTCACACGTCGTGGCGGCAATTTTTGATCACACTTTTGCTTCTCCTCGTCTATCAGTCAGTTTGACTTTTGAGTACTTGAGTATAATCATTGTGTCGTTGTTGTTGTTGCTTCCTTTTGTTTTACCCATACCGACTATGTGGTGCGCATACATATTGAAACTATGCCTTAAACTACTGTGTGTGTGGGGAGGTACTTTCATTGCTCGTTAGTTGGTTTTTAGTAAACAGTCTGGGCACGACGCTGCCTAGCATCAAAGAGGTTGGCGAGCATCTATAGATCGATTAATAAATTAAAAAATCAAGAATAAAAAATCAGATTTGGTGTTTTACGTTCTGAAGCAAGACCCGGGACGTCTGTAGATGGTGGTTTTCTGTTGATTAATTTAGATTATCTGGAAATCTGAGAGTGCGTGTGGAAATCACGCACACAAAAGTGTTTTTGTATTTCTTCTCCATACAGCCTTTGCGGCTAGGAATCGAAAACGTGACATCGTACATAGCAACTGGACTCCTTCGCCACTGCGGGCAAGAGGAGGGGTGAGGCAAGGTAAGCACTGAAATGTGTTACTCCCAGTATGTTACGCCCTGTTCGTGTTTACCTGCGTCTTTTCGTCTTTTTTTGCGCCTAGTGAACACGACTTTAAACCAACTCGCCAGTTATCTGTTTTGATCCTATACGCATGTCGGAAGTGGAAGAATATATAAAATGCATTCAAAACCAAGGAGTAAGCCTGTTTTCAACTATAACCATTTCTCTTGTTGCAGTTTTTTGCTTAGGGAGCAAACATTTCTGTCTATATTTATTGATACAGTCAGTGCGCACAAACGAAACCTGACCGTACATGTTCCACGCAGGCTGTGGTTCCCAGGACAAAGTGCGTAACAGCAACAAATGATCATCAATAATCTATGCAAAAATTAAATAAATGAGACACCTGTATTTGTAATGTCATAGCTTTAATTCGTTCAGCAAGCTAACTTCCACGTCTATTGCGGTCAGTGTATACTTGACGTGGCATCATGGTTCGAGAAAGCCGGCGTCGGCGTTGGCGTAGGCGTCGGCGTCGGGAGCCATGAAACGGCTTCTAACCCACGCGTCTTGGAAGTGTTCCACACCGTGACCTTAAACTCGGCAGTAGCGAAAGTACACGCCAGTGAACCGCAGTCGAAGCGAGGGAACGGGAGAACGCAGCCAGACGGGGGGCAGGCCGCGAAATCCACCATCGTCATCAACCCTCACATTACACCGCGACAGAAACGAGACGGATCGGAGACATTCGAAAGCGTTAAGTCGGTGGCGAATCGCGAAGCAAAGCATCTCAATCGGCAAGGGGACGACCCTTCGAGAACACTGGGTGGAAGTAAAGCGTCTCAGACATTCAAGTGAACGCTTCTGCAGTCATAACCCACAAGAAGTGCTTCGGTGTCATCGCGGTTTTTTTTAACTGACCTGATTTGCCCATGCGTGTAAACTAGTCCAAAAGCATTTTTTCCCTTCCAATCTCCCCAACGCTGCAAAACATTCTCGAACAGCATCCTTCCTGAGTGAGGAAGCATATCATGTATGAAATGACGACCTCAGGAACATAAAAAAACAAACATCTTTGTTGCATCAGTTACTTCCTAGTTTGCCAGTTAAAATAAAAAAAAACGGGGGTGGGGGAGTGGAGCTAGAGGCAAGAAACAAAATCCTAATACGGGACGGAGTGCAAGCGACGGCGCATGCAATTCACTGCGGACATGAAAGCTTCCAACCCGTTTCATTTCGCGACAAAGCGGCCGAAAAGTAATACTGGTCTCAGTGGTCGGAGTTAGGGGAAAATAAGACGATCTCCATTATACTACCTTCTTTTCCTAGAGTGTATTTTACTGCAAGAATGGAGTTAGGCTAACAAGAGCACAGGGATGCGCAGTGAAGACAAGTACAAACACACTCGTGACTTCTTGCTCCCCAGTACCAAGGTTATACAAGCTAGCCGGGGGTTGCCCTTCTGGAGTATCGTGCTCCTTGGCTCCAAATCGGATTAGTGACCCGTGAGCCGGATCAAAGCGTCGTCTTAATCCGGATTTGGGCTCTCAGAGCGGGCCAGCAATAGAAAGCGGAAGAAAACGGACCCAGCGAGACTGAGAGAGTCACTTATGCAAAACACCGCCATTCAGGGCTTCGAAAGCCACGCGAGCAACTGACTGGAGGAGAGGGAACTCCGCCGTGGTTCGTTCTAAACCCTCCACTTATCTGTTTCATTCAACAGCCTGTGTTACTTAACGAAACCTTGCCCCGTGTACACCCGAGTTTGAGACATGTTCATGTTCTTGACAATCCCTAGCTGCTGTCTCGAATTTTACAAAGATGGGCTGTCCCTGTGAAGGAAGAGACGTATTTTCCAGAGCGACGGCTGGCATTTAGGCCACCAGATGACAGCTGTGAGAATAGAGGCGATGATTGCAAAGGCCAGATCAGACCTTGCTAAATGCAGGCCCCCTCCTCCCTCTCTTTTCTCTCCGACGAAGCTGAGCCGATATCGTTCCTGGGTACGGCGGAGTACGGTGGTGTACGCACAGTATGACCTATGCAACACGCGAGTGTTGTGCGAGAGAGGCATGCGATTTTTCACAGCGGCAGCAACCGATGTTTAGGGTACCAGATGTAAGGAAAGCGTTTTGCCATTTCCTCATCACTCAACACCCCATGCGTGCTTCCCATTGCCTTCTAGGTCCTGTAAATCCGGCATACATCTTTTGCCAGCAGCGCTATTCTCGCGACACCGTCATTGCTAACGCCTCACATATGTCCATAGTTTGTGCTCACGTCGAAAGCTATGAGGACGCCTAGAATCACCAGTAATACCAGAGTCCTTCAATGCCTTTCTGGTCATCAAACTTCGCCGTCACGCTATGGGAAAGCTTCGTACGCTGCCCAGGGAGGCCGCGCGGCGTAGCTGGTGTTGATCGGAGGGCAGCCAGGGGCGTGGTCAGAGCTCGTTTGGCATGGGACGGACCACGGAGTAAGATAAAACAGACGCTCGCCGCCTTATCAGCAGTGCGCTTTCGCTTTACGTGTCGTGGGCCGCTCAAATGGACTTATCATTTTGTGAGTGGCGAGAAAATTTGGTGCGAACGGGCATGCTGCTACTGCGTTCCTGCCTGCCGGTCTGGCTACAGAGCAGCGGCGGCCGCCCGATGCCCTGCGATCTGCGTTGGCGCCCTTCGCGGTAGCCTTTGTCCCTAGTACGAAACTTGGCCGGGAGTTTCATGACCAGCGAAGCATTGAAGGACTCTGGTAGTACACAAGGAGACGCAGGTGACGTCTAATGATGCGGGAAGAGAGAAGCTTTTCCTCTTCCATTCGTGTGCTCGAAAACATGTCGATGTGGCACTGTTTAATCATGCTAGCGCAGTTCGGCAAGCTCCAGTGTGAGGCTGTTTGAGTGTGATAGCCCTAGATTCGCAAAGTTTCTCCCCAACGTATCGACAACGCTGTACGCACTCCTAAGGGGCATCGTGGGTCTGCGCTCCAGAACACACCGAAAAAGTGCTAGCGTCGAGTGCAATTTTGTGTTACTAAGATCCGAGGCAAGAGCTGGCGTCAGATTGTGGCCTTCGAACTGTTTTTACATATGCTTGCCGTTAGAGTTCCTGGAGCTTTGCAACTGAGGACGCAAAGCCAATTGCTTCGCAGCGGCACGGCGGAAGCGTGAATCCGCAGCTCGACCCTCACTCGCGGTTCTCGGGTAGAAAAACTAGCACTAAGATAAAGCTTACTGTCGACGGCATAAAATGGAGAGCCACACGTGCCAATGCGTGCCACTTTGTTGATGTCCTTTCACCCTCCCGATGACCTAAACATAACCATTTATACTTTGTGAATAAACAAGTTCATTGTGCTCGTCTTGAGTGTGTTCCCTGTGTTTCCTTCGTCTGCTGTCATCACTTAGCGCAGTCAAAGGGAAAATGAAAAAAAAAAAAAAAAAGATCAAAGGGAAAATGAACTTGAATGGAACGTAAAAGTGTCCAGCATGCCATTTCAATACCCCTCCCTCTTGCCCTTGAAATTTCGAACTTTAATTCCAAGAGTGCCGAATTTTAATCACCTGCGTTGCATCAGCGCGTTAAACACTACAAACAATCAACTTTTTAAACAGCAGAGCCGTTTAAGCTCGAGCTTGGTTCGTTGGTGTTAGCAAAAAAAAATACAAAGAAAAAACCTCCTCCGGGAAATGCCCGGAAATGCCTTCGCCCAGCCGCGTAGGCGGATTCAAGCCACGCCTAGCCTCGCCTAGTCATCGGGCGTGCCGGCAGTGCTCCACCTCCGAGAGCACTCTGCCCAGCGTTCGTGGCGTGATCTCTCGAGGGCTCTTCTCCTCGCCAGTTCACGTGCGTTCGCGCCTCAAGTGGGGAGAAAAGAAAAGTGCGCGCTACAGACGCCGAGTTCGCAAAACCGGTGGCCGCCGGTTCTAGCGCGCGCTGGCGCTGTCCATTTTGGGAGAGATGTGAAGGCCTGCGGTCAAAACGATCCGGGCCTGCTAGTCATGAAGAACGCTCAGCGGCAAGCTCGGAAATTTATGTGTGGCGCAACAGCCGGGTCTCCGACGAAAGGAGAGGGGCCGCCAGATCAAGCTGCTTGTTCAGCCTTTCACCATTGTGCAATCTGCGGCAATTTCTTTCTGTACTTGTTTTATTACTGTCCTCTTTTTCTGTCTTTTTTTCTTACCGTAATAATGTCCCCGTGTTCTAGAAAGATGAATTTACTCGGTTAACGCCTCCATGACTGGTGAGCACGCCGCATTTCTGTTCGGGCAACGAAAACGACGACAGGGGAAGTGGGCTTTCTCATATTCTCCTTCTTCACTTCGACCTCAAGTTTCTCCCATTTTATTGTATTTTGTTATGCTTGTTTTTAACTGCTCAATTATTTCTACGTGGACTTCGCGAGGAAACCCGTCTCTCCGTCTGTATCGCTTCATGTGTGACAGTTTGAGCTGCATACGAAAATGGTACCAATAAAAGGTGCTACGCCTTGATGTACTTTGCTAAACTTTCCTACACTTTGATATGAGACTAGTTGTTATTATAATAACATTAACTTCTGAAGATTATTATATGATTATATTGCCCCTAAAATGCCTGGCAGGCAGTGCACTTGTCTATAGCAGTGATACTTCCATTAAAGGAACTGTGTATAGCGCTCCATAAAGATACATGGGGTTTACGGAGTTAATCCTTTCGGCTCTGGCGGTGTGAGTCGACGGCACTAACACACCGCCACATAAAAGTCCCTATAGCACGTCGAGAACGAAACGAAAACTGCCAGTTTTCTGGGGACTTGTCCTTCAAGGACGACTATTGCGATAGACATCACCATTGTTGCGTTTCAGTGCAGGTGTATGCTGCAAAGAAGAGAAAGCTCGAGTGAATACAAAATTGCAACATTGAGGAAAAAAAAAAAAAAAACAGGTCCTGTTTTACTCTCATCTTCTAAAACTATAGATATGTGCACTAAGAAACTCATTTTTCGTTCGTCGGTTCATGCCGTCATAAAATTTAGGAAAACATGTACAAAAAAATTTCTGCTCATCATAACATTTTTAATTGCCATATGTCCTAATTAATTGCCTCATTAAAAATTCGCTGAATACTTGCACTATCAGGTTTATTTTTCGTTTGTGGGCTTATGGGAGCCCTGAAACGTAGCAGAATACTAAAAAAATATTTTTTTGCCATAAAAAAATGAAATCATTGATGAAAGGGTGAAACATTTATTGTAAGACCCCCCAAAAAGTGCCTTTCTGGCGATGCACCTGTGTAAATTAGTGAAGCCGACTTCTAGGTGTACAAGGGGTCTTGTGTTCCAGAGCGTGCACTCTCATAGCAGGTTGCTTACATGGAGCCTAAAAAATGTCTTCCCAGCAAAGCATGTGCCTGTAGCAGTGCAACCGACTTTAAAGGGAATCGGTGGGTAGCAGGGCAGATGAAGCATTTATTAGGCAGGTTGATGAAGTGGCCGATACAGCAATTGGGACTTTCTGCAAATTTTTCTTCTTCGCTGGTTGGAAGATGTGGTCGTGCGGTGGATTGCAAGTGGCCGGGGGCGCGAGCTGCTCGCCCGAATCTCGCGTGCCTGGCCAAGCTATCCGCTGAACGGTTGAGCCAAGACCCAGAAAAGGCGCAACTGCCTCTGGGTTCCGGTCGCTCCTGCAGCGTGCGGCCCCGGCGGCTCCTGTGCTTCGACTGGCCAGGGTTTCTCCCCGAGTGGTGCACGTAAGTTCAGGCCTCAGACGGGAACTTGGGAGCCTGAAAAGACGCATACCCGCGTTGAAACTAGTCGTCTCTGTTCGGGCACGGTACGCGGTTTTTATCGCCTCCGCCTACGCTCCAGATATCCCCCCGAACCCTAGCCTTATACTGCGCGCCTCGGAGCCCAGGCGGAGCTCCGGCGCATAAAACCCCAATTTGAACTTGGATCAATGCATGTGGCAGCGATACACGCTTCTAATGTTCCGGGATTTTCTGCTTCATTCGGCAACTGTCGCGGCCGCGAGAGACATATTTCAACTTGGGGAACATGTACTCCACCGTACCAGCTCAAACTGATTTTACGCTTTGCTGTCTCCTTAAGACGGAGCAGTTCCTTTGTGCAGAAACCGCTAGCGCGTTACTTGACGCAAAATTTATCTTTCGCGTACCGTGATTAGCAAATGCATATGCAAAGAACATCTTGGTCTTATCGGTATTATTTTGAGAAGTATTTTTGTGTATTGCCTTTTTAGGGGTGCTTTCTTGGAACCATAACAAATTTTTCTATAAGTTTGGCACCGTAGAAATGCATTTTTACAACGACGTTCGCTTCGTGGCATTTTGGGGGCCAAACGTGCTTTAAAAAAATACAGTTGGTTCAGTCGGAAGCGTCGGGCTCACAGAAATGCCGCAACTCTCGTTTTCATGCTCATATTCTGAAGCCATATCCCTTTCTGCCGATGAAAGTTCTGACCTTGAAAGTACTAAGTTTGAAAGGGGTGCTGGACTACTCTCGCCGCCGATGTTCTCCCGTGGATACAATTAATTAGAGCTGTGTGTGGCGGGAAAATGGTGTCGATATAATATTTAGGCTGCCATTCGGACCAACTATCTAAAATGAGAGGAGCAACTCAATCACTGCGAATACTCTGTACGTGAACGTTCCCACACATGTGCTTCCAACCTCTGGAGTAGCATAAGGACGCATGTCGTCTGAACTCCTTGTGAACGAGCAGCGCAGAAAGCCCCGCGTACTTTGGTTACCATTGCGTGAGCAGCAAATTGGGCATGGCAGAAAAATTATCGCGTCACTCCGCATGACCGCGTCTATCTGCCAATAGAGCGGTCGATAGGAAACAGCACGACTCATTGGAAAGAGCGCGTGAAGAAAGGGAAGAGCGGCCTTTGCATGTGTGCCGACGCTGCTAAGGCGCCGGAAAGTCGGAGTGATGCAAACCACCTGCCTCAGCGCCGTCTCGACGGGCGCCGTGACTCCCGCCACCGCTTGCGTGCGCTGTGGAACGGAGTGTGAAACCAGTGCAAGGCCGAACGCGGCAAGCCCGAGCTAGGCGCGCGCACCGGGCCGAGCCTCACGTCCGCGAAGGAGAACGAAGGGCTCAGGCAGGCTTAAACATCCGCAATCGGATGATATTTTTTTTAGCCGAGAGAGGAGTGTTGCTGCACTAGTGGCGTCAAGTTTCTTTGTACTAATGTTAAAATCGCAGCGGCTAAGCTCAAGTGCCTTGTCATCACTCCAGACAAAAGCCAGCAGCTTTTTAATTTCTTGCAGGATGTTGCCTAAGCAATCTGTTGTTCGTTCTAGCAGAAACTTGCCGTTTTATAGAAGGCTTTCACCCCCGACGTCCCGAACTCCGGCTTTCCGTTCTGACCATTCAATGCAGTTCTGCTCCCCACAACAGCTTCGCATCAAATAAAGGCCGGATGTTATCATTTCAAGCACGTCTCTCTTGCATCCATGTTCAGCTACGCCATTCCACAATTGGGAGTAACGTTGTGCGCGGCATCTCTGTCGTCATAGCAACTAGGCTTACTGGACATGGCACATCTTTGTTGTCATAGCAACGAAACGGTCATGGAAGTCCTTATGTCACCGAGATTCCGAACGCTTTTTAATAAACGGTCCCATATCATCACGCAACGCGGCAGATGAGCAGCTGGCCTTGAGCTGTAGACGAGAGCTTCCCCTCATTAATGAAGAGAAAATACAACTACATTTAACTTGAAAGAACTGGCCTCTGGTAACTCAACTCCCTTCCAGATCCCAAGTATGTTTTTTTACAGCGAGGCTTTACACCGCAACCCCCTACGGCCGAAATTAGCCCGGCGTCCGCCCACCGCAAGACTTTGCGGCAAAGCCAACTTTCTTGCGAGTGTTCGGTAGCTGTAAATTTGAGGTAGATCCCTCCTGGAAAATTCACGCTGCAGTTGGCTCCGAGTTTTGTTTACCTGCAATTATCTCAGTGAAGTTAAAATATTGCGCAATAGCCGTCTGCGGTCAATGCATGAGCTTCTGAGGGAGTAGTACGGTCACAATAAAAAATGTGTGTAACTGGTGTTCGATATCGGTATTGCCCCCAAAAAACATTTTCATACGTTGGACTGCTCAAACGAGTACATAACTTTGGAAAGTTTTATCTCAGCTTGTTTCATGCAGAACTATCAGTCATAGTTTTACTACAAAATAATGTAGATGCTCCTACCTCCTTTATCCTCTTTACCCAGCCCTAACAAGTCATTAATTCACCATGCTTCATTATAAAGAATAATAATAACCATCGATACGAATAAATTGCCATTCTTAAGACATTCCGGCAGCATCACAAAGCCACCGTGACACGGACAGCCCCATGTTTGCCTGCTAGGATGCAGACTTAGTCCTCACAAGTTTCAGTATGCTGCATGTTTAACCGAGACGTACGTGAGCAGTCAATTACCAACAATCGGGCTTTGTTTCTTGCCCTTGTTGGATTGCGCCCCAGTCAATCGTGTGTTCGGTCGTGCACTCGTTTGGCCTCACTGTCCAACGACGTTTACACTATGAATGGGGGGCAATTTTTACCGAGCAAAGAAATGTTGATAAGCCTTCAAATTTCGCGCTACACAGTTATCAGTCTATTAACTCCACGTTAGTATTGAAGTGGGACTGTCAAACCGAACTAGAGACACGACTACAACCACACAGTGAGTTTTCTTGGCGGGGAATTCGGTCGGTGCCGGGTGCCAATCGCACAATTAAATCCCTGTGTGTTCATAAGGACCCGGCGGAAAAATGGCTTCCGAGTCTTCACTTCGTCACCCGTTTGCCTTAGCTGCTGGAAGTTCGCGTTAAAATTGGTAATATTGTTATTGTGACAAATCAGTCTTTTGGACTAACACAGCTTGTATTTTGTCTCCATGACACTCTTCATAATAGGGGAAGTCTAAATGAACAGAAAAAGCTCTATGGAGAAAATCTTGGTGTACGTGCCCATGAGGCCGAACATATATGGCTGTGATAAAAAGTTGAAATGAATTTTAATGGGAATCCCTCCCGCGTGGTGCTAAATTTTTGTGACAAACATACTTTTCGAAAAAGTTGAACCCGGTTACACCGCGTTCATATACTGTGTTACAGACCGCATTTAACGCACACGTTAGCCAGCTTTAAGGCTGTGTGCAATATGCCCTGTGCGTACCCGTACTTGCGTCGTACTTCGCTACACGAAAATATTGCTTTACGTGCAACCATTTCTAAAAGCGTTACAGCTCATCTTCAGCGCCGTATCACATTGCATGATCGCCGTGTAATTTTGCGTGGGATTTTAAACTGTCAGTCGAGACTGCCCCGCTGCAGTGTGACTTCTTTAGCGTCTGGTAAACGAGATTCGTGGTGCAAACCTTTTAAAAAAATGTATCTGAACAGTATTCCAAGACCTCGCAAAAGGAGACGACGCTTGTGCGAACACTGTGATAGCTGAAGAGGACGAAAGGACCCGTTGTGAAGGCCATCAGCCTAGCCACATACCTTGTGAGCCCGCGCAACAAGACACGCCGTTTGACTGCCTGTGCGGTTTCTCCCAGCATGCAGTGCTGCCGGTTCCGGATGGAGTGCCGTTCCGCAGTGTCCGTCCCGGTCATAGGCCTTCACACGGATGCGAACACTGGTTCGGGCGATGCTGCGTCAACTTCCGGAGCAAACGAACAGGTCGCGGAGGACGCGTCGAAAGGAGTCGACCAAGGGGATACAGCCCAGGAAAACAAGAAATCGGACGCCGGCACGAGTGGACATGCGCCTCCTCTGCGGAAGAGCCCCCGATCCCGGAAAACGCCGGAACGCTACCAGGCCCCGGACTTTCGCAAATGAACAGGAGACCATACTTGCCGGGAGACGAGACGAGAGGAGAGACCATCCACCTCAAATGAGTCAAAGTAAAAAAAAAAAAAATGCAACGTACCCGCTTGTTGTGGACCTTCCCTACCCATCCTTGGGGCTATTTTATCCCAGGATTCATTACTATATCGTTATAAAAGACAAGTAGGCCAGATAAGTACCCCGGGAGCCACTTTATAAGACCACGCATGGTTCTTTCTTGGTTATTGCTAGTTTACAGTAAACTTCATCGAGCAGTGAGCACTGTAGCCCTTGCAACAAGCGTACACGCGAGCCTGAAATGAAAATGATCAAAATCTAGTGCGATGTCCATAGAAGCTCACCAAACTACATTCTAGTCCCGAAAGATTTTTTTTTCAGTGTAGCTGTGTACCTCTTTTACTCTCCATGGTTTAATTGCGTCTGGCGTCCACACAGCAAAGCGTATTGCGCCAAAATCGAGCTTCCCGATTACTGGAGCCCCACCAAAGAAAAGAATGCTTATATATGATATCCCATCCCAGATCACCATTCAGGTGCAGGGGCATACGGTCTTGCGGTTCTCTAAAATTAGTCTTGGGCCCCATCATGAATAGGCTTAACTCGGAGCTCAATAAGCTGCTGAGATCCCACGTGGATCAGCTCACTGCACTACTCAAAAGACTCACATAGAAATCACAGGATGAACAAAACAGGCAGATTACGGCTTATCCGTGCCTTCTTAATTAGCCGGCTTCTCTCTACCGTGCAATAGAGCCAGCAAAACCGAAGTGGACAAAATTACCGGCTGCGATCATTAGGAAGACGTACAGGGCAACCCTTCAACTGCCCGGCCAACGCGCCGATAGGCCTAGCCAACTTGGAGTGTACAACACCGCTGAGGAACTCCGAAGCGCACTTCTGTTCGCAGAGAGGAGGCTTAGAGCTCACACGGACGGGACAGGAGATCCTTTCGCGACAAAGCATCGCGATCTTGCAGAACGCTATAGCGTAGCCCATTGTCGTAGCCCAGCAAACAATCGTAAGCCTCTAGCAAGGCACATGCTTATTCATTATTCGGGCGACGTCAAGTAAGAGCCCAAACAAATTTCATAGGTAGTGCACTTTGACGCTGCGGAGTATAGACATCATGCGGCATATGCTACACCAATCACAGGTAAAAAAAATCACACATCTTCACGCCGTGAACGATGCCGAGGGTGCGAAGCACTGGGACGCAGGTTGTGCATTGCCTGTGTGATGAGCGTCATCATCCGTGAGTTATGATGCACTCTGAGCTTTGAATGATTTGAGGTGCAGTAATGCACTGTCATGACAAGCGATACACGCAAGACAATTCGCGTCCCAGTACTTCTAACTTTCAGCATCGTTCAGGCGTGGAGATGTGTGATTTTATTTTTGCCGTTATGCCGCTGCTTCCCACGCTTTCATCTCCGGGTCCGCGTGACGCTTTAGCCGTTTTGCCGCCGCTTCCCGCGCTTTCGTCTCCGGGGACGCTTGTTGTCTTCGTAGACGTTGAGCAGCAGCATGACGCTGTTTGCGCTCGTTCCCATCCATGACGGAAAGAGGATCCGTGATGCCGTGATGGCGAAACGCGCTTATATAAGCGTTGCAACGGAGCGCCCTTTCGCGTTAAGGTCCTTATCTCGCGTTTGTGCGTAGCGCCCTCTCGTGTAGCTCACTGTAGTCATTGTACGCGCAGGCCAGAGAACGCGCGGATTACGGACATTGAGAGGTCCCAAGGTGCTTCGCACCTAAAAAGCGCTGCTCTGGTTAATACCATCGCTGTCATGACTACCACCCCTATTATGGCGGAAGATGCCGTTGCGGCATTAGCCCTAACACATAGACCACATTCCGCATTTATAATCATAGACTAGAGAATGGGCGTTCAAAATTTTGCTCGGTTACGTATTCCGCGCACATCCTCAAGCAAAATCCACCAAAAGACTCATTGGAGTTCATATATGAATCCCAGTTCACAACGATTTGTATCGTGTCTTCTAGTTTCCATTTGCGAAATGAACTGAGAAGGCTCCGTAGTGAAGTTGGCCAAACCTATGACAGATTTGCAGGGATAGAGGGCGAGAGAGAAAGAGAGATGTAGAGAGATGGAGAATAAATATTGTTACATGGCGGCAGGACACAGGAAATTAAATATAGAAGATGCGAGCGATGTATTTACATTATGTACGTACACGATGTCAGTCATGAGAAAGCCCGTACAGCTGGGTCTTCTTCTTCGAAGGTGGGGCCGATAGCTCGCTTCTCCTACCCGGGACAATGTGTGTATTGCCAAAATCACTGGGAAGGAGTTCTCAGTCCAAGAACCCTTGAGCTCTTCCAGCCTAAACTGTCGTCGACACACTGTAGGCACTGGGGTGCTATTCCAGAAGGCCGGGGACTGAGCGGAACTCGGGAGACACGAGCTCTAGCGATGCCCACGTAACGTGGTGTAATATTTCGAGGTGGAGTTCAAGCGTTTTAAAAATGCGATTCATGCTATTTGTTGAATATTAGGGGAGGGGGGGGGGGGGGGGAGGCGTAACCGGTCCAGGGCAGCGCGCTCTAAGGAGGCGCGGCTACGGCGTGGTGCACCTTTCACTGCATTCTCTCGCTCCACTGCTGCACTGGGAGCTACTGGAGCGAGAAAATCCAACTACTTCTTTATCACGCTTTTATTTTAATAATGTGTGTTTCACTACGAAGTTCATTTATTTGTTATTTTAGGCGTTCATATCAGCTTTTTGTTTAAAATTGGCCGTCCTAAGAAGCAGTTTCTGCCCATTTCTGCCGTCGGTGGCAGACAATGTAAGCACATGACTAAGGCTATGCTCAGTCTACCGACGTAACAGCCATATCGTGAGCTATGGACGTAATAAAACGGCGTGTCACGCAGTTTGGTTGGCTGAGACGTGAAATGACGTCATTCTTAAAAGATATATTATGAAAGTTGCGGCAACAGTCTGAACCCGACCTAAGGCCGACTGGCAAAAAAAAGAAAGTGGGTGATGGAAACGCGCCACATTCAAAGTAACTGTTGCTCCGTTATAACGAAACATATCCGTCCGCTTTTCGATACAAAATTTCCTAGGGGCAAAGTCTGCTTACGTGATTTGAAGGCGAAAGCCTGGTGATACTTATTAACAATTGCTACATTGTACTTGCGATAATTCTTAACTGATAAATTGTACTTGCGTATTTTTCCTCCTTTTCATTTCTTTGTCCTTCGGCGTGAATTTTGGCATTACTTCGACCGGCTTCTTGTCTGCTATACCGTGTTTGCGTCACTTTCTTCGCTTTCATTTCTTAGTGAACTCGTCAGCAAGAAGACTGGCACACACAAGTGACACCACAGCGTCCCTATAATCGGGGTTCTGCGGGGCTGGTGTGCACCTGTCCTTCTCATGTGCCATCATGTTTGCGTGTCACGCGGCACGCACTATTTCAAGATCCCTTACTTTCACAATTCAGTTTTCTGAATTTTCAAGACCAGGCCCATTAGCTCCTCAAAGCTAACAATTGCGGGCAAGTCACCGAAGTGGGCCAAAGGAATAGCAACAACCACGTGGCAACAACTATATCTTTTCACATTTATTCCCTTTATTTCGCTTCGCTTTTCACAGCACTTGTTCGACGAAGCTCTCTACAGTTGGTTTTTTTATGGAGTCCAATCCCCGACTCCCCTCTATTCCTTCACCCCCCTTCTGCCGTCACAGTGTTACTTTCGTTCTCAACTCTCCCCTTCGCAAGCTTTGCATGCTCAGCTTCCTGCCAGACAACAAAAACGCTGGACAAAATGCGTTGAAATGCGTTGAGATCGCCTCCGATAATACATGCTCGCCGTTGATTATACTATATCCTGCCAGTCACCGTTTTCGCAAGAATGGTGTGACACGCGGCGCCTGCAGCGAAGCCGTCTACCACGCTGACGATAAATTAAACGTACGGTCATGCAACTCCACGTTCGAAAGTTTTGCTAGCAGACGATAACTGAAGCAAGGCTACTCGATGGAAACCTCCTTTCCATGAGCGGCCGCGACTGAAGCGTACGCTCCGGCTGCAGACGGATAAACGCATGGTAGAACCTGCGGAAGCCATGTCCGGCGAACCACGTAAAAAAAAGGCGAAAAACGTGTCTGCAGTAATCTTATTGCGCACATACCGGCAGACTGTCGACTGGTGGCGGTCGCTGGTGCAGTCGCTATTAACGCTTCAGTGGAAGGTGCCCGTCGCGTAAAACCGCAGCGCCCACAACACTTGCTCCTCGACAGTTATGGAGCGAAAGCCGCCTCAAAGTCGTCGCAAAGGAGGTCGGGCGCCAGATGACGGCACAGTCAATGCATAGTACTTTTGAGAGACGAAAACGAGCTCGAAATTCCCCCTTCGCCAAAGAAGAAGATATGTCGGGATATAATTATGCCTGCAACGGCGACCGTGAACAATGAACCACGCCGCAGCAGCCGCCACCACGAGCGTCACGAGCTCAACTCGGCCGTGCAACATCAATCCCCAGTTTCCTCCGAGTTCTCGTGTCAATCAAATACACCCAGCCCATTTGTGGGCGCGGCGTAGCGACCGAAGTCCCACCCAACCATGGCGTCCACATCGCCGGTAGGGTAGCGTCACAGCCGTGGAGTCACTTGCATTTGATGCTCCAGTAACAAAGCTTAGCAGCAAACAATAAACGAACAAAGTCCACAGGCCACCGTCAGTCAAATGGTGCCACAGTCGCGGGGTATTCACTCTAGTCCGAACGATAGTAGCGGCGAACACGACAAGATTTTCCCACGGCAGCTGTATTCATACGCAGCAAAAACAATCAACGACAGATTACTCGACTTCAACATCTAAAACGCACTTGTCAATGTTGAAACACGCACATTACATGCTAGATTGGGGCGATTTCTGATACTACGCCCGCCGTCGGCACGTAAACAAATCCAGTCACGTTTGACAGAGCCGGGAAAAGGGGCGTTCCTTTCGCTACAGTGAACTTCTTCACTAACTTGGTTTGCGCTTGCGCTGAGCTGCACTGGCACCCTCAAACCACGTAGCAAACACAATTAACTGGAAGAACAGAACACCGAGGAAATCGGAGCCACCCCGCGCCGCTTTTAGAGGGCGGAGCTCTGAAAGAAGGCTGGGGCCAGACCGGAGTTTCAAAAGAAATAGCTTGCATGGGGCGCTATTCCAGAAGGCCCGAGATAGCTTGGTCCCGAGTTTCCAGCTGCTCGAGTTAGCAAAGTAGTGATAGTGCAGCATCCGATAAACCGCGCGACAGCGGCGCAATCGCGCGGAGCACGCATAGCATTATCAGCGCGCCCAGTTGAGGCCGCTCAGTTGAGGCTGCTAACAGGCAAGGGGGGGGGGGGGGGGGGGTACCTGGGCTATTCACCTGTGCCAAACCTAGTAATGCACTGCTCAAATGAGAGAGAAGGAATGGAGGATTCGCGACACACTGCAATTCACTCCATATTACAATCCACAAGTCACAAACGCTCGCTTTCGATTGGGTAATACCTCAAGCAAGGTATGGTGGGTCACAAGCCCGAACGTTCGTTTCTGATAGGTCTATCCCACAAGGAAGGATATAGAACCGAGATGCATATTCATCCTTATCAGGTCGGCGATTTCATCCACCTTGTTCAGGATGCCTCGCCTTGATGCCAAGCTCGCAGGGAAGGAACAGCGCCAACGGAAACGAGGTTACGATGAGCTGAGATGGACACAGGAGAAGGCGGAGAAGGCTAATCGGCTTGCGGTGAGTCTGCGAGCAATGCTCAACCTCAAGATGAGGATTGAGAAGCAGCTAGGCCTGCAGTATACACCTGCACGTTTGAGTAGTACGTTGTCGAGTCGGTTGACTTACACATTTCAGGTTGGCAACTCACGATCGCCCAGCAGTTCGATGCATTTTTAGTTGCAGCAGCTGTTTTCAGAATCAGTCGAACCCAACATAGTGAAGTCAGTTAATTCGAACTCGAGGGGGGCGGAAAATTTGTTCTAATTAACCGGAAGTTCCAATTAACAAAAGCAAACTGTGTAACCGAATTTTCTACGTGGTTCGATACTTGTGCCCTTCATTCGGCTGCATTGCGATCGTATAGAGCATCGTATACATCGAGTAAATGGAGCTTTCATAGCTCCCTGGTACCACAGTAGTATAACCGGTTATACCCAATTTTAACAATATAAAAACAGGCCAACCAGCAAAGAGAATTTTGTCCACCCTGAAGGTGGAGAGAAATTAACGGGGAAAGCTTTCTTGCGACCCACCGCCAGGGGGACAGGCCCGGGGGGAACCCCCGTGTCCCCCCTAGGAAGAAGCCGGATGGGGTGGGTTGCTGGGAACGGGAACTTGGGCATCGGGACGGGTTTTGGGAGAAAGGAAGGGAACGGAGGGAGAAATTTTGCTCCGATCCAGTTGTCTGACTCTTTTTCAAGACTGATTGCTCAGCGAGGGCATCAGACAGTGCCAATTGCCAAATATGCGGTCCCTGCCATGGGTAACCGCTCACCCATAGGGTCCGATAACTGGGCCCCAACCGTCGGAAACAGGAAGTACCCTATTTGGTGGCGACGCCACCCCCCCCCCCCCCCCCCCCCCGACCCCCAGCTCCGCGGCCGATGCGTACTAACGTCCTCGATCGACGGCCTCGCACCAGGTACTAACGAATCACTACACGGGTACTTGCAACACCTGCTTTTCACGGTCTCCGGACACCGGAAGTTTGTATGCGCACGGTACCTCAACGGCCCGTTCGCAAGGTCCCTTCGTCAGGATAAGGGCCTATTCTTATGTCCTCCTCTTTGCCTACTCTGTCGCTCATAGGAACAAGAGTCTTCGGGCATTGCCTTGCATATGGCAGAGGAGATCGGTCCGGGCCTACTAGCCGTTACTAAGCCAGGAGAGTTGCCCCGGTCGGTGTACTCACCTCACCTTTCCCCGTTTTCCCCGTACGAGACACCAAGTAACTTGTGGTAGCTGGTCCCTGAGGCATAGAGAAGATCAGTCTATAGGCCCCTCGCAGCAAGGTTGCAGAGGGGCGCTACCCCCCCCCCCCCCCCCCGGCCTCATACGGACTGTACAACATCTAGCCCCCATGACATTTGGTTACAGGGGTATGTCACTCCCCCCGACCACTTTGCGATCAGGTCGCTGGCCCCGCCAAGCTTGCGGTTACAAGGGTCGCCAGTCCCCCGGCCCGTAGTGGTTACCCGACCATTGAAATCGGTACTGCCAGCTACAAACGACTGTAAGCGGGCATCACTCGCTACTTCGCAACTTGACTCGCCGGCCTCCTCTCACGCTGGATTACAGGGGTGCGTTACTTCCCCCGGCCAAAGCAAGTCATAGTTGATCGATCTCGACACGCCTTCCTACTTCAACCGCATTGCCAAGTGCCGGGTTGACACCCGACCGCCCGACATCCGCGTAGGACCTGATTCCAGTTGACCAGGAACCTCCGCAGTGGCGGCCGTTTTGCACGCTCCCTGGGCAGGGGTTGTGCGGCCTCCCCGATTCCTCGAGGAGGTCCCGTGGAATTACCGTACTTCCACGCTCTGGCCCCTATGACATTAGGTTACAAGGGTTTGCCACAACCCCCGGCCTGCTGACCAGCTCGCAAATTCAACCGAACGAGCCCCAAGCTATGGTTACAGGGGTGTGCACGCCCCCGGCTCGGTAGTGGTTTATCCATTGCTTCAGCAATGGTACGCCAACACTGCGTTCGAACAGTACCGCTTGAGCGCAGTGATTACTTCGCAACGTTCACCCGCTGGTTTCTTCTCGCGCTTGATTACAGGGGCGCTTTACCATCCCCAGCCTTTGGCCCCCTCCCACACTGGATTACAGGGGCTCGCTATTTCCCCTAGCCAAGAGAGTCGTAGTTGATCCACAAATACCATCTTTCGAAATACGCGGGATCCTCTGAGGAACTCCCAGTAGCTCCGCACTCTCGCCCCCAAGACTGAAGGTTACAAGGGCTCATCAAGTCAAAGGCCCCTTCCATGCTCCGGTTACAGAGGTTCGCTACAGCCCCGGCCTCATTGTGTGTACCCACGCTTCAGCATGGCACGATAAAACGAACTGTACCGCATATACCCCTATGACTTGGGTTACAAGGGCTCGTCACCTCCCTCGGCGAGCAGATCGGTTCGTGTTTATAGGCCCCTTCCTAGCTGCGGTTACAGGGACTCGCAACTCCCCCGGCCTCATAGTAGCGCTCACCTTGCTTCAGCAACCGTGCGCCACTATAACACAAACTGTACCGCTTGAGTACAGTTGCTCTTCGCAACATTGACCCCCCGGCCTCCACCCACACTGGATTACAGAAGCGCGTTGCCGCCCCTGGCCAAAGAGAATCATAGTTGATCCACAGAAATTTGCGACCGCAAATTTTGATCGAATTACCAGTCCAAGCACCAACCTCGGTAGTCACTGAGGCTGTCCGGGCCTGCGTCCGCATCACGCATCGGTGTTCTTGAAAGGCACTTGCCCTCAGAGTGCCTTGGGAGTTGCTCAAGCTCCCATGGGCGTTGAATACCCAATACAGTGGGCCTGGCACACCACTGACTCCTGCCATTGCGACGGACCAAAGCAGGACAGCCGAAACCGACCGACACAGCCCAGTCCGCCGGCGGGGGGAAGGGGGGGGGGGGGGCACGTGCAGGCCGACAGTAAGATTTCCCCCCAAGCATCGTATACAGCAAGCGCCGTATACCGTTCGCTTGATCTTCACAATTAGCGTATAACCGAGCGGCGTTCACATGAGTCCATTCTCATTTTTGTGCGCCAACTTCGCCATCGTGCGTTTTTTTTTTCCAGGAGGCCTGCGGGTCGCACGCATGCTTGGCATTTTAAATGGCGTGTGCGCTGGGACACTATACCCAGAACGAGTCCGACATTTCGTATCGCACAGTGTTACAAAGCAGACTCGCAGACCACGTTTTTTGAGTAAACTCGTTTGCGGGGCCTCGTATATCGCTCAGGTCGCAGGTCATTCGAGTCAAGTGATAACTCATTTTGAAATAGGTCAGGTGACCTATCGTCTGTCGACGGGTGATAGGCAATTAGAGTGCGTTGTGTCGAACCAGGTCTACCGGAATCGGTTTAGGAGTCTATTCTCTCTTGAATGTGTTGAAGGAGTCTATTCTCTCTTGAATTACGTCTCTTGAATGTGTCATTCGACGGTGAATAAGAAATTACTAGAAGACCGTCGAGTTGTCCTCTCCGTCGACCTCGCCGATGCGTTTCATTGCTTCTCCGCTGTGTGCGTTGCCATCGTTTGCGGACCAGCTATGGTCGGAGGTGAGGGGAAAGCGTACAAAAGGGCGTCAGCCTGATTTTATTGAGAAGGAGGAGGACGAAGGAACGATGTGCCATTCCGTGCGTTAGCGAAACAAGAAAGGCCTGGCAATATATATTTCTCTTCATTGTTAGGGCGAAGCCTCCATCTTTCTATTCAGCATGCATGTATATTGCGTACTTTCTCTTGCCTCCAATGTGGCAAAGCTTCCTCTAAGCCGCGGGAATGTTCTCCTTGAAGAGATTCTTGGCGCTACCTAATGTTTACATCCGTATCCAATGACAACAACTATAGGACACACTTCCCCGACGATTTCTATGCGAGCGGCCCCGAAAAGATAAAAAAAAAAAAGAAGGCGCGCAAAAGTCCGCCACCAAGGGCACGTCTTGGCGAAGTCGTAAGTAACAAAAGTCATTCTACACTTTCTTTTTCCTCGTAGTGCAATCAGTTTCACTTGTTTTGTGTAACTTCCTGCAAGAATAGCGTATGCGGGCTCAGCGGAGGAAAAAACAGCTTCCCTGTTCAGACTCCCAGTACGGCTACAGCTACAATTGCATTGACTTGAAGATTGCAATGCGTATGGCCACCGTGTAGGTGCATCTCGTTCGATGAATTCGTTCCGCTTCGAAACCCTCGGAGATCGAACGGACTGGTTCCATTTCGGCCAGTCCACCGCGGTGGCTCAGTGGCTAAGGCGTTGCGCTGCTGAGCACGGGATCGCGAGCTCGATTCCGGGCCGCGGCGGCCGCTTTTCTGATGGAGGCGGAAAGCAAAAACGCCAGTGTGTACGAGATTTCGGCGCACGTTGAAGATCCGCAGGTGGTCAAAATTAATCCGGAGCCCTCCACTACTACGCGCCTCATCGCCTGCGTTGTGTCGGCGCGTTAAACCGTATAGAATCAATCAAAGCTACTATACGCTTGCTTACGCGCGTTTTGCCTAAGGTAATCTGGCAGCTAGAATAATCGAGGGCCGAATGTTCGCCACGTGCTGCCAGTAAAGGTGACAGAAACTCGATCAACAGCTACACGCGCACATCAAAAGACGGAGACGGCATGTACCGTCCGAAAATTAAGCTGCTTCAGCATGACGTCCCAATTGGTTCCCGAAGTTGTGTAGTAAAAACTACCGACACATTTTACCTTACATTAAAAGAGAGCGAGGACGGATAAGCTGAACGGACGTCTAATGCTTTCGTCACTAGAGCGATCAGCACACGCAGAAGGTGCCTCGCCGCACTCACTGGCGTTAATTTGTTGTGGTCAACAACCAGATACAGTTTGTGGCACTAAATAGGAACACGGGAACTTGTCTACTCATGACTGTAGCAATGAAATGCTGCCTGCGAAAAAGAAAAAGAAAAATGTTTTGCGCTACTGCGACATAAAAACAAAAATAAAACAAATTCAGAGGGGGAATAATTTTATTCCATAACGTAGCCACAGAAAAAGAAAATGAGAGAGAAGGGGAAGTAACTCTATGTCCTTGTTTGCGTCGTATTTAACCACCTGCCAACCCGTGACCGACAATTCTCCCGTATTTTCTGGCAAGATTGTAGCAACTAAATTGCTGTCCCCGCGAGTTTTGTGCGAATGAATGAATACGTGGTCGAAAGGCGTGAGTGCTTCCCTGCAGCTTGTCTCCCTCGACGCTTTCACTTCGCTGCGCTCACTCTGCGGCAGTTGTGGTGGAGGGGCATGCCTGAGCGGTGCGGTAATACGTGTTCACGGCAAACATTTGCGCGGCAACAATGCCCGTAGGTGACAATAAACGCCACTTCCGTCCCAGCTCCTTGGCGGCGCATTCACGGGCTGCCAGCGCGGCGGCCGTTTACTTCCGGCGCTCGGGGAGGGGCGTTTCGCGGCGGCGGTGTGTACTTCACGGAGTACCGTCACGCGTGACGGCGGAGGCCGATGCTCTGCTGCCGGGAGGATGGCCCGTCCTTGGAGATGTGCCACCTCTCGAGGCGCGGCGACAGGCTCAAGGTCGTCGGCCACGGAGACACAATGGTCGCCGGAAGGCGTAATTCTCACCTGCCTATCGGCCACGAAACCGTTCGGCGGCGGCCGAAAGTGAACCTTGAAATCCAGTTTGTGCGTCGCGAGGGGCAGCCTCCTTGCCTGCTGACCCAATTCAGGGAGCCGGGTCAACACGCGTTTATAAGCGCCCCGGCGACGGTCATTGCTCCAGAGGCTATGCTCCTCGACGGTCGCGCCTGGCTCCTGTGGACGGTGCTCGCGGCCGCGGCCGCGGAGCCGTACTACGGCACGCGCATCGGCAAGCTGAACACGCACTTCCACGGCGTCTCCGGAGAGTTGTACGCCGTGGACGACACGACGCTCTTCCTCAAGGACTTTCACTACGACGGCACCGGACCAGGTGGGAAGTGACGTCATCATGGTGCTCCTTGCTACTGTGCGCGCCTTACGAAGCCTGCTCTCGTGGCGGCCTGAGTTCGAAGGCTTCGAGCGTGAGAGTTCCCTTTGGCCGAAAGCTCGTAGGACACGCACGTGTCGCGTTCACGCTGTATCTACGCTCAGCACCAGTGTTGAGATCTGGCGTTGAGAAATATTTTGATCCTGGGTAATATGAAATTGCGCTGTGAGACACGCGGGCACTAGCCTTCGTTTTGCTGGAGCCTCTCACTGCGTGTGCATGGGAGGTACTGGCTGAAGCGTATGCTTGCGCCCGAATTGAAAGTTTCGTATTGCATCGCGCTAACGGCGGTACACCGCAGCTCACCTCAGCCCCGTTCGTGCACAGATGCCTACTTCTGGGCCGGCTACACAACGAGGCCTGACCACACTGGCTTTATCATCCCGGACGAGCAGGGCAGGTGTGAAAATCTTACCGGCGGCTTTTGGGGCATCTCTGCTCAGTTGCGCTCGCTTTGTTCTGCAGGACCACGCCGCTGGGTGCCTACAATGGGCGCGACCTGGTGTTGAAGTTGCCGGCTGGCCAGACTGTTAGCAAGATACGCTGGTTCTCCGTCTGGTGCCGCAAGTTCCGGGTAAGCTTTCTCTGTCATGTCTATGCCTGCTTGCCAGCTGATCTCGGAAAGTGCAAGTAAATACAGGGGAACGTAAGGCGATTCTTGTCCCTTGTCTTGACCGTTTCCGTTGCTATTCATGCCGTACTTACACTGCTGCGGTTTGTTGGGTGTGCGTGCAGGCCAATTTCGGCGACCTGATCATACCCCGAAACCTGGAGGTGCCCAAGCCGGCTGCTCTCAAGGCCCTGCCCACCTGGGAACACGGCGTGTCTTCGGGCCGCGTCTCGCTGGTGGACGCGCAGACCTTTCTGGTACCCGACTTCAAGTACGACGGCCTCGGGCCCGGTGAGCGGCGTCCCTGAACTGTACATATGGAGAAATAAAAGCGCTTGTACCATGTGGTCTGCGTGTCTTGTCTGCCCAGCCGCCTACTGGTGGGTGTCCAAGGGCCCCAAGCAGCACCGCGGCGGCACGCGGCTGCCCGACGAGAACGGCAGGTGAGTGGCCCCGGGGAACCGCCCGCGTGACCGCCCTGGCGCACATTTTCGCAGCGACGCGCCACTGGCCGGAGCCACGGGCAAGACGGTGCTCATTTCGCTGCCGGACGGGCTCAGCGCCTACGACTTTGATCGCTTTGGCGTCTGGTGCGACGCGGCCCAAGTGGATTTCGGCAGCATCAGCATTCCCCACAACGTTCGCGTCCCACCCTCTGCCCGCCAGCTGGCCCTGGCGCAGGCCGAGGCGCAGCAGCCCAGCGCCGAAGTAGCGCCCCGTGTTCCACAGTTGCAACCTGCTGCGGCGCCGGTCAAACCTGCGAACCGCACCAGCGGCCGAAGTCCCAGGGGTCTTAACTGCGAAGTGCTGAACGAGCCGCTGGGCCTGGAGCTCCGCTGGGTGCTGGAGCGCGATGACGCGGTGATGCAGTTGGTTGGTCGCGTGCGCCAGGGCGAGTACATGTCATTTGGCCTGAGTAAAGACGACACCCGGTCGCTTATGCTGGACGCCGATGCGGTGGTAACCTGGATCGACAAGGCTGGCAGGGGGCATGCAGTAGACTACTATTTGTCCAGTAAAGAACAGGTACACAAAGCCACGTCATGTTGGCGGTGCGGTGAGCCTTTTGTTCTTTCACAGTGCGTGGGAACCCGCGGAAGCTGCCCCGACGACAAAATCAGTCGTGGAGCTGGAAACAGCGTGACACTGCTGGACGCCGCAATGGTGAATGGTTACCAAATGGTCACCTTCCGGAGACCTCAGGCAGCTCGTGAGTGTGCCGCTCTTTTTATCCGAAATGCCTCTGACGTAACTTACTTTCTTAGAGGACCCGAACTACGACCAGCACATTTACTCGGATGGTCCGCAAGCAGTCATGTGGGCCGTTGGACCTGTCAATGATCACTCCGATGCATCCTACCACCGAATGCACAGCGAAGGTTTGTGTGGCGCAGTGAACACAAAAATAGTGATTTGGGCTGATTCACTCGTTTATTATTTCTCAGGGGACACGTTCTTGGACTTCGCCCGCCAGCCGTCCTGGAACTGTCCAGCCCCAGATGAGGACCCAACCGATAGCAGTGGGCCAGCCGAGGGGTCAGCACCCGTAGAGGAAGCCTGGAAGATCCCGCCAGTGGTGTGCCCAGCAGACGGCATTTTCCGGCTACAGATTGGCCCTGCCGGAGGCCGCAAGGGCTACCAGGCGGTGACGGGCCACGTTGGCTGGGGCATCGCTTGGTACGTCAACGGCGTGCTCGTACCCGAACTCTGGGTGCAGCGTGGCAAGACGTACACGTTTGTGGTCGAAGGGGGCAACGATCCCGAGAACTCGGCCAAGAACCACCCCTTGTACATCACGTCGGACCCTGGCGGTGGCTATGAGCACAAGTCTGTCGCCGAGCGAAAGGTCGAACGCGTGTATGCTGGCGTTGGCCGTCACAAGAACGGTAGACCCTATCCAACTGCCGGTAAGTGAAGTTTTCTGCGGCTTTGCCCTAGGACATATTAGGCTAACCCTCACCAACAATGCGGAGGCGTCATTCGGTGGGCATACCTATGATTACTAAACTAAATATCCGCCTCCACAACGGTTCATTCTATGGTTCGCAATTTAAGATGGAGATTTGAAGGACGAGTACCGTACTGCCTCTTCCACACCATACGGAGGCCCTCCACCGCACCAATGGATGGCCCCTCACATAAAATTTGGGTTTGCCACATGGCGGCGACGGTATATCATGGAGTGGAGTATCATCATCATCATCATCGTCGTCGTCGTCGTAATCAGCCTATCTATGCTCACTGCAGGGCAAAGGCCTCTCCCATGGATCTCCATTTACCCTGGTCCTGTGTTAACTGCTAACTGTGAAGTGGAGTATTGTACTAGCAAAATTAAGTGTGTACAATACACCCAATGCCGTACACCCAGTAGTGGGTGTACGGCAACATACACATAGTTCTGAGTGCGTCTGGTAGTCGTTATTACACAGCCGTTCCAAGTTTCGTTGAACACAAATACTGTTACACCGCGGTGGCGAAAGAAAGCGTGCAGTCTGACACGCAAGTATCACTTGCGCCTTCTTTCTGCAACGCGGTGTGAAAGTCATGCCAATAACGACTGGATGACATACCGTTCCTTGTTATTCGTCTTACATCCAGGTGGGCCCGTCCCACGCAAATAAACCACAACCCACGTACGCCCATTTTTATTTTAAATTTAGGTACTGTGGCAAATCTTGAGCGAAAGAGAAGTACAACACCTGCAAGCCTCCCTTTTATCTCTAATCTGCCAGGGAAAGAAAGGGAAGAGGTCCTGAAAATGTAAAATCGTTCATAATAGGACATTTAATGAAGTAGAACACTTAGGG
Organism: Haemaphysalis longicornis; assembly: GCF_048455015.1. Taxonomy (NCBI): domain Eukaryota; kingdom Metazoa; phylum Arthropoda; class Arachnida; order Ixodida; family Ixodidae; genus Haemaphysalis; species Haemaphysalis longicornis. The sequence continues at coordinate 447,955,010 of NW_027526203.1, read as the reverse complement.
TCAATAAAGAAGAGGCTTGCTATTGGCGAAGATAGAATGTACCCACTCCAGGACGAACAATATCGATGAGGCAGTGAAAGTAGCGGAAAAATTCTATGCATACTTGTACACCAGCAAGGTTGGGCCAGGAACGAGTACTGAAAGTACTAGCTTTGTACGCGAGGTTCCAACCGTAACTAAAGATGAGATAGAAAAGGCCTTTAGCGGTTTAAGAGAGGCAGAGCTACAGGGGACCCCGTAATAGCTGTGGATCTGCTAAAGGATGGAGGAGATATTGTACTGGAAAAGCTCCAAAAATTGTGCCTAGAATGCCTCTGGCCTTGTGCCACTAACCCGGCAAAAGCCGACCTAATTCCAATCCACAAGAGCAGTGATGTGAAAGAGCTTAGGGATAACAGACCCATCAGCCTACTCTCTCTTGTAGTGTGCCAATGTTATAGCTAACCGCAAAATGAACACCCTAGATTTCCAACGACCCACCAAAGTGGCTCGATTTACAAAATGTAAATATCCAAAAAATCACTCATGCCATAAACCTGGTGATGTTGAAATAAATCAGCAGTATATAATAAACCGCTGTACATGAAGATGGTCAATCACAAGAAAAAGTGCTTGATTCAGTGGGCCCTGCTGCTGTAATGGAAGCACCTGGAGACGAGGGAGTGGACGAGATTTACGTAAGGCTTTTGGAGGTCATGTAATGCAAGGGTTGTACAGGAACAACAGCCGTTCGTAAGAAGAATGAGAAGTCCTCTGTCAAAGAGGGCGTCAAACAAGGCGGATAGGCTCCCAACAGAATTGTTTACAACCACTCTAGGAGGGGATTTAGGAGTTTTGATTAAGCAATGGTAGGTATACTAGCAAATGGAGAATATTTGAGCCGCTTGATATTTACGGACCTCATAGTCTAGTTTAGTAAGCCAGGAGAATACCGGCCACTGCAAAGAATGCGTGAGGAACTGCACTAGAAAAGATCAGTCGTAGGTTTCAAGATATGTGTGAAGAAAGCGGAAGTGATGTTACACATACATGCAGGGATTCTCCTGTTTAGCGTAGGTACTTGAAGAGCTGTATAAACATAACTATATTGGACAAGTTGTCACTGCTGCTCCAAACTACGAGAAGAAAAATAAGGTGCAGGATTAGTGTAGGCTGAAGTGCCTTGGGCAAGCACTCTCGAATTATAAGCAGTGGGCGACCTCCGTTCCTAAAACGAACGATATACAAATGTTAATATAGTAGCAGTAGTGGTGGTTCGAATTCAAAAGGAGAGGGAAGGAAATGGGCTGGGGATATTACTGAACTCATCTGGGAGTTCCGTGCTACCGGGGATGGCCCTTCGCAATGATGCGTGCTTTGAGGACGTGTCCGAAACAAGGCTGACTAAAAAAAATTACCATCCCTTTCTCACGAAAGTTGAGAGGAGCGCGAAAGCGACGATTTCTTGCGCACTAAGTAAACGCATCAACGAACAATCTAAACGCGTATTAATACGTGATTTATGAGATTAAGGTAGTATACTATTGTGCTCCTTCTTCATCATCGACGCGTGAGTTGTGTTATCTAGAACCGTTCCTATTTCGCGATTTTCGAGTAACCGTTTTGACAGAGTGGAAGCCCGGTTTGATGCGCATGCCATGTGCGCAGAGACCTTACCAGAGCTTTTCGGCCGACCAGCCGGTCTATGGGGAAATGCATTAGTTTTTCGACAGGACCCCGCTCTAAAATGACCAGAGGAATACCTCGGGAACCTAACAAGAATTTCACTCGTACGACAAAAAACTTTGTTGCGACAACAGAAGCCCTTTTGTTACCACAGAGCCATCTGTTGTTACGACACACATTTATGTCGTAACGACAAAGTCAATTTTCTCAACGATAAGCATTCCTGTAGTCACAACAGGGTTGCCTGTTGCTGCGACAGCCATCATGCTGTCGTGACATAGCTAGGTGCCAGAATCACGACACAAGAACACAAGATGACACTACGACACGCGAAAATACGACTAACTACAGTAATTTTTCTTGTCATTTTCGACTGGGACGCCATAGGCTCAACTAAGAAAGCTTTCGCACATCTCAAATTCTGTGCTTTTGAGTCGCTTATGTAAAAAACGATTTGGAAATATTCGCATTTATGCAGCGGAAAAAAATCGGGCAATAGCAGTCGTTTTATCTGGAGGTTACGCCCGGGCCAATGCACATCCGCAATTCTAGCAAAGCAAAGAGGAATACATTTCCACATTCTCTGCTGTGTCTGTAATACGCATACTTGTATTAGGTGTTTCGCAGCCACCTAATTTAACGAAGGATGGTTAGCTCAACGCAGCTGAGAAGCGTTTTAGATGCTCAGAAATGTGTTTCAGAACCTCTTTAAAAGCGTAGCGTAGCTTGGATGCGTTAAACGGGAAATTCGATTTTTGGCACCAATAGCACGAGTTCTGTGCATGGCGTCGGCCAGGGATTGCGAGCGTGTCAACTGCGCGCTTCGCAGTGGGGCGCCTGTGCGAGTGGCAGCTGCCGCTGGGAGAGCAGCCCGACGAGTACGCCACCTTCGAGCAGTTTCAACAGCGGCTGCAACTTCAGTGCCGGCCCGGGGCGCCGGCCTACCTGCGCTGGACGCCGGACCGCAGCACGCCCGACCTCGTCCACTACCAGGTGCGTACGGGGCCGATCGCCCCTCTAAATGCTTTCAGGTCTTCAAGACCGGGGGCTCACAAGCGAGAAAAAGCGCCCGTTCGGCGGATATTGGTGAAGCGGGTGCAACAACAGGTAACCCGTTCGTCAACGTCACATTGGGAATTCCGCCTCGAATAGGTTTCTTCTTTTTGGTACGGCGCTGTTCTTGTTGAAAATGTGAATTTCTTTGCAGCTGCCCATACGCAGTTTTCTTGTTCGCTCAGCTCGTAGGACGACTGCTCTAAAATAGCGGCGTGGATATTCAGCAGCCCGTAGTTCGCTTTCAAGTATCCCCTTCGGCTGCACCCAAGCAGACGTTAACCTTTGTTTTCTTCCAGCCTTACCCTTACCTTACTTTGGACTCTCCCTGAGGTGTCTCGTCACGCTCCATTTGGCGTGCAATTGTAGGGCATACAGCAGGTGCACCGATGTATGAACTTTCGCGAGGCAATTGTGGGCCAGTGGGTACATCCAGTGTTACCTCCACTGGGTATACCCACTGCTTCCTCTTCACTACGTCCTTCTACAGAAGGAGGTAGTGAAGACGCTGTGTCGGCGTATTATTGGTTCGCTTGCAGCCACCAGGGCAACGCTGCTGCGCTCACTGGTAAATGTTTGCTTCCTGAAGCTCTTGGGTTTGAAGGTAGCGCAGAGCAGGTAAGCCACAAAACTGCAGAGTGAAAGAAGATTGGAATGCTGTTGGAGGAAGAACAGAAGGGGGGGGGGGGGGTATAGCTTAGGACAGCTGCCGCCTGCCAGAAGCGCCAAAATTGCAACAGTAGTACACAGATACATTAGATCTTTTGGGGAGACGACACAAGTTATCCCCCAATTACAGAGGGGATAAGGTTAAAAATGAACCAAAGCGGTTGCAATTCATGCTTGCCCGTTGACTATGTGAGGCTGGTACTTGGTGTTGCGCTTTGTTACGCAACACGTGCAGCCAAAGCAGGCAAAGTCAATAAGGGCTCTCGCATGCTCTCATACCACGCGAACGACACCTTCAAATGTACGTTGCTTATAGCATTTTATCTAGGCGATGCGACATAAACCACAGACATTTCGTTCATCACACTATAATTAGGCATAGTTCGGGTATTTTAGAAGGCGTCCAGAACGAGTGAATGTTGTGCATTCTTTCCGAGCTGGGGGGTCGGGGTTGTGGAACGGAAGGAGAAAGGCATGCCCTTATCCGTGCACGCATGCAGGAATGAGGAGCAAGAATCGTGAGTACGGCTTACCTGCACTTTGCCTCGTGGCTCTGCAATGCCAAAAGAAGTACACTTTGCTTAGGTATAGATGAAGCGGGAGATGGGTGGATAGTTTTCTTGAAGGAACTACCAATAGTTTTTTGAAGGAACTACCTACCCTTGTGAACACGATGGTTTGACGCCGGCGTAAGGAATGGAGTGAGGACCGGGATAACGGTACCCCTCCCCACCAGGGAGAGTCGGCCCACTCCTTCGTGAGGTGTGCAATTCTTATCCGGCCAATCGACCACTACGGAGGCGCACTAATATACACGCTTCGATGCCGAATACTCTCTACCTTCGGGTGTGTAGATTCATAAAAAATGAGCGCGACAAGGGTGAAATTAGTTTTTTTGTTCACTGAACAGCAAAGCTGGTTCAGAAAAGGATTAAATATTAAATACCTGCAGGTAGCACCAATTTTTATTGTAACTTGGATACTCAAAATTTCAAACCTTACAATATAGCAAGGTATTAGGTCTAAGAAAACGTGGGGATGAATTCTATGATTCCTACCTCGTCGCTTTTCTATACGACGGAGTTCCATGCAGTCGCGAGCACATATGCGCACATATAGAGTGAGTAAAGTGTTGCAGCCTGTTGGATGGACAAGGCTGACGGCAGTGCCCTTCATTCGCAGTGCTACACCCACAGACACCTCGGCTGGAAGATCCACGTGGTGGACTCGTGCGCGCCGAGCAACGGCAGCGCACACCTGACGGCCGGCTGACGAGCCCCAATAAACGCCCCCATTCTTGTCACAGTCTGCTCCCCTGCCTGGTACGTGGTACCTGCCGACCTTCTCCAGGCAGCCACACGTGGCCCCGCAGCTAGCGCCCTGCAGGGTTCCCGGGTTTCACTTCCAGCCACACCCACTCCGCGTCGAAGGATGTACGGACAACAAACAGCTCGCTGCGGTCAATTATTCGTGAGCTACGCAGTGGAACACCTTTCGTAGAACGTTTGCACAACCAGAGACACCATTAGAAAGCGGGCAGCTTTGTTACGCGCGCTGGGCGTGTATCCTGCGCAACGGGTTTTGCAAACGCAACTGCCATAGTGGGAATCAGCAGAGCTGGTTATTCGGGCTAGCTATGACCAGGCCATGGGTTTCTTATGCCGGGATTTTAACAGGCGACAGCCTTTCGGGACACATTAGCAGGAAGGCAACAAGCGTGGAAAGTTTACTGTACTTAGCTTAAATCCTCTCTCTCTTTCTCTCCCAACAAATGAGGGGGTTGCGCAAAAAAGTGTCCCAAGTTATCCCATTTTGAATCTCCGTTCGTCCATCCTCTCTCATGTGTATACACTTCCGGCCGCTGTCTGTGTGGAGTAGATCCGTGGTCCTTGCGTCTTACAGCTCAACAAGAGCAATACAAAAAACAAAGAAGTGCTTGAGGATAAATTCCTCAAATACCGGAAAGGTAGGCACAGCTCGAATCTGTCAGATATACCTTCGAATTTATCACCGGCATGAGGAGTGTCGAAACAACGAAGTGTAGCGGTTGTGATGCCACAGTCCTATCGACTTTATTCCGAAAACACTTGCGCACTCCGAACCTGACCGTCCTTTGATTGTGATGCAGTTAAAAATACATAAAGCTAACAGGAAAGCAGAGCTTTTTCCTTAATTCTAGCCGTTTCCAGCCTGATGTAAGCAAACCCGGGCTTATAAACGCTACGTTATAAAGTCAAGACGATAGACATTTTTGGTCCAGACTGCTGTGCGTGTGTGTGTGCTTGCGTGCGTGCGTGTGCGTGCGTGCGCGCGTGTGCATGCGTGCGCGTTGTGCTTGCGTGCGTGTGTGCGCATGTGTGCGTGTGTGTGCGCGGGTGCATGTGTGTCCTTTTCACGCAGATGTTATCGTGTCTCCGAAGCTCCTGAACTGCGTATGTAAAATTTCGAAACAAACAAAAAAGAAAAAAAAGGACAGATTTCGTTGCTTTCATCCGAATCCTTGAAGGGGCTATGAAAATAAAATGCAACGTTTTTCAGCATACAACTAGCCTTTGGTAACTCCCTTGGGCCAATTACAAGCCCGCATGCGTTTTCTTGAGTAAAAGAACGCAAAGATTTGAGAAACTTTCTTGGTTCGCGCTCCGGTGACGTAATATTGGCAGAACTGACAAAGGCCTGCACTGAAACGCAGTAATTAGTGTATTAACTGCAAGTTCGCACTGCAGTGATTGATCAAGCGGAACCAGAGGCTGCACTACAATCGCCCAGACATAGTTCTTGGCAGTGTCTTTGATCAGTGGCCGTCAATAGCTCCAACAACAATCTGTGACGTCATAGAAAAATCGTGGAAAAGTGGCAGGGGAGTCGTCACTGGTGCAAATGTTTCAAAGCAAAGCTTTCTACCTCTACCAGCCAACGATTCCTTCGTGGCGTGCGGGACAAGAAACTCCGAACGCGGATGGGGAGGGGGAGGCCAGTTTTCACTCCCGGAGCAGTGTAGAGGGCGCGGCGATAGGGTGCTTTTACACAGCGTTCCCCGCGCGCAGCTGCCTGCCCGCACGGGCGGGCACGTTGGAGGGGCGGCTTTGTCGTCTGCTTTAGTATGGTGTGCTTCGCGTCCATTGCGCGCTTCCTTCGCACGGCTTGATTAACTTGTTCGACAGCACCTCCTGGGTAACCCGCTCCCGACGGAATTAAGTGGTCGTACGGCAAAGATACGTTAAGGATTGGTTTGCAGAGGGGGAAAACAAAACGTAGAGACCACATACAGACATCCAGCCGCTAGAGAAACGCTACCTTTTGTGCACTGCTTATCACGAATGGGACTTCGTTTTCTAAATTGGTGAATACCAATTCGGTGGTGTTTTAAAAGGTATTACAAAATGCGGAAGGAGCAACTGGTTCTGATAAATAGCGATTATGAAAGTTCCCTCAGCTTTCTCGCAATTCGCAAACTTCCTAAAGTAACTAGTTTAAATCGGTATAAATGGGAATCACTAAGCTCACATGTCGCATTGTTTCGGTGTCCGCGCTTGTGTCGCGCAGTCGTGTAGCCCCTAGCTAGCACATCAGGATGGCTAGCTTCTGCTGTCTCACCCTTCGAAGGACCCTCCTCTCCGTTTTCTGCCGACGCACGGCCGGGCTACAGCGGCGGCGTGGTCCGCCGCTCTAGCCCGGCCGTGGCCGACGCTGCTGCTGCGTTCAGGACGCCGCCCCCGCCAATTCCAGGTAACGGCTGACAGAATCTCTCGTTTCGCTCTTTGTAAAACCACGTGTGGGAATTCAAGTGACGTCGCATGGACAATTGATGCGGGTGTCGTTTAAGGCTTTGCTTTCCAACCACCTTCAAACCGTGGATTGGAGCCAATTTTTTTTTTTTCAGTATATGGTTTATTTCTTTGAAGTTTGTGGTGAAGTATGCGTTATTATTATCAAGACAAAACAGTGTTGTTAATGTATCAAACGTGAATTTTTGTCTTCATGGCCTCTTTAAAGCAAAAACGCGTACCCTCTGCACAAAAGCGGAAATATGGATGTTCTTAGTTACACATTGCAAGAAATAAAAGTGGTAAATATGAACGCAATGTTCAAAACAAGTACCTAGACTAAAAAAAAGGCAGTTTTTTGTTCTTTTACTGCTTTGTGAGGCGTCTACGCGCATGTGAGCTTGCAGACTTTGATGCTGTGAGGGAGACTTAAAGAAAGGAGGGGGTAGGGGTTAAACCATACATTGGATTAATATTCCATTTTTATTGTATGGACTGATTGGATTCGACGGCCTTGTAAAATCTACCGACCCCCTACAGGCGCCTTTTTTAATACTCCCCGTATACTCTAAACCAGTCATGTGGTTCAGCGTCACCACAATACACTCAAATTTTCAATTAAGGCTGCCAATGAAGCCAGATCGGTAAATGATAGCAAAATGCACAAAATTTGGCTTAAAAAATGCGATCTGCATGGTGGCACTGCGCATTGCACAGCACTGCGTGATGCCATTCGCAGACCGAAGTTTTCAGTCATATAGCATGATCGACATCGTCATTCGCCGAAATTTGATTGTCGCCTTTATGGATTGGCCAATTCAGTGCATTGCGGTGAAGTTGAACCACGCGACTGTCTTATTTAAGGTTAACTTAAGCAACTTAAGGTTAAGGGAAAGCGAAATGCAGCTATAATGAAGCATAGAGCGCTGTGGGGGTATAACAAATATAAAGTAGTAAGAGGAATGTGGAAAGGATTAATGGTTCCGGGTCTCACGTTTGCGGATGCTGTACTCTGCTTAACATCAGACGTTCTATCATGCCTTGAAGTGAACCAGAGAACGGTAGGACGTTTGGCCTTGGAGGGCATGGAAAAACAACTAACGAAGCAGTTTAGGGAGATATGGGCTGGGCATCGTTTGAAGTTAGAGAAGCTCAGAGTAAAATATGCTTTGAGATGAGGTTGAGGGCAATGGATCAACGAAGGGGGGCAGCTAAGGTTTTTAGGTACCTATACTTGAAAAGCGTGGACACGCAGTGGTTAAGAAAGACTACAAGGCTAACGATGAAATACGGAAAGAACAGTGGAGAATCCAAAACAGCCAAGGTAACCAAAAAAGAGGCAAGGCAGATTTAAACGAATAAATTGAGGGAAAAAATGGAAGCTAAAACGTCGTTAGAGATGTACAGGGCTGAGAAATTGAACATCAGAAAGGAAAATTTCTACGGTAATTCCCAGGGCAATGTTTTGCTTTTTTGAGGCTAGAGCAGGTTGCCTGCGAACTAAGAGCTTTGTGAGGAAGTATTCACAAAATGATGGGGTATGTGTGGTCTGCGGAAAAGAAACAGAAACTATGCGGTACATAGTGTTAGAATGTGAGGGTATCCATCCAAATCTACATGAAGGGAATATTGGGCTTTCAGAAGCCCTAGGATTTAAGGGTATCAGAGAGGAAGTTAACTTCAAGGCTGTCGAGGGGACGAAAAGAAGAATAGAATGCTGGTGAACGAAAAGCAGAGAGGGGGATATTGCCTAAAACAGTTACCACCTGTAACAGAAAAAAAAAGTATTTTGTGCCTAATAAGCTTTTTGTGCCTGCCCTAAGCAGCGCTAGTATTAAACCAAGAGTGTAAAACATAGGTATATTAGTCCTTTTTGGTATGATGACATGTCATCACCCCGATACAAAGGGGAAACCAATAGAAATCATCAATCATCATCATCATTAGAGTGTAGTAAATAGATGCGAACTCGTGTTTTCAGTGGGTTCTTAAAGAGGTTTGATGTGATTACCAAGTAACTCTCGCTGCTATTCGTAATTTTCACGAAGCCGATACTGCAAGTTTTTCATGTCATTCAGTCGATAAGGATACTCTCCGGCAGCTAAAATGTGGTTTCTGTGCACTCGATTTTTTTTTTTTTTTGCTAGTCTGCTTCGTGTTGGTAAATGACATATGAAAAACTTGGAAAAATGGCTTGGAAAACGTTTGAAAACGCTACACGTGCACATTCAAATATTCATAATAGGCCAGATATTCACAAGATAAACTATAATTCCACAAGCCAGGTGCGTGCATGAGAAAGGCACTTAAAATGTAACGATGCTCCAAAGGACGGGGGCAAAGGAAGTCGTAAGGTGTATCAAAAGTGATTTGTGAATCCGTCCCATACACGCGCTTTTTTCCTCGCTTTGGTTGGTTCCAGCAAAGTGCACTTCACGGCGGTTCTCACGATATTTCCGTTAGACTTCAGGCACAACGTGGCCGCTTTATTTCGGCCTCACATCTTTCGTTTCAGGTGCGTAAGCATTTCAATGTGGTCGCATAAAGAATACCCGTAGTTCGTCAGTAACGCTTGATGTTTCCCAATTGCGCCGCATAAGCAAGCCAGTGCCCGCGTACGAACCCAAAGGAAATGCTAAGTGCCCCGAATGCGATGATAGCGCAATCAATAAAGAAAAAAAGCGATGACAGCGCAATCGGATAGACGCCGGTTTGATAACGCGAGGGACCCAGGCTTGATTCCGACCACGGGAAGCGTTGTTTTAAATGCAGAGCATTTCTTTAACTCACGATGTCACCCGGCGTTGTCGTGCCTCGGCGTCCGCAACAGCCGGTCCAGGTGCGCCATCTCCCCCACTCCTCCTCTCCCGCATCACGCTACCCTCCTCGCTCTCAACAACAGGTCCGCACCCCTCCCCCTACACTATATAAAAAAATAATACTTACCGGCGCCTGGTTTCGATCCCACGACCCTGCGGGCGGAACGCAAGGTACATGGTGCTCTACCCACTGCGCCACAAAGCCGACACAGAATGGACGGCTACGAACGCGCCTTATATCCTTGACTCATTCAAACTACGTCAAGAAGCTGCTGATACAACGCATTCACTACCTGTGGGCGGAACGCGAGGTACGTGGTGCTCTTCCCACTGCGCCACAAAACCGACACAGAATGGGAGGCTACGAACGCGCCTTATATACTTGACTCATTCAAACTACGTCAAGAAGCTGCTGATACAACGCATTCGCTACCACCAACTCCCCAAACACTAAACGTTAACGCAATACACCCACCCCCTATGCGACGCATTTACTCGAGTCCCCCTCGCGGGGAGATGGGCCCTTTGTCTTAGGTCGAGCCTCATAAGCATGCGTGTAGTCTCCGCCGTCGTGACGCCATACTCCTAAATGCTTTTATGTATGTCTTTAAACACTCCTTCATTGTCAAAACAATTTTTCTTGAGGCGCGCACTCCCCACACCTGCTCGTCGGCTCCTTGCCTCCTCGCCACTTCCCCTCACATCTTCGCCTAGCATTTTCTTCCTCTCCACTTTGCTGCACCGAGTTTTGAGTGACGCCAGACACGGATGGACCTCAAGCTCAAACACCTTCGCTGTTAAAATCGTCCCAGCAATACGTCTCTGTACAGCAGAGATGCCAACTTTGGGAAGACTCGAGTTGCTCAGTTTTTTGTAAAGATACGTGAGGTCTTGGGGGGGTATTTAATAAATGTCCTTTGGGCTTTCACATTCGCATACTACAAAACAACCTGCTCCTGGAAGAAAATGTCTTCACAGCAATGCATTTCTGTTAAGTGGTGAAACCGAGGGGCTCGGGGTAGTTTATGAGTACACTATCTAGGGCTGAAAAACTGTGTTAATTCGGGCTTGTTGGTACATACTTAGTTTGATAACAGCGCTAAGACAGGACACAGAGAAGGCGACACGAGACTGGGCGCTGTATAGCTGTATAGCAAAGCTGTATACCTCCACCGCCAAACGGTTTCATCTCCGTGGGCAAAAACGCCAAGGCGCCAAGGGCAGCTTATACACTGCATGCCTCGCTCCTCCTCAGGTTTCACGGTATGGCCCTGTTTTTTTACCTTGTCTACGCTTACGTGGAAGGAATAAATACTACGTGAAACAAATTGTACGCTCATTAATAACTTGCTTCATATCTGTCGCTAATCGATGTCTATCTAAAGCATAAAACGTGTTCAAAGCTGGGTCGCATACTGCTTTTCGGTGCGCGGGGGCGTGCAACCGCGAACCCGTTTGTTTCAGGATGTGGAAAAATTTCTCGGATACTGCATACCGCTGTTTCTTAATCCCTTAATATGGTTAAGCTTAAACCACGCATGCGCTTACGTTCTCTGTTCTCGAGCACCATCTGAAAATTCACTCGCAATTTTTCGGCTCTAGGGAAAGAAGCGAGTGACCCGACAAAAACCAGTGCATGAGCATGCCATATGAACAGGAATGAAGCTTCGCAGCAAGTTTCGATACGAAATCTAGGTTTTATCGTTCACGCCGCGCTTGACCCTGTTGCGTGCTCCCTTAAAACGAGCGGGCAGCATTTGGTGTAGGCCATGGAGCAAGAATTACATCCTTCTTTCTCCGTGGTGTAGGCACATTGCGTATGCATGGGTCTAACGGCCTCAGCATGGCCGAAGGAGGTGCCTCTAGCCAGTTGGAATCTTGTGCAGAAGGTCGGTCATTAAAGCTCTCAGTCTCGTCTCAGTCTCAGCGCCCAGTCTCGTGTCGCCTTCTCTGTGTCCTGTCTTAGCGCTGTTATCAAACTAACTATCTAGGGGTACATGGAATGTAATTGCGAAGGATTTAATAAAATACGCTAGGTTCTGCATACTTTCGCATAATGCTTGTTATATAGCCCATAAAAAGCGCCTTCGCAACAAACACTTTGTGTATAGTAGGGAAGCTGATCTCAATTGTGCTCTCCGCTCGGTGCAAAGGGCCTCATAGGGATCTTCCGAGGTATTTCAGATTCCCCAAGTCCTTCTTACTTCGATATCAGACTGCTCATATTTTCACCCCGAGAAATGTCTTCCCAGCTACGCTTTTGTGTGTAGTACTGAAGGGACATTAAATGGGTTTGGTGTTTCGCGGAGCAGCCTAAGAATTTATCCTACGATTCCCACTTCGGAGTTTCTATCCACTAAACTACTTCAGCATGGAAAGGTTTTCACGCGGGAGTAGTATTTGCTGCACGCAAAGACCCATGCAGTGTAGCGCCGTGAACCCCCGCTACTTTTAAGGAGTAAAATGGAGAGCTTTAATGACCGACCATCTGCACAAGATTCCAACTGCCCTTATGAAAATGAACTTTTCCTTTCTGTTTACTTTGTGTCTCCTGCATGTTGACTGTGTGGCCTTTCTTTTGACTTTTCCTTTGTGTTACCTCTAGGACATAAACAGGCTGTGTACTTTTTATAGACTGCCGGATAAACAGCCATGATGTTTTACCTTTATATGTACTATGGTAAAGACAAAGTTTAAATTTCTATACGAAGATTTTATTTCGGATGAGAGGTATAAAACTTTAAAAATGACGTGCTTTCTTCTCTTTCTGAGTTCCGCAGTGCTATTGCCCATGTGTGTACTCAAGGCAAAATGAAGTCAAAAGACTTTGGCCTGTTTCCCCTGTGTTGCCTCTAGGACAAAGGCTGTAAGATAGAACTTGAATTTGCTGTCTTAATTCTTCTGTGTGCCGTAATGCTGTTGCTTATGTATGTGCTGAAGGCAAAATGAAGTCAAAAGACTGACTTATGTCTTTTGTGTTGCCTCTAGGACACTGGGAGGAAGGATAACTATTTGTTGCCTTACATTCTTTTTCTGAAGATTGTGCTTCCTCAAGTAAACATAAAGTCGAGCATGTAAGCCTTAATTATACTCGAAAGGTTAAGTTTTTTGGCTTGGCTAGAGATGGTAAGAAACAATGCCGATGGTTTGTGGAAATTCTGCAGCACTGTATACGTTATTTCGTGCTAGTGAGGTCTGATAAATTCGCAGAATTAATATTACCAACTGGTACGTTTGTATGAAACAGTGGCGTAAGAAGGATACATATTGAACGAGGCTGTTGAAGTGCCTCGTCCCTCCCATTACGAAAAAAAAGTGGGAGGGAGAAGAATATACAGACCAGAAAAAGTAAAAAGAACACAAATAGCCGAATAGAAAACGAAGCAATGAAAACAAAAACAACCTAAAAAGTGGCTTCCGATTGTCCTAGTCTGTGTTTTCCTTCAGGGTCGCTGTAAAATGGCTTATCCTTGCAACTAAATGCTGACCGGTGTACTGTTTTTTGGGGCAGAGCTTGCGGTAGAAATATATTGCGACAGAAAAAAAAGGGACACAGCCAGACGAGAGCAACAAGAGCAACAACAATGTCAGAATATAACCTAAGGCAGAAACCCGCCGCGGTGGCTCAGTGGCTAAGGCGTTGCGCTGCTGAGCACGAGGTCGCGGGTTCGATTCCCGGCCGCGGCGGCCGCTTTTCTGATGGAGGCGAAAAGCAAAAACGCCCGTGTGTACGAGATTTCGGCGCACGATAAAGATCCCCAGGTGGTCAAAATTAATCCGGAGCCCTCCACTACGGCGCGCCTCATCGCCTGCGTTGCGTCGGCGCGTTAAACCCCACAATCAATCAACCTAAGGCAGAAAAACTTTAATTAAAGGAGCCATGAAGAGAAAATACAACTTTGTTTAATTTGAAAGAACTAGGATTCAGTATCTCACTCAGCTATATTAGAGCCACAAAAGCTGTTTTTTAACGAAAAAAACGCAAGAAGTATTTAAAAACTTTCAAATTTCGCGCCACAGTGACGTGTTATGAGCAACAATGACGTCATACGGGCCAACAATAAAACATAATTTTCAGTGCGTTAACTGCACGTTAGCATTCAAGTGATGCGGTCAAATGGAACTAAAGGCCCCATTACAGATGTCCAGTCATGTGTCGTCGCGACAGGTCAGTTAGGCGGCCGTCAATCGCACAAACAAGGTTCCGTGACGTCATAGAAAAGTTGCGGGAAATTGGCTAGGGGGTCGCCTCGGCTTTACACGTTTTCTTTAATATCTCCGTTATTTGTTCGAAGATTCCGATGATATTGGTATCATTTTTATCGGGACTAAGCAGTCTTTCTAATAAACCCAACTTGTATTTTGTCTTCATGGCTCCTTTAAAGCACGGTTAAAAAAAAAAAAAAAAAAAAGGTCACTGAGCGGGTTTCGAACCTCCGCCCTTTGCATCAGTAGGCGAGTACTTAACCTCCAAGCCACCAAAACAGTGCGAGGTTTAATCGTAAACCTAGGTATAAATACTTGAGCTCACATAGTCTTGGTAAGCCTCCATTTGAGTGAATTGTTTGCCTGCGTGGATTTGACGCACGGTGCTTTTGTGTGCGTGCGTGCGTGTGCGTGTGCGCGCGCGCGCGCGTATGTGTGTGTGTGTGTGTGTGTGTGTGTGTGTGTGTGTGTGTGTGTGTGTGTGTGTGTGTGTGTGTGTGTGTGTGTGTTTGTGTGCGCGCGCGCGCTCGTGTGTGTGTGTGTGTGTGTGTGTGTGTGTGTGTGTGTGTGTGTGTGTGTGTGTGTGTGTGTTTGTGTGCGCGCGCGCGCTCGTGTGTGTGTGTGTGTGTGTGTGTGTGTGTGTGTGTGTGTGTGTGTGTGTGTGTGTGTGCGTGTGCGCGTGTGTGTTTGCGTATGTCTGCGGGGCATAATTTTTTTATCCGGCCGTTCTGTTTGTGAAAAGCCCACAAACAGTGAATGGTGAATGCTTGGACGCTGAACAAAACACAAAACAGTCAATCTAGATGTAGATGACGATGATAATAACTTCGTTTGTTAATCCATTTTTATTCGCTTTTGAGTAGCAACAACTTACGACAACAAAAGACGTTGCTCGCATCAAGAAAATATACTGCCATTATATATATGTTTGCTATTATCAACTTTAACAAAATACTATAATGGCGTCTGCCTAGTTTGCTTCAGGGGTGATGATGAAGGAAAAAAGTAACTGCTAAAACTCTATGACTGCTAGATAGCTAACTGTAGTAATAAGTCTAGTCTAGGCTAGCATATATGCAGTCATTGTTATAGGTGCGCAAGAAAAGACGTGGTTGGTTCGTTGTGCCTGGTTTTGGTGGTTTGTTTTCGATTTGCTGGTGTTACGTGAATTACTACGTGCTCCTCATGCCGTAATATTACGTGTTAGTGCTCTTGTGCCACCTGAAACATCGTGAGTGCTGGCAAAGCGTCTGTGTCGTCGCCGTACTGCGCTGCTGTAGCAAACGCACATCGAGGTCGCCATTTGACAAAATACCTGACAAGTTGTGCGTGCCTACGTGAATCAAGAGTCTCTACTGCAACTTCCGGTCTGTCGACGCGACGTGTGAAAAATGCTGCGTGTTCTGCCGTAAGTAATTGTTTATCGTGGTGCATGTTAAAATTTTATTATGCGTTGCCGCAGTGCTGTTTTGTTAAACGTGTTGAGTATATTCCTTGGTGTTCGGCTCGCCGCGCTTCTTTTATTGTAAATTACCGGCTGCGTCGGCGCGGTCATAATGAGCTTCCAGGAGCGGCGGCCAGTATGCTGTGTGAGTGATCGACCCCCTTGCCATTGCCGGCAACGAAAACATTATGCTGACGGCCCAGCGGCCGCCGCTTGGCTTGGGTGGATTTGACGCTAAAGCTTGTTGCATGAAAAAAAAAAAAAAAAGAAAACTGCGGTAATGGTTGTAAAACAAAACGCCCACTCCCCGATCTTTTTTTTTTTTTTTTTTAGGAGGCAGTTGACCCACGGTATATTTTTTTACAGGACGTAGGCAGCTTAGCATTGTTCTAACGGGTAGTTTTCGTTTACGGGTAAAGAAATGCAAGGAGGCTGCATTACATTTGTAGTTATAATACGTAAGAGTTGCATATACGTTGAATTTTCAACATTTAAGCATTGCTAGCAACTTTATAAGTAGTACCACATGCATAAGGTCTTTAGGCAGTGAACATTTGACCAGATAATTGTTTAGACGTCGCAGCTTGAAAACATGCTGTTCCAGCCTGCATTGCTGGTGCAGTCACAGGGCAGCTTTCGCTGTTTTAATGCAAGAAATTTTTCCACCTTCCTAAGCTCATCCAGCATCGTCATGATCAGACAGAAATTCTTGTGTGGTGTGACATTATTTGTAGCTGGCTTGCATAAATTGTGTTGACCGTAACATGTTGAGCATGGGTTAAACGTGTTGATTCTTACAAATATGCATGTGATGGGGATACAATCACGGTGCGAAAAAGATTCAACAGGGCGTGGGCTTGCCACCGTGCTCCTTCACCATCCTGTTTTTTCGTTTCGTCAGCATTTCAACTTGCCTACCCCTTGGAGGTATTGGCACGCTGAGACGTTCACCATGTGCCTCAGAGAGAATTTTAATGGCGCCATGAAGACAAAATACAAGTTTGTGTTATTCGAAAGATTTCGTGTGGTATGGTGCCCCCAGCACTTGTCCAAATGCAAACGATGCTTTATTCACTGAGAAATTCATTAATTTAAGCTAAAATTTTGGTTTTCCCGCTAAATCATGCATTTTCAGGGTCTGCAATGACATCACAAGAACCGACCGCTCTGCAGCCGATTGGGAAACCTTCTTTACCGTTAGTTAACCTAGATGGTGCCACCATACCGTGGCAAGCCGCTTTCTGCTTTTGTTTTGTTTTTACCGTATTTAAACGTGGCTTGTTTTTGTTCAGCGAGAAAATAATCCTTTCGTGAAACATAGTGCTCGCTCCACAAATATGGTCACGTAAGACACCGTTGCTTGTGTCAATCGGCCATTGTTGTCCGAGACAACCCCAAAGCCCCGCAGCTAAACCAAGCATAGTGCGCGCAGTACCAACAGCAGTACGCATCGGTACTTCTATGCTTACGTGTGCTTTCCTAACCTTTACTGTTGGTCCCACCATTCTTACTACTGTAAAAAGAATGTGCCCTAAATTTAAGCGCAAATAGTTCGTTCGGCAAGCTTATAGCCTCTGCCTAATTCGCGTTTGCTGTTGCCGCCCTCCGCTAACTGCAGAGCTGGCTGGTATGACATAGGTTCTGTTGCGGGAAATGAGCTAGTGGGTCGCATGGCCATTTCCTTTGTTCCTAATTTGTAGCTTATTTGACCTTAAAAATGGTGTCAGCGTGATTCTAGCAACGTGATTCTAGTTAAAAATGATGTCAGCGTGATTCTAGCAACGGAATCCTTTGAATGAACCAAACTTGTGTTTTCTCTTCATGGCTCCTTTAAAAGCCGTAACCACGTTTCGCACCCTCTGGACCAGAGAATATGCTTGCACAGTGGAAATCTGGGGCCACAGATTTCTACCACCTAGGGATATTTAATAGGCTTAGTTTAACATTAATTCAGTGTAAGGATGCTTCTGTTCCTTTAAAGTATGGCTGAAAGCCTTGTAAGGATTGTCATGTATGTACAGTGCTCACGGATTGAAATGCGACACTGCAAGCACGTGGCCTGCGCTACATGCAGCGCCGCCAGTGGACGCCCGTGGAAGCTAGGTGTTGCATTGTGGTATACCACGAGGATGAGAGTGTTTTGACCATAAGCTTGCTGCTTCCGGTTGCCAATAAGCGGGGCAGTGGTTCCCCGCAGCGACAGCGGTGCGCTGTCAGCGACAGCGGCGTCCATGGACGGCGCTGCATGTATTGGCAGCCACGCGCTCGCAGTGTTGCGTTTCAATCAGTGAGCACTGTACTTATTTTTTAGCTTGAAAGAACTGAAGGTGCCTTTTTTGCACCTACAAAAAACAAATTCTGTCATGTCCTGTCAGAGCGAGTATTTCACGGCATTATACCGCATATTTACGGCTTGTTTACTACTTGAACTTCCATTTTTTACAGGGCCAGGTGTTTGACATGGAGGATGTACGTTGTGAGCTACCAGAAGAATTGGCTGCCTCCTGTTTCTATCTATCCTGCACGACCTGTAAGTGGAGTTCATTACGGCTGTGAAATGCATGAAAATCTCGATTTTGAAGGCTGAGAGAACATGAAAACATAGAAAACCATTGTGGCATTCTTGTGGTACCTTAGTGATATTAAGACATAAGAACATTGCAGAGATGGGTCAAAAAAATAAGGAACCGATGAGGGTGAGAAACTTCCTGGTACCTTTATTTTTTTTGTCGCATCAGGGCTGCATCCTTGCTCCATGAATTAATTAATAACGACTTTGTCACCCTTGTTCACTGTGGTAGTTGCGTGGTGCCCACAGACAGTGTGTGGGGATTTTTCTTCTACCGCCTATTACAGATGAACTAGATCTTTAGACTTCTACTCAAAAGTCATATTATGGATTACATTACATGAGTGAAACAATTCCATGCACCCAGAAATAGAATTTAGGTGAATTCACTTCAATGCCCTAGATGCAACTTGTGCCTAGCAGTGAAAAGGGTGTATTGCGTGCCTTTTTGCCACTGTGTTTCATGTAGTGTAATGAGTCTCACTGGCCATCGTAGCCCCCCCCCCCCCCCCCCTTCCCAAACAGCTATTTACTCTAGCAAATATAATGATGGTCCTAATTGTAGAAGGGTACCCGCCGCGGTGGCTCAGTGGCTAAGGCGTTGCGCTGCTGAGCACGAGGTCGCGGGTTCGATTCCCGGCCGCGGCGGCTGCTTTTCTGATGGAGGCGAAAAGCAAAAACGCCTGTGTGTACGAGATTTCGGCGCACGATAAAGATCCCCAGGTGGTCAAAATTAATCCGGAGCCCTCCACTACGGCGCACCTCATCGCCTGCGTTGCGTCGGCGCGTTAAACCCTACAATCAATCAATTGTAGAAGGGTACTCAGCAATTGAAGAAAGAGCTGTGGGGGGTTCTGGTTTGTGTATCAGACTTTGTTTGGAATATCGTTATGTAGCCACGGATAATGCAGGGTTTTTGTAAAAATATAGATTATCGGAGCAAACTTGTGCTCCGCAGTAAACATAAAAAAACACAAACCTCGAAGGAGTCAGCAAAGGGACGTGCATGGATGAGTGTTGGCGAATTGAATGCTGCAGGGTTTCTTTTGCACTCATTGATTTAGATCGAGAACATTTTCAATAAAAAACAGGAAAAGCTAGGATAGGGATCGCAAAGCAACACCCTTTCCATATCAAACAGGACTGCTGGTGCAGCATACAAAGGAAAAAGGGGAAAAAGACGGTTCACTTAAAAAAGGATAAGATTGCAGGGTGTGGCCAGGTGCTTGTAACAAAATATTTTGTAAACAAATCAAATGGCGTGGTTGGGGGCAATATTATGATGTTTATAGTAGGAAAAACCTGCATTATTTCCGAACAGTATGAATGCTCTGTGTGCAAACATATGCAAAAATGCTTGTGTGTTTTTAGCATTTGAGTGCACGTTACAGAGTAGTCAGCTCAAGTTACTGCGGTAGCTTTCCTCATTGCTGGTAAGCATAAACCCTGAAATTAAATTTGCTGTATTCGACCGCTTTAACCCTTTCACTGTCACTGATGTCCTGGTTTGTCTTCGAATTTCTCCTCCACGGTGTCACTGACATACCGGTGCGTTTTCTGTTGTGCGTTGAAAAATTCGTGCCATGGTGCAAAGTTGGCGCACCTGCACTGTTTGTGCTATCTGTCAAATCTTTCTAGTAGCTTGTATTTTCACAAAGTACAGAGCGACCACGCCCAGCTTTCGCTGCTTGGGGGTCACTCTGTGCACTGTACATTTGTTGGGATGAGTGACCACGTGGCACGCGTGCAATGATGGGTGCAAGTGTGCTATCCACCACGTTTTTCTAGGGTTGTTTTTTATTTCTGTTCCCGTGTCTGCTACCCATCGACACAAGGAAATATAAAAAGTGAGGAGCCAACCTAGAGGTTGGTCAGTTCATGGTGATGTACATTTTGCTTTTTGTAAGCAAGCGCAGACAAACAAACTAGACAATGCAAGTGCTGTCTCGTAAACGAAATGCACAATAAAACTGCTGGCTTTATAGGTTCCAAAGAACGCGTAGACACAAGCAACTACTCATGATGACGACTGATCAATGCCTGTCTTAGCATGTTCATGCAATTTTATGTTGCCTTCCCTGCCCCCCTCCCCCCCCCCCCCCCCATATTGCTTTGTTCCCACAGTGCTGCTGCAATAATCTCATCTCAAATGTTCTTGCGAGGCTGTATAAATGCCCGTCATGAGGAGGCCATGAATTTAAACAGTACTTAGTTCTGGGTTGTGTTGCCTATGTAACAGTATGTCATATTTGATGTTCGTAAGCTCATTAGTTCATTTATGTGGTCTAAATTTTGTGGCTAATTTTGCAACCTAGAAGTTATACCTTCTCTTTCAGGATACTTGGTTCAGTTTTGTATGGGAACACTCCTTTATATTTATAAGCATAACCAGCAAATGTTTGAGACGTGTTTGTTTAAACCCCTTCATATGCGATCAATGCGTTTGTCATTTCAGGTTCAAGCGTGGCAGTGGCTATCCCGTCCTGTGAGGGGTAAAGATGAGGCGACACCTGGTGTGGCAGGCGGCAGCAGCACGTATGGATCCAACCTGAATAAAATAGTCAGGTTTGCAAGAGTCGTGTGATTCATGTGATTTTCGTCAGCTTGCTCTTACAGAAACAGGTGCAGCATGAAACAGTGACTGTGGAGCTGGCTGACATTTTCTACATGCAGCTGGCTGTGGGGCACTGTTATTTGACAGCATGCAAAGGGCACTCAAAAGGTGGAAGCTTGTGGGATACGTAGAGGACGGAAACATAAAGGATTCTTGGAGGACGCAGAAAGTCGGTGGCGAAATTTCAATACAGGGGACACACAAGGGACGAATGCGGTCTGTTGCCTTCAAGACATATAGGGGACACACAAAGGCCGTATGGTGTCTGTGTTGCCTTTGGGAGATAGACTGGACGCATGGAGGACGGAAACACACGGGACACTTGGAGTACGCAGAAAGTCGGTGGCGAAATTCCAACACAGAGGAAACACACAGGACGCACGCAGTCTGTTTCCTTCGGGACGCAGACTGTCTTTTGACTGGACATAGAAATTTTCATAAGGGTGGCTAGAGGGACCTCCTTCGGCCATGCTGAGGCCATTAGACCCATGCATACGCAATGTGCCTACACCACGGAGAAAGAAGGATGTAATTCTTGCTCCATGGCCTACACCAAATGCTGCCCGCTCGTTTTAAGGGAGCACGCAACAGAGTCAAGCGCGGCGTGAACGATAAAACCTAGATTTCGTATCGAAACTTGCTGCGAAGCTTCATTCCTGTTCATATGGCATGCTCATGCACTGGTTTTTGTCGGGTCACTCGCTTCTTTCCCTAGAGCCGAAAAATTGCGAGTGAATTTTGAGATGGTGCTCGAGAACAGAGAACGTAAGCGCATGCGTGGTTTAAGCTTAACCATATTAAGGGATTAAGAAACAGCGGTATGCAGTATCCGAGAAATTTTTCCACATCCTGAAACAAACGGGTTCGCGGTTGCACGCCCCCGCGCACCGAAAAGCAGTATGCGACCCAGCTTTGAACACGTTTTATGCTTTAGATAGACATCGATTAGCGACAGATATGAAGCAAGTTATTAATGAGCGCACAATTTGTTTCACGTAGTATTTATTCCTTCCACGTAAGCGTAGACAAGGTAAAAAAACAGGGCCATACCGTGAAACCTGAGGAGGAGCGAGGCATGCAGTGTATAAGCAGCCCTTGGCGCCTTGGCGTTTTTGCCCACGGAGATGAAACCGTTTGGCGGTGGAGGTATACAGCTTTGCCGTAAAAGTCTCGTGTCTTTGAAGCACGAAACGTTTTAGGGCGAGGCGCTAGAAAACGAGTGTCGCGGTGTGTTCTTTTAGTAGGCGTTTTTTCCCACGAAGATTAAACGTTCTAGCGCGTGCGGCGACGGAAAACGAGTGTACCGGTGCTTTTAGTATCGTGACTACATGAAACGGCGACGAGGACAGGAGCTTCGCCGTTGATATTATCACCCGTCTTGAACTGAAACCGCTGCATTATAGGCACGACTATTTTAGCTACGGGTTCAACAAAAGATGCAATATTACCCCGGCAGGTGGCAAAAAGAAAGCCTGAGCTTAGTGCATAAGAAAAAGAAAATAATTGCCAGTAATTCTTGCATTTCAAGAAAAATGAATGAAATTGGTGGGAATAATCACCATTGAAATTAGTGCCGCTGTTCGCTGATCATTTGTGCGCAGGACGTCTCTGTATATGGCATTTCCCGTATACAGTCACTTCGCCGGGTACACATGTAGTCTGTACCGTACACGGCGTCTTCGGTACACATACTTTCCGGTACACCTATTTCTTTTAGGTCCTTGTGTCGTTCAGCATGCTTCGCTTCAGCAAGCATATTTCACTTGTTCACTGGTCCTTCAGTTGATTCATGTTACCTTGCGCTGTTCGGTGCCCCCCGTTATGGTGTACATCCTTTATCTCGCATTATGCAGGGTGCTTCACGCAACTATAATCAGGCTTTAACAAAAAAGGAATGGCACCAACTGCACATTGTTCGCTGTCGTATTGAGTAACGAATAAAACTTAGAGCACAGCTTACTCAGGTAATTCACTAAATATAATTAGCTACTTATGACAACGATGTGTACAACAATGTGACAAGCACAACGAATTGCGCAGTCACGGCAGATTCAGTGCGCGTTTTCAATAAATTAGTCTTGCACCATTCAAGAATACATGTGACAGGCGCTGTGTGCTGTTTGTCAATAAACCTTAAGATCTGTACACCGGCTGCCTTAAGGGTATTTTTTTCCTTTACGTTTACCATAATAACAAACTTGGTGTTTACTCTTGCAGCCACGGTCTAAGCACGCTTTACAGGGGTAGCGCCGTGCAGAACGCTTCCAACTTATCAGTGCGCGCGAGACGCAGGCGGTTCACGGCGCGAGTACAGCAAGTGCCGCGGCGCCTAACGTGCCCAGCCTAAGGAAATAGTGTGGATAAACAAAGGAAAAAAAAAAAAAAGAACAGAAGGAAGTACACGACAACGCTGTCCTGTTTTTCCTTTCGCTTTCCGTTTGCTTATTTACACGGCTCCATTATGCTGAGCGTGTACCACCTACCCGGTGTTATTACTTCATTTGCCACCAGCCCGTGGTTATTCCCAGTCAAAAAACCTAACAAGAATTCCTGTCGTACGACAAAAAACTTTATTGTGACAACAGAAGTCCTGTTGTTACGACAAAACCATCTGTTGTTACGACACACATTTCTGTCGTAACGACAAAGTCAATTTTCTCAGCGACAAACATTCCTGTAGTCACAACAGAAGTGCCATTTACGCTACTCTTCACAATGGGCAATAACATTCAAACAACCACTGATGGAACATCAGGATAACGACAAGACAGGAATATGGCCCGACGGAACATCAAACTTTGGACAGCAATACGACATAAGACAGAACATCGGAATTACGACACGACAAGAATACGACAAGACGAAAGTACGACGCGCGAAAATACCACAAACTACAGAAATTTTTCTTGTCGTCATTTTCGACGGGGTATTCATTTTATTGGCTAATCTTTGTCCATTATGCGATAAGTTACCGACACCCTGCTGTAGCTGTGAGGCGACACTTGGTCGATGATCATGCTACGCCAGATACCACGTGTGTAGATGGGCTGTGCAGAATACCATCCCTTCAAAACGCGAAAGTTGCTCACACGCTGGAAGTTTCGGCAGCAGGCTACGACAGGCGGGCTACCCTCGTGCCGTCGAGCGCTGCGCATTAACACCTAACCTAGCCTAAACTAACCAGTTTTTATACCTCCGCAAAGTCGATGTGAAATCAATGAAAAAACAATAAAAATCAATGACCAAGCAGGAATCGCACTGGTGAAACGAAGCACAGAGGCGCCTAAAAAGACCAGAATTTCAAAAAGCTCGTGCACTGAAACGTCCTGTACCAAAACCTCCTTCACCAAGAAGAACAAATAAACTTTTTCATTGGCGTTTCGTATACAACAGCCGTACCGGAAAGTTTTACGAATTAACTTTCAGAGCAAATAGTTTTGTTCTTGAGAGAAATCACTGCGGTACTCCCGTTTTTTTTCTTTCGCTTCTTTTCGCTTTCACCCGTATTCATTGTATTATACCATTGCGTGTACACCAGCAACAAGTCGCCCAAAGGAACTAATAAAGATTTGATGTGCGGGTTGATGACCGTCCCTGACACCACGGCACACTGCAAGCCAATTTTATCGAGATTATCCTGGATGCAAGGGAGTTGCAGTGGCGCGAAAAGTCTTATTTACTTGGAACTCGCTTCGGCCTGAACTTGGGAACAGAAGATGTCGGCCTACACATCTTATTTTTCCCCTTTCGCTGGGGTTGCGGCCTTAACCAGCTCCACTACAAAACCTTAATAAGCCCGTGCTGCTGAGGATTACCTCACAAGTCGACTCAAAAATTGCTCAACTGCCTCAAGGTATTTTAGAAGCTGGGGAAGGGGCAAAGGGAGGGAGAGAGAAAACTGACGATGCAAAAAATGGCAGAAGCCACACCCAATAAGCACCATAGCGACCGCCCACGCTTTGGCTAAGCAGACGTGGGAGGGCGCCTTGCAAAACTGAGAGAGAGAGAAGCTGGTCTGAGGCTACGGCTGGCGAGTCCAAAATGAAGAGAACAGCAGTCCATCCATATATCGCGCGGTGCAGGCGCAGCGAGGCAGGCGTTCTGTCTTTCGCGATATATACGGGGACCAGCCGCGAAGCGTATTGCGGCCAGACCAGTCTGGGAATATATTGCGCGTGGGCCGACTAAGGAACGCGGTGTGGAAATGCACTTGGCTCGCGCGTAAAGCTTATGGGCACGGCGTACCGCCGCGGCCAGTGAGTATAATGGGCGCCCTTAGCCTGGAGCCACGGGGTGAGCGTTTTATGACGCCCGCGGTGAATAGCCAACAAGCGTGTACTCTGCACGCCCGAGCTCGACGCTCCCAGCCAGGAGTGACGAATGCGCTGCAAAATTGTTTCACTTTACACGAACGTGTACAGTGCGCCGCTTACCCACTTAGCGCGGCAACACCAGGCGTAAGGTTTAAGCGGCACCAACAACCTTTCCTTGACGTGTCGGTCGTCACCTGACAGAAAGCAGGGGCGTACGTTTAGTTGGTCATAGCGTCAGAAGAGGGTTTCAACATTGCTCAGCAACGGCGTAATTTGCAACGAGAATGCAGGGATGGCTGTGTCGTCATCGCTGGTAGGCAGTCAAGAAAGCCAAGCAAAGCGAAAGGGCAAATGTGAGAGGACATATTTATTTTTTTGTGATTTATTTATTCCTTATTTCTTTATGATCATAGTGGTGCGATGACCACTATGATCATCGCAGCAGACGCGTATTCCGGGGGTCGTGGGTTCGAATCCCACCCGGCGGGCATGTTTTTCTTCACTTTCTATCTTTCAATAAACTATATCAGTTTCAAGGATAAAAATGACCTACCGCATTCTCCCCTTTGCTTTCCCTGGCTTTATTTATTTATTTATTTATATGTTTATTTATATGTTTATTTATTTATTTATTTATTTATTTATTTATTTATTTATTTATTTATTTATTTATTTATTTATTATCCTTGTCATGTATTAAGGTCATTTATTATCCTTGAAACTGGTATAGATTTTTTTTAACGAAATGAAGAAAGTGGAGAAAAAACTGCTCACCGGGTGGGATCCTAACCCATGACCTTCAGAATACGCGTCTGGTGCGATGACCACTACGGCGGAGCTATGATATACCCTCCACTTTCTCGGTTGTTTATGTCAAAGTAATTGTTTCCTGCGCATGGGGGAGGCAGCCAGCGCCACTCGGACTACTCGAGGTGAAGGGGATCTTCTTTTTAACCCCCGGGGCCGTGACTCGAGCGTCTACGACATGTTGAGAGCGGTCGACCAGCGTAGAACCCTCTTAAGCTACCTATGGCACCAAGACTGCCAGAACCGAGACCCTCGCCATGCATGTGGCGAATCAGAATGGGAAATGAGGAGCTCGTTGAATTATTATAGAAATAAGGGTAGGCAGTCAAGAAAGCCAAGGAAAGCAAATGGGATAATGTGGTAGGTCCTTTATTATTCTTAAAACTGATACAGATTTTTTTAAAGAAAGGAAGAAAGTGGAGAAAAATATGCCTGTACCTGGGCGTTTCAGCACAAATACGAATTAAGACGCGCGCGTTATGCAGTAAAATGCCTGCGGTGTTGACGCGGCAGTTGCAAGCACGCAAATCGTACTATTATACTGCGTTATTTCAAGACTGTGGTAGGTATATGCGACCTTAGCAAATAATTTCCTCCTCACGTGTGGTGCATCTGTCTTCCTCACCCCGTCCTGCAAAAGAAAGGGGAAGACTAGGTTGTTGAATGGTCCATTGTCCCAAATATGGGGGGGGGGGGGGGGGGGGGGGGCAGTTATATGATGGACCTAGTTTCCAAGGCAACCTGCTGGTGCCTCGACCGGAAGAAACGTCTGCTGTCATTTTCTAATGGAAGAAGGAAAAAAAAGGAGGTGCCGTGCTTGTTTGGCGGCGGCAAAAGCTGGTTTGCGTCAAGACGGTAGGTCATCGCTTGTTTTTGCTTCGTTGACATTGTTGCGATACGTATGCGAGGCAAAGGAGGTCGTACGACTGGTGGGGAGGAAGGGGCAGAGGGAGAGGGAGAAGCAAGGGAGGACTGCCGGTGACACCTCCCCGAGAGGAGCGGAAGTATACTCCGATCGCAGGCACATGGTACGAAATTGCCGCCTGATTCTATACAGGGTTCGAAGTGAAATTCTCATGTTCAAATGTAAAGAAAAGCAATAAGGGGGTGCGTTTTCACTGAAGATGCCTTCGCGCCAATGAAATCTACATACATGCATGCACCACACTCGAAATAGCAAAAAGTGAGTGCAGAAGGGACAAAACGAAACACAACGTTTCCGATTTTATGTACGAAAAACACGACACAGGAAATCGTTTTGCCCCGGCTCGCAGTACCGAGTGTAGATTAACCCTTTGGTGGGGGACGCCGGTAAACTGCAAGAAGAAGCAGCACTAAAAAATGCCAATTAAAAGCAATAAAAGGGGATCTAGAACATAAAGACGCAATGTAAAGCGTAGCACTTTTCAGTGCACAATACCGTCGGTGTATAACAATCATGGCGTCATTGGCGCGAAGTTGTTCATGCATAATTCACACTTTTTCCTAGAATTGTATCTGTTTATTTGCTTTCCGTTTTCCATTGCGCGCGCGCAGTTTAACAAACCGCTTACCCAGTGCCAGTGTGGAAGGGTGACACACTAGTTTCCGAAGTCGAACCGGAAAGGCGGGATGGGGGCAGCCTACTCCCGATTCACGAAGTATATTTAAATCGTAATCCAATAGGACTGGACGCAACTCAACACGCACCGATATTTTCACAGAGATCGCAATGCAATGTTAGTGAGCGATGAAATTCTCTCTGCACGCTGAAGAGGATTCAGGGTAACCATAAAGCCCCGGTGGGATGTGTAAATTAATGTTAAACAATAGCATTACTTGGATTAATTTAAAAATGTTTTAGTCAGTGTTTAAAACTGCTGAAAGGTTTTAGGTTTGCATAAAAGCAGCAATTACAACAAGTGCATTTCACGAAAGACCCACTATTCTGAAAGTTTTATTTAGATCACCCTTTTATCATTTTAGATCACCCTTTTAACTTTTATCATTTTAAAATAGCGCGATGTGTCGGCTGCATGGGAAGTTCGGGGTCATTTTAAGCAGGTTGTCCAACCGAAAAAGAAAATCGGTTCGCTTCCGGTTCATGTTCGGGTGACTTAACTTCGTTCCATTTTAGCTCCGGTTCGTCTCAATCATGACCCTAACTGATTCGGGAAGTTAAATGAATAAACGGGCAAGCAAAGTAAACTTGCAGTGCTTGACGTCCCAAGCCGAGCGTGTAAGATACGCAGCAGGCGAATACCGGCAACTAGGGACCATGGCGCCTTCGGTGCTGAGCATGCTGTTGGAGTTCTACCTGCATCCCTGGAGCACTAACAAGCAACTACAAAGCTTGCACGTACAGCACGCGCGCACACACGTATGTAGACAACAGGTCATGCGCTGTGCCTGTGAAGAGCATCATTTCCGGTTAGCCCATTTTCGCGTTGCAGAGATAGTCTCCGCCCCAGATAATGAGGCGTCTTTGGTATACAATATACACGCGAGTATAGGACATCGTTGCCCCGCCGCCCAATGGGCCATTCAGCCTGGGCGGTCTCAGGGGAAAGTCGGGGAAGAAGCAATTCTCATGCACACCAGCCGGTGCTTCTAATTGAATTCTCGTTGCATAGGAAAGTGCGGCCGACGCGGCCGAGCACACAACTGGTTCATGCATGGGGGCGTATACCAGTTACCCCGTTGTCAAGTGAATGCGTGTTTCACCGGGCCGGCAGCAATCACAGCACCGGCCGTACGCTATCTCTAGCAGAACCTACGAAATGTTTTGCTTTAGCGGCACCAGCTACATGAGTTAGTGGCGCCTGAAGGTGCCATTTTCGTGGTGCCAACCGACTGTCCTCGCCGCTCTCCCAACACCAAAGCGTGGCTTGTGTGGGCGCTGTTTGTCACGCCACATGCGTTGATCTGCCGTGGTCTGCTGACTTTCGCTGCGTGCCCTTCCCAGCGTGCCGAGGCCGCGAATTCTTGTTTTCGTGACTGCCTGTACTGCTGAATGCCCCCAGTGCGAGGGACTCGTACCGCACTGTCGCTTGCGCGGAGGCTTTCGGGCCGAGCGTTCCTCGAGCCAATTTCGCCGGCCCTTCCGCAACCCGGGTCCTGCGAAAGGAGGCACGCGGTGCGCTACATGGCGCGGACAAAAAGGACGCTCTAGAGGTTAAATTGAAAAGCCGAAATTCGCCGCGGGTGAAGGCGGCTGGGAAAATGCGTGCACCCTCGTTCGTTGGCCGCGGAATAAGGCGCGAGGGGACGAGGCACGCTGGGCGGCGGCTGCTGCCTTTCATCCGTCGAGGCCTGTCATTCAGCGAGGCGCGCAACGTCGGCGCCGAATCGCGTCAAAATGGGGCGCGCCGAGGAGGCGGAGATGGGTCAGCAGTCATAAACGCGCATCTCGCCGGACGCTACGTGTTCGCGCGGCTCCTCGACGGGGGTCGGGCCATTTGCATGTAGATCGAGCGCGATATATGAATAGACATGTATCCTCCGCGCGTCAGGGAAGAAGACACGGCGGCCTCCCTGCAGCGCGTGCCTCCGGGGGCGGGCAGGGGCGGATGCAATTACGCGCGACGGCTCGGGCACGGGGCCGGCGCGGTATTCAGGCCGGCGGGACGCCTGATCGATGGCGTCGACAAAAATAAGGAGAGGGGGCGCGAGGGGGCGGGGGAACCATTTGACCCCTCGCCGCCCCTCTCGTGCGATCAATCACGAAAAATTGCTTTTGGTAAGTGCAGATAGGGGCTGGACTTTTAATGTCAAGGTCTTATTTATTTGAGCCCCCCTATGTCTATGAAGCGCCAATTCCGACGCGGCTGCCTTTTTTCGGCACCACGCAGCCTCGACCTGTCGCATCAAGACGGAGGCAGCGTTCGCTGCGCTCGTTCGCCGTGCTTGCCGGGAAAAGCATACGGCGGCGGGGAAAAGTCGCAAGAAAATAAATGATCGGCGACCCGCTGACACGTGAGGCGCCGGCTGATACCCCGTTTACGGACGCTCATCGCCCGGGCTTCTGCCGTGAGAAGGGTTCCTCTAAGCTCTTCGTTAATAATTCCAGCCGCCTGTTCTCGCTGTCGGTGGTGTGCAGTGATGATTTTATTAACGTCTCGCTCCAGGACCCCTAGAAAGCGGCCGCTGCCAGGTGCTGCGCCGTCTTGCCTTTTTTCGGCGGGTGTCTGTCGTGCATATTGGGCGCTGCCCGAATTGGGTCTCGGGGCTGCCAATTTCGGCGTCTGCCACACAAAAAATGAAGGGGGACGGGAGGCTGCTAGAAAACGAAATTAGTGGGATGCCCCGGCCTTGTACGGCATTAATAAGGAATATATAGGGTCTCGTACCTTTCGCTTTTTGCCGAAAGAGCGATGACCGCTGAAATGATGAAACCATTTACATACGAAAAACACCATTTCTTGATATCTGCGTCAAGTGGTGGAAATGTGCGCATACACGCAAGCAAGAAATTAAACAAAAAGGAACTACCCTTTCCCTGTGTATATAGTAGCGGGTAAAGATTGCCATGGTTCCGATGCCCAAGAAAGACTTCGCCTCTCACGTGGGCTCGTGTTCCTCCGGCGCAGCGCTCCGTTGCCCTTTCTCGGCGCCTTCCTACTTCGACGCTTCTACCGGACAGCTCATTATCTTGTCCGGCGCGAGAACCGGGTATCGCGCTCCTATTCTGCTCCTCACAACACGCGCGCTGGAAACATACAGATTGAAGGGACCCTGTAGCCCGCTCTGAGCAGAGCTTATAAATCCGCGCTACGTTTATATTACACTGCCAGGAATACGTGAGCCGAATATTACACGCGCGCATGAAGCGGTAAGCTCGCAAATCTCCGTGAAAGGTGAGGGAAAACCAACCCTGATCTCTTCGGTTTCCCTCATTATGCACCGCTTTAATTACGTCATTACAGCGGTGGCTGTACGATTGGCTGTTGCTGATCAACGTCACGGTTCATTTCTCGCGATTCCTTGGCTATCCGCCATCGACGGAGCCGTGCACCAACCCCCTCTATTCCTGAACCTATACGTGCACTTTTGGCGTATTTTATGTGAGTGTTTCGAGTGCACGCGAAGTTCGAGTGAGGAACTCAATACTTCACTTTCAACCAGTTCACTCGACATCAAGCGTCTATTGCTTCAAAAACGCCCTACCATCCTGAGCGCGTGCTTGCGATGCAAGTAGGGATGCAAGTAGGACCAATGCCTGCTTTCTCATCGCACTACACTGGAATTAGAATACTACACTTTGCGGAGGAAAAAAATCCCGCCATCTCCACGAAGTGAATGATGATGAGAGGGGCGAAGCAAAAATGCTTATCGGTAAAACCGTGAAACATACGCCCGCACATCATATAAAGACTCGACACGTCAAGCTTTCCACCGCTCCGTTGACAAGCCCGTCGACGACGTCGATGTTTGGGGTGGTTATGTAGGGGCTGTTTTGGACGATGAGAATCTCCATTGGTAAGTTGGCGAATTCGATGTGTGACATTTTAGCCACCTTGGCCGTCGCCTTCTGCAGAGCCTCTTGTGTCGGTACGTGTCTTGAGCTCGCAGACGACGAACGACAACGTCTTCTTCTTCCTCTTCTCCTTGTTGGGCAGCAACGAACGCGTTGAACGTTTTGACCTCTTCAGCCAATCTTTGGTTGGCCAATCCCTAGGGGGATCCTGCCACAATCATCATTAATGTGCCGTGCCGTATACAGCAGCAACGAGGGACGGGACAGGGCCCGAGCAAGAGGAGCTTCGCCCCTAAAAGTAATCTTCCCGGCCTGATATATATCGAATGCGGCCTAAGAGAACATCACGAGCCGCCCCCTTTCCGGGAGAGAGCAAGAAGCTTTCGTCGCGTATGCCACGGTCGAGTTGAGCGGGAACGACTGTGCGCGATTTTTCGTCTCGCGTACCTACGGTGATACTGAACCGATTTTAACAGCTAGGCTGTTTAAGCTGGTGGTTGGGCCAGCGAACGTGCGCAGGGAAACCTCGCCGAGCGATGACGTCACTGACTGGTCGCGCGCGCCGGCACCGCTTTACCGTAGCTTTGCCTCGCCGAGCTTGGGTGGGACTCGTGTCGCCACCTGTCGGAGACGCGATACAATTGGTACAAGCACGGCTTTGGAGACGCGTCGCGGGGTGGCTCGCTCTATCGCTTGTTACGACGAGCGGTGCAGTTTTGATGGTGCAAAGAGAGGAATTAGCGCCAAAATGAAAGAAGCGAATCGTAAGTTTTCCTGTCCGAAGTTAAAAATACCAAGAAAATGTCTAGCGCGCGCATGTAAGCGCTTGCCTCGCTAGCGGCGACCACCCGGCAGTTAAAAAAACCGGCAAAATGCCGAGCGCTCGTGTGTGCGTGCCTCGCGACGACCGCCCAACGTTTCCCGCGCACCTTTTTCAATCCAACATTGGCGCAGATTGGCCGAAAAAAAATCTCCAGTGTTCGCCGTAATCGAGTCAACACTTGCTCGGAACGAGAAAGACCCCAGCGGTGTTCGCCGTAATCGTGGCAACACTTGCTTGGGGCGAGAAAGACACGTCATAGCGTACGCCCCTCCAAGGTGATGTCCAATGATTATCACTCCCCCCAAAATAAAGGAAGCTCACATTTATACCAACAATGATGGAGTAAAGGTTGTGGCGGCAGCGGAGAAGAAGCAAATCGGTTGCAATCGTGGGCTTAATTAAACCGTCGTGATGGTCGTGAAGGTTGCGTACAGCTTCTCTACCTTCAAGTCTTACGTGTTAGGGTGAGCTTCCTTTATTTTTTTTTCTTCGAATTCAGTTCGTATCGGCAGCGGCCCGCTGAAAAAAAACTCAGTTCCAGATTAGGTTCAGTACCGGCGAAGTTACCGTTGATTCGGTTTTCGGGATTTGCATTCGGTTTCGGTTGGACAGGTCGGACGTAGGTAAACTATAACCAAGTTTATGGAGTTGGCGTTCAGGGATTCAAACGTCTATGCAACGTCTAGTTTGATCTGAATATGTAATTCAAAATATCGGAGGCATATCATCGGAGCGAAAGATAACCGCTCGGCCACGCCGCTGCTAGGGAGAGGCTTATTTGCACACCTCCCACGCCTGCCAGCGCCTCGCCATCCCTCCCCTCCCAACCAAACTGGCAGCTTAAACTACGAAAGTTGCAGACTCAAAGCCGCCAACGCTTGAAGGACGCCGCTCGGGTCGACATACTTTGTCATCTAAAAGTCCTCACACGTACGAGAGAAACCATGGCTAATAAAATCTGTGCCAACTCGGCCCTGAGCCCTCATATCGTGCACAAATGGACAGCCCCCGTTAGTTCTGTCTCCCAGCGTTGCACGCCGAATTTGTTTCATTTACTCCGAAAATATGTTCATTTCATCTCTGGTCGAGCGCGACTCCTAACAAGTGTCTCCTCATTTTCTTTCTTTCTTTCTTTCTTTCTTTCTTTCTTTCTTTCTTTCTTTCTTTCTCTTTATTCCTGTCTTTATTTCTCTTTCTTTTTCTTTCTGTCTTTCTGTCTTTCTTTCCTTCTTCTTCTCTTTCTTCCTGTCTTTCTTTCTTTCTTTCCTTCTTCTTCTCTTTCTTCCTGTCTTTCTTTCTTTCTTTCTTTCTTCCTTTCCTTCTTCATCTTTCTTTCTTTCTTTCTTTCTTTCTTTCTCTGTCTTCCTGTCTTTCTTTCCGTCTTCCGTTCTTTCTTTCTTTCTTTCTTTCTTTCTTTCTTTCTTTCTTTCTTTCTTTCTTCCTTTCTCTGTCTGTCTGTCTTTCTTTCCGTCTTCCTTTCTTTCTTTCTTTCTTTCTTTCTTTCTTTCTTTCTTTCTTTCTTTCTTTCTTTCTTCGAGGTATAGTTTACGTTCTCGTGCACAATGAAAATAGCAAGAGAGGCTGTAAAACGTCCACATAAGCAGTAGAGAGCGTTGATCTTATGCTTCACTTAATGTCACATGTAATCTCAACCTGAAACTTCGAGGTATGAACGTCCGACCACAATAGCTCAGCGCGTTACAGCCTTTGTAGCCTCCCTTCAATATCGGCGTGCCTCACATAATCAGGCTGAGATTGAAGCCTGCGGTTGGATCACCACCTCTGCCGTCAAACACCTGCGTAGGTAGCGGTAGTAAATGTGTCCCGGATGACTGCAGCAGGCACGCACGCTTTAGACCCCTAAGGATGCGGAGCACGGTAGTGTTAGACATGGATAGGGGCCAGAATGGTGCGCGCACTAAGATCACAGCACTGACTATGAGCAATGGAGGCAAAAAGGCACTGAGAGAGAGAGAGAGAGAGAGAGAGAGAGAGAGAGAGAGAGAGAGAGAGAGAGAGAGAGAGAGAGAGAGAGAGAGAGAGAGAGAGAGAGAGAGAGAGAGAGAGAGAGAGAGAGAGAGCGTTGCTTTATTGGAAGAGGAAATACACGTTCAAAAATTCACTCTCAATGCTTTCTCTCTCTCCCACCCACGCGCACCCGCACACACGCACGCGCACACACAAACATGCACATACCCACGCGCGTGCACGTGTGCATGTGTATCAAGCTTTTCTTTTTGTCTCTGTATCAGCTTCACTGTCTTTTCTGTTGAACATGGCTAAACAGCATGCCCAAGTAGCTACTTTGGCACACAAAACGCTTCTCGCTCACGTGATGAGCGGACGACAAAGTCCCTCTCAAGGAGAAATACAGAGGATCAGTGGCTAAGGCGTTGCGCTGCTGAGCACATGGTCGCGGGTTCGATTCCCAGCCACGGTGGCCGCTTTTCTGATGGAGGCGAAAAGCAGAAACGCCCGTGTGTACAAGATTTCAGTGCACGTTAAATATTCCCAGGTGGTCAAAATTAATCCGGAGCCCTTCACTACGGCGCGCCTCATCGCCTGCGTTGCGTCGCGCGTTAAGCCCTACAATCAATCAAAGGAGAAATACAGAGTCACTGATTGGACTCGCATTGCGGTGGGTGACACACCACCGTCGTCAACTGAACGTTAAGAGGGACGCGTCATCTTACATCCTTGTCTGCGTGGTAAACCATTGTTTCCCACGAGGAGATGCACGGCACCCGCGCTTTGCTCCCCACTAACGCGAGTGAATTTGGCAGGAGCGGCCTCTTCTGATTCCGCTTGATGTGAAAAGAAACTATAGGCCACGACGATGCGCAGTAAGGTACGTACGAACTATTTTTTGGCTTGGAGTCAGGCATTGCCATATTATACGATAAAACAAGCCAATGTGACAAGCTGATTTCCGAGGTGCGTAATTACCTTCAGGGCCTTCTTTCTTTTAAATGCATATGTATTTCTATGCCGAATAAACGAAGAAATCCGTCGGTCCATCTGTAACATCTGATGTGTAACGAAAAAAGGGCGAACAAGTGTCCCCTAAAGATGTCTTCTGAGCAATACGATTGTGTGTACTGGTGCCGCTAACTTTAAAGGGACTCAATGTAGAGTGTTTTAGGGTAATGCATGGAGCCTTATGGACGTATTAAGTGCAGAGCACTTTAGGGGCTAGCCTTGTTGTTGTAGCTAGCTCGCTGGGCCCCAGTAGAGCCACACGGCGTTCCGTCGTAGCGGCTGTCGTCGCGGCGTAACACAGAGGCTTGGAAAGACAAGCGGTTTATATAGTCATGAGCGTTC
The DNA here is from genome assembly GCF_048455015.1 of Haemaphysalis longicornis. Classification (NCBI taxonomy): domain Eukaryota; kingdom Metazoa; phylum Arthropoda; class Arachnida; order Ixodida; family Ixodidae; genus Haemaphysalis; species Haemaphysalis longicornis. Next base: position 447,919,485 of record NW_027526203.1, on the reverse strand, counting down.
GAAACTCGTGAACCGCTGGCGCTTGTCATACATCTCCCCGTTGTTTAGCGCAAAGAAAACTGCGGGTACATTTGAGACAAACTATACGTAATTAATCGGCAGCGCCCGTGTTCATTCAGTTATGAACGCTCGTTGGGTTGGTTTTTACGATAGTAAGCGAAAAAAAGTGGCGGTGCAACGCCGGCATGTGCGGGAGGAAAAACAAGCACAAAAAGAACAGAACTCCCGCTGGCGTGTTTCAGGCATGGAGCGCGCGAGCACTGCGGAGGCGGGAAATTCGAATGGCATCGGGTGGTAGCAGTGAGCGGATAATGGCGCTACAGCCCATTATGGCAAATCACTGCTCTGCACTTCCGGTAGCTTTCCCGTTGAGTGGAATGGCTTTAATTTTTCAGTGCCTGTGCTACACGATGACTTTCAATTGACAGTTGAACGCGTCCTCACAAGTACGCCTTCCTGGAAAGCCACTGTGCCACTCGATAGACAATTGGTTCGAAGGAACCCATTAATAAAAACAGAGCAAAGGACGGGACACGAGTATGGTTCGAAGGACTTCGGAACGCCTTCGAAATGTCCGTCTAGCAGAGGTATCAAAGGCCCTGGGTCCTTCCTACTTTGATGGCTAGCTATTGCCCCTGAAAATTTCCACTTGGGAGTTGCTGCGGTTTCGTTTTTGCTCAGTCATCTGACAAGAAGTAACTGTCTACACTGCATATATGCCTTTCGGTGCAGCGGGAACTGAACAGTATTCTTCAAACATGTATCCATCGTTGCTGAGAGCATCCGATAAGAACTGCCCTCGAAGAAGTTTATTCAAAGTTGTAGCTTCATAACATTTTCCTAGTTGGAAAGGGCTATTTGCAGACGCTCGACAGCTTGGGGCAATGCGTACCTGCGGGTGCATATGATTTCACCCATCACCTTTCATCATGTGCTGGCATTCTCCTGCAAGTTCATTCGGAAGAGGAACTAATCCCCCCAAGTTTCCAGAGATTTCGGGCTTCCATCTATGCTCGTCATGTTTGTTGAGTTATTTCCTGCGGGAGAGGACAATGTTGCCGGGGAATAAAGAGTTTGAAACAATTTTCGGACGCCTTTCTTTGGCCAACTGCGGTCGTTCCCGTGTCACTGAATCTAACAACTTTCTAATTTTTCAAAAATACTTGCAACCGGATAAACAGTAAACGAAAGCCGTCTGCCGTTTTCAACTGAGGCGCGTCTCATATAAACTACATATAAACTACTTTATGCTTAAAGAATAGTAAAATAAAATTCCTGGATCCATCTCGGGCATACGCTAGACGTTATGTTTGTCAGGTTCTCCAACCATCTTCTTTTCACATGGCTAGGTGACGATCGTACGCAGAAAATTGTTTCCTGCCTTTTTATGTGCAGTTTATTGGCTCATCGCAGCTCTTTCAGAAGTGATTACTCCTGAGTTATTCAGCGTAGCGCAATGCATTTTCGCACATCTGATAACGAGGGCAACAGCTCGCTGTGTGCGTAGTTTGGCGTTTAAAAAGTTGGTCTACCAGGTTCTAAAACCAATAAAACAACGAAACTGTCACATTGAATTTCATGGGCAGTAACAGGAAAATGAATTACACAAAAACTATAGTTCTCGAAAACATTTTTATAGTGTTTATATCCAAGTCGACTCCTTGCTGTGTGTGAAATATTACTGTTACGGTATGTTTTCGAAGGTTCCTGAGCGGTCGGCTTTCTGAGAGGGAAAGCTGGGAATGCATTCTCAAAATATAAACACAATCTTTGCACCTGCAGAATCGAGCGGAAGCCTTCAAGGTGTTAGATAGAGAGGACATTCTTTCCCAAGTGGAAATAAATCCTTCCCACCACTGGCGCCCGGGGCTCAAGGACAGTGAGGTTCAAATGGAGCTTGTGGCGCCACATCTGCGGCGCGGAGGAATAAACCCGCAGGCCACTCGTGGGAACGCACGTAAACGCCACGCCGTGTCCTTCGCACGAAGTCATTTCCACACCGGGCTCCAGCTGCAGGTGGTGGGAATACATCTCGGCTCCGTCCTGCGGCTGCATTGGACGAGCCGGGCGTATCCTCTTCGCGCCTGGTTTTACGCCGCAGAGCAAGCAATGCGCGCCACGGCGACCGTGGCGTCCCCGCTGCTTCTGTAGACCGCGTGACGAAGAGAAACAATGCCGCTCTCGTTCCCACGTCTCTCTCTCGCACCTCTTACTCGGGCCCATCGATCACACCTCTCGGGTGTCTCGGGGTGGACGATCCACCCGGGCCTGCCGGCAAGGACGCCGAGCTCGACCGGCGCTCTCTTCGGCGATAAGGAAGCTCCAATTTCGGCTTGGAGGAGCCATAGGAAGGGCGGGAAAGGCTGGCGCGCGTTGCTGCCGCCGATCCAAGGGGAATAAAGCGAGCGGAGTGCAGTGGCAGAAAGGTTTTCTTCATTGCCTTTCTTTATTTTTATTTTTCGCCGCTGCGTACGCTCGCGAGTAAAATAAACACTCCCCCGACCTCCTGCGCTGTCGCTCTCGCGCGTGGGTGGATTGAAAAAGAGAGCCGTCGCGCGATCGGAATTTCGCCCCTGAGTTTTCTCTTTTTCCTCCCCTTTTGCCCGCGCACAAACTCCGCAGAAACGAACCCCACGTTTGCCAAGGCCTCTCTGGATATTCTGGGAGATTTTTATTTCTTTTGTCATCTTTTTTTCGGTATTTGCTGACGTTGGCCCTAGTTTTGTTTGTTTAAATTATTTACTGCAGAACCTGGGAGGTGTGAGCGCTCCTCGCAGCGTAAACAAATGCGGGCCGATATGCACTGAATATCACACGCGCATCTTTTACTTAGTGATCCCAGAAACCGAAGGTCGATTTCATTGCCTGTAGAAATATATCGCAGGGCGGCGTCACTGCCGGTCACCACCTCACCCTCCGCGGAGTGAAAAAATCGCCTCAAGAAAACGGGATTGCATCAGCCAATAACAAACCACTGTTTCCAAAAAACTTTGCAAATCTTGCAACACCTATTAAGTGCAATGCACTTCTTAAGCGACCCTGAACCTGCGTCCACCGGCGATGTCCGCGCACGTGGAGATGGGCGCGCGCAGCCTGGCCGCTGACATAGAACATACCCACGTGGGGGATTGGCCAGGAATCTCCTCGTCTTCCTTGGCAACGGGGGGAGATGGGCACGCGCTGCCTGGCCGCTGACATGGCACATACCCACGTGGGGGATTGGCCAGGAATCGGGCGTGAGAAGGGCTAATGCACCCGCTTAAAGGAGTACTGACACGAAATTTCAAAGCTGAGATCCGCTCTAGCAATCAAGTACAACGACAACACAAATAGGTGTCTGTGAATAAATGCATCTTTCTTTCTTTGTAGTTGTGTGTGTGATCTCTCTTTCGCGAACATTACCGAACCGCGCAAATTCAACTCGTGCATTCGCACTTTCACATTCTTCCCCTCGGGGAAATGCGGGGAATTTTTGGTGCTAACAAGTCTTATTCGTCTTCGCAAATGTGCTGGTAGCTGGCTGTCTCGAATGCTCTGTTCCGATCGACATGGACTTCGGATTTCTCTCCGCATGTAGCGATTGGCAAGGGTTAAACCGGGAAGTTGTAAGAGTTGGTGCAGGCTCATAATTTCCTAAAAAAAAAAAAAAAAGACTAGCGAAAGATCGGCACAAAACGGAGGCGAGACACAGAAGACGAAGCGCTGGCCTGTGCTGCGCCAGGCGCCGAGCACCACCGAAACAAGTCGGCATAGGGCTAATGCTCCGCCCCACTCACACGTAAATTTCGTTCGTAGACACCGTTTCCTTACACTCCTTCTTTTTTGTCCTTGGTTCTGACCCAGCAGACAATTTTGCAATGGAAGCCCATACATCTTCCTTTAGCGTTGATACAGCCATTATGGAAACGACAAACCAGATTCCGGTATTGTGAAAGGACCACACAATCTACAACAGACAGGAACCTAGAGTGACATTTTTAGGCCGGGATGGGGGAGGGGGCACAAGAAGCAGGAGGAGGGATGGCATGGACTGTAGGATTAGCAGTTTCAAACGTTTGAGGGGGTTTGGGCACCATTACCGCTGCTGCTCCTCGTGCTTCGATTCGCCGCTAAGGGGGGCTGTGAGGCAGGGGCGTAGCCAGAAATTTTGCTCGGTGGGGAAGAGGGGGGGGGGGGGGGGAGGGGGAGGCTGAGATTGCCCCTCGACTCCACCATAGAATTTTTCAGGGGAATAAATATGCGTATAATAAATACAGAACTATTAATTGATAACATATTTTACTACTAACTAAAATTTATAACTATGAACTGAAAATACATTACAGGTACTGTCAAGAACAAGGAAAATAAAGTATTTCATAAAAACGTATTTGAAGGTTCCGAGAATTGAGACATAATATCTGTCACTGCTCGCAATTTTCTGTTTTGTCTACATAAGAAATAGCACTTAAAGAAAGGGGGAAATGTAGAACAAATATAAACATATATGCTTAACATGCATGGAAGCAAAAAAAAAAAAAAAACATTGAAGTAAAGAACGTATTCCTTTAGAGCTAACAAAGCACGCAGCGGACATTATAAACGTAAAAAGCACAAAAGAAACAACCTGTGGGGGCACGAGAGAGAGAAGAGAGGAAGCTCTTTATTAGAGGAAAGCAGAGAGGTCGCCCGGCATGTTAACGCCTACCTGCTACTCTGCGGGGTCAGGAGGAGGGAATAAAGTTGCAATAGGAAGTAAGGCGGAAGGTAGGGAAGAAAGAAGGAAATAAAAGAAGTAAAAAAGGAGGTAGCGTGTGTGTTGGGGACCGTCAGTTCGACACGGGAAAAGTCTATAGAGGGTTGCACAGTGCAAGGATGTTCTGGTCCTATATCAGCTGAGCAACGCCAATGTCATTGAGATATTCAAATAATGCGGTTAGCACTTTACGCTGAGACGAGGGAGATGGCCATGGTCCCAGAAGTGCTTTTCAAGTTAGGGGACTGTGGTTGAGGCACTCGATCTTCTGTGCTAGGTTGTTTCTTGCTTGACAGTATGTAGGGCACTCCAGTAAAATATGCTCGATGGTTGCTGGTGAACCGCAGTTGTCACAATACGGGTTCTAGGTTAAACCTTGGCGATATCGGTAGGTATTTGTGAGCGCTAGGTTAAGACGTAATCGATGGCGCAAAGTCTCTAGCCGACGTGGAAGTCGCTCCGGTTTTCTCACTGCCAAAGTTGTATCGCATGGTGCAGGAATGGGTGCTGGTTTTCCGGGAGAGACCAGAAGGCGCTTCTTTCCCTGAAAACAAGCTCCTTTGCTCGTCTCGAGGCATCGTGCTTCGTGAAGAAAATGTTTCTCACGTTCCACAGTCGTAATCCTCTCTTGTCAGCCTCATCTGCTTTTTCATTGCCCATGATGCCGCAGTGGGCGTGATCCACTGCAGTATCACGCGGTGCCCGGCGACGCCGACTAGATGATTTAGATAGGAGATAACACGAGATATATGTTCGTGAATGCTGAAGCAGCTGGCACGTCAAAGAGTTCGCAGCGCTGTCTTCGAATCTGTGAAGATTACCCACTGTGCTGGCTGCTAGCGGAGAATGTAGTGAAGTGCTTGTTTGATGGCATGAAGCTCAGCAGATGTAGATGATGTTGGGCGCTCAACACGGTATGAGAGTGCTTGGGCGGTTGATGAAATGAAGAGCCCAGAAGAACTGCAGTCAGACGTAGATGAGCCATCAGTAAAAATGTGGGTCATATGAGAGTATTGGCTACTTATATGGGCAAACGTTAATTGAAGGAGGGATATCTGAGGCATAACATTTTTTTAGGTGAGTCCAGGTATGTTTAATTTTATGCATAGGGGAGATAATAGAGTCGAAGGCGGGAAACCACACGGAATGAGTTGTCGTCGTTGGGTAGGTACAGAGATGTTTATAGTATTTATAGTTTCTGCGAAGCTCGGAATTTTGTTGCATTGTACAATACTTGCGAAGAATTTGGATTTTGCGTACAGCGTATGCCTCAAGTATATTCGAAATGTTTCGTGCATTCTAAGAACATCTAAAGGCAAGCAACCAGCCTCTCCGACAGTGCCAACACACGATGAGCCCTTAGGAAGGCCGAGACAGGTACGCAGACAGTTATTCCTAGCCGCATTGAGTTGCTTTTTGCATGTTGGGGACAGCCGTTGCAGAACAGGCAGGCTGTAGCGCAGCAAGCCGTCTACATATGCTTTGCAGAGCAGCACCATGGATCTACAGTCACTGCCCCATCGACTTCCGGCAAGGTACCCAATAACTTGTGCCATCGCAGAGATACGAGTACGTAATCGCTTTACTTCCGGAGCCCAGGATAGGTTTCGATCCACGATGATCCCAAGGTATTTTTGGGTTCGTACGTATTGCAGACAACGACCGCCAAGGATTAGAGGGTATTGGCTCATCCGCTTGCGGGTGAACGCCATGGCAACGCTTTTCTCGGAAGGAAGGCGGAGACCCTTGGACGCAAGATACGCAGACACATTGCTCAAAGCTTTCTGTAGTCGCTGTTGCGTTGTACGACGTGACTTTGCCGCACACCAAATGCAGATGTCATCCGCATAAAGTGTGACCTTGACTCCGGGAGGGAGCACACGCTTTAGGTGGATGAGCGTAAGGTTGAATAACAGAGCACTTAGGACGACTCGTTGATGCACTCCTTTCTGTATACTGTGAAGGGAAGTAGGGCCTTCTGGCGTGCACATGAAAATTTCACGTCCTTTGAGGTAGCTCGCAATCCAGGCTGTGTACAGTCTTCCACCAAGTCCAAAGACTGCTAGGGACTCTAGAATTGCAGTGTGCAAGACTGAATCAAATTCTGACTTTATGTCAAGAAATACTACCGTCGGTATGTGTCCACTTTGTAGTTCGTCTTCCAGTGAAGCGACGATAGTGATTATGTTGTAAATAGCGGATCTGTTTTCCCGGAAGCCATTCATTTCAGGTGGGTAAAGGTTTCTGCTTTCCAAGTACCAGGTAATTCTCCTTAATATCATTTTTTCCATGATTTTGCCAGTGCAGTTTAGTAAGGCGATAGGCCGGAATGAGTCAAAGCTTGTTGGTTGCTTCCCAGGTTTTAGGATTGCAGTAATTTTAGTGATTTTACATTCTGTAGGAACACTACCACCGAGCCAGGTTGAGTTGTATTCCAGAAGGCGTAGGCGGGAATGGTAAGACAGATGGGAAATCGCTTCGTAAGGTATGTCGTCATGACCTGGAGAAGAACGTGTCTTGACATTTGAGATGGCCGTGTCGAGCTCTTGAATAGAAAACGGAAGGTCCTTTGCGGCTACAGCGTTTGGTGGCGTTACGTCGGGGACACATTGAGGTGGTAGTTGAGGCATGGATACTGTAGATATGAGCCGACAATACTCCTCAGCAACTTCTTTTTGTGATATGCCTTCGTGTAACGACAGCGCCTTGAAAGGATACAGTTGCTGGTTGTCGTTGCGCATACCTTTTATAATGCGCCATATCCTCGATAAGGGTTTCTGGACATCTAATTTTGTGCATAAATCACGACGCCGGTGCCAGTTTAACTTTTCAATATAACGCCTCACGTGTCTTTGCTCTTTGCGAGCCTGCCGCAAGTCCTCTAAGTTTTTAGTACGTCGCGCCTTACGCTCAGCGCGTCTACGGATGGCACGCAGCCTTTCATATTCTGGATCGGTCTTAATATCTAGGCGCTTCCTCACGACGATCGATGACTCTGTCAGACAAGTAACCATAGTTCGTATTATGTCACTGTCGTTAGTTGCTGCGGTTATTCCCACGTCAGTGCGGTTTTTGAAGACTTCCCAATCTGTGCGCTTGACATGGCTTTGACGTCGACGCGAAGCTGTTCCTTGATAAGAGACTAAAACCGGAATGTGATCACTGCCTCTCGTTTCCAAATCTGTACGCCAAGTAAATTTTTGGATGAAGCTGTTTGACGCGAAGGAAAGGTCAATACAGCTGCTGATTGCTGTATTTTTTATGTAGGTGATGCTACCGTCATTGAGAGGTTCGATACCGTGATTGATAACTAGATAAGCAAGGCTTGCTCCACGAGAATTGGCATGTGCACCTCCCCACATTCCATTGTGTGCGTTGAAATCACCGCATATGATGTGAGGTGGGCGTGTGCCTTCAATTATATTTTCAATCCTGCGGGCATCAAATGCAGCTTCTGGTGCCAAATAGGCAGCAATAAATGTAAATCGCTGAATCCAGAGCATAGTGGTGGCACACACATATTCCTCAGTGTCGTGAGGTTGGACGGGTAGGCCTGCTGCTTGTACATCTTTTCGAAACCAATAAACAACCGACTTACTCCCATTATGCGGTGCGAGTGAAGGAAATAATAATTTCTTAGCTGAAAGTGATCTTCAACGCGGGATTCCGAGATTACGAGGAATGGGAATTGGTAAGTCTGTACAAGTTGACGAAAATCTCCAAGTTTTGAGCGCAGGCCGCGGGCATTCCATTGAAGGATTGTGCAGTCCTTGAGGTTAGTGTTTAAAGACACCTTTGGAGAGGTGATTGTCAACTTGGTCGTCATTGCTGTACTCCGAAACCCCGCTGCAGCACCTTAAATTAGGACGTCACAAGGGGCTCCAAGGCCAAGACAGCCACGACTTCATGGAGACATTGAGCGGGCGGGTTAGCGTGCAGCAGAGCCTTGAGAGCCGTGAAAAGCATGGGAATGAGAAGACTCACAAGATCTCGCTGTGTGGATTGATGTGCCGTCTCGTCGAGGTTCTTCCTATGACGTCGCTGTGAAGACAAGGTTGTATCCTTAGTAGCACCTGACAGTTGAGCAGATTTGGGCGGTGTCCGTTCTTGGAGTGCTCCCGCGTGTGACTTGTTCTGTGCTGGGCTTTGAAGCGTTGCGTCGTTAGATGAGGAAGTCATCGTTGTAAAAACAACCTCTGGGTTCGGCGGAGGTTCACATCGACTGGCAGTTTTGCCCTGGATTTGCTCGACACTGCGAGCAAGAGTAGCAGCCTTTTTCTTCGGGCAAGCTCCATACGACGCGGGATGTGGGCCTCCGCAACTCGCACATTGAGGTTGGGTCCGGGAGGTGCAGTCCTTGTGCGAGTGAGCACCGGAGAATATTTTACAACGCACTGGTCCTCTACAGTTTTTGGCGATATGACCATGTCTCTGGCATTTAAAGCATTGCTTCGCTGACCCCATATATTCTGTCACCGGAAAACTGCAGAAGCCAAGGAACATACGTTCAGGCAAGGGTGAACCTGATTTAAACTCCAGGATTACAGATTTTCGGCGAGATTCAGTAACGACGCCGTCATCATTAGGCCGGTAGGAAACTTGCCTTCGGGCGGATATCACGCTTTGGTTGCGTAGGTAGTTTCCAAGGTCCTCGTCCGTGTACTCAAGGGGAACACCTTCGATTTTCCCGTAGGTAGCCATGTAAGAGTGGGGTACCCGAACAACCACAGCCATGCCAGCGAGAGTAGAGATCTGGAGAAGGCGGTTCACGGCGGCAAGAGACGATACGGTGACAGTGAGACTGCCGTCCTTGTTCAGTCTATGCGTTAAGACTTTCGCCTGTGCCGCCGCCACGACGTCCGCAGCCAAGACGTATGGGTTGACTTTCCACAGGGCGCATCCAGCTACTTTCGGTTGGAACACGACCGGGATTCCTGTGATTCGTTTCTTCTTGTAAGTGGCAGGCATGAACGGTACCTGGTCCATTTCAACGACGTCGGCATCACGGTCTGCAGTATCCGCTGGAGGTTGATCTACTGAGCGCTTTTTCGGGGCTGAAGTGCTCTGTGGGCCTATAAGTGTGTTACATGGTACAGCAAAGGGAGATTGGTGCGAAAGGCTCCTGTCGTGGTTCTCCGTGATGGCGGCATGGAGCGGAGGCGATGGCGGCACCCCGTCGTGCCAGAGGGCCCGCTCACTGCTCCCAGCGAGCCGCTTGATACGGTGGGTCCTCTTCCTGGGGATCGCGGCAATGCTAGGAGAAGACAGTGCGAAGGAAGGTGACCCTGAAGGGTAAACACAGGCAAAAGAAACGAAGAATTTGGAGAGCGGCTACGGCAACCAGCCTTCCAAACCGATCTTCTTCTTCCCGGTGGGGGGAGAGAGAGAGAGAAGAAACATTTAATAGAGCAAACGGTGGTGGTTGAGCCATTACTCGGTGGGGTGGGTTCGCCTCAGTCCAGGTACCCTTGGGCCTTGGCTGCAGCCCTGGCATGGGTGACCAGAAAGATCTGGTCAGCGTGACGGGAGCTGGTCAGCAGGCCCTCCCACTGCTCTGGGGAAGGTCTGGGATTGGGGTAAGCGATGGGGTGTTTTGACAGGCCCACACCATGTGGTAGGTAGTATGAAGAGAGGGGCAGAATTTGCAGGTGAGGGTGTATTGGGTAGGGGAGCGTGGAGGATGGGTGCGTTGTAATATGTGTTTGTAATCGACGCCAGATGACTGCTCCCTCCTTGGTTTGTTGAGGTTGAGGTTGAGGAAAAGTGAGGCGAAGGTTGCGATAATCTTTTATTTTATTGTCGGTTTCTCATCCAGGAATCCCTTTTTTTTCAGTTTTGCACCCATGCCACGGTTAGGAACAAAGCTTAACGCCGCTGTCTGTTATGCCAATATATTTCGTAGATGAGCTTGCCAACCATCGCGTACTGCGGATAATTGCCCCAAAATTAGTCATACAAAGAATTCGTGAAAAGGTCCATGGTTAAGGTGAAAAAAGCGAGATTATATTTTGATCAGGGCGACAAAAGTATCACTAGCAACAACGTGTACATTTATGCAGAAATCCCATTCTTCATGGTGCGTATTTACCCACGAATTCGCTGCTTTCGGTTCCCCTCGTGCGGCAAAACACCTATTTTTGTAGCTGTGGCATTGGGCCATTTTTTCCGTACGAACGGCGCCCAGCAGCAAATTCGCGGGTAAATTCGCAGCATGTAGGGCGGCGGGAGGCGAAGTCCAAAGTCTTTAGCGCACTGGTTTCCGGCGGCGGCCCTGGTTGCGTGGAGGTACTGAAGCAGCCAGGCCTGCAGTTTCGCCCGCGAAGGTCCCCTAGTTTGCTCTGAGCAGCGACTTTCCGTCACGTCGCGGAGCGCGAGCTCGCCGTACACCCCCGTGGATGAAGGTCTTGAATGCAAGAGTTAGGCATGCCAGGAGGGAAACAGAACACCAAGGGAGGATAGGCGCGCTTTCCGAACAGGATTCCTGGGGCTTTAGACAAAAATCCTAGGGTGGTTTCCGACGCACGTGCTTGCGTTTATCGCCGTGCATTACAGCGCGACAAAATTTCAGGGGGGCGGGGGGGCGGCTGAAGGTCTATAAGCCCCCCCCCCCCCCCTCCCCTCTTCACTTCCACGCGCCTAGGCTGTGAGCTTTAAAAAAGGAAGGAAATAAAAAAGGTCCCGTCAACTAGTCGGGTTTGTCAGTTCTGCGGCAGTTCGGCATAACATTGCAGTCATCGGAGATGCACGACACCACAGTTTGTATTTAAAAGCGCTTAAAGGATTGTTCTGTGGTTCTTCTCTCGCGCAAGTATGTCTTGCAAATGTCACTGATCTGAGATGTTGGTCATTACTTGAAGGATGCAATTCAAATTTCGGTTTTACCCGCCAAAGCTGCCCATAGGTTACGAGGGGCGCCGTCGTGGAGGGCTCCGTATTAATTAAGGCCACTCGGGAATTTAAATCGTGCGCCGAAATCTAGACACACAGGCGTTTTTGTTTTTCACATCCGTATTGAAAACATCTGACGGTGCCGGGATCGATTTTGTGCACACAACTCGTGTCGATAGCGTAGCACCACTGCGGGTGGTTGTGTTTAAATGAACAACCCCGGGGTTGTGCGATTAATAATTGCCTGATAATTCTTCGAAGGATTAATTTGTGCTGGAATGAAAATAAAAGCAGTGGCAGACTAGACAGAATGAGCAATACGCTTATTCTTGTAGACAATGTAATCTGATGTTTAAATTTTATGCAGTTACCTAGGTGATAAAACATACCTCGTTATCGCTTTCTAGGGCGCTGATAATTGCACATTAATTACAGAACATTGAAAAACGTTTAAATCACATATTCGGGACTGTCTTGATGAAATAGAGACGTATGCGCAGCCTACCTGGTACACATAGTAACGCATACCAAATTTTTAACGCATACCTGGTAACGCAGCCCTACATGGTAACGCATATCAAATTTTTAATCTGAAGAAAACGGGTTAAAATGTATTAAAGGCATGGGAAATTGCGAGCCCTTAATAAACGACGCGTTATACAGAGCTCCGGATATGAAGAATAGTATTGTAAATGTAGGGATGGCGATTTGACGCAGACACCAAGGGGGAAACGCTATTCGGGGAAATACGTTTGTGCCATGCTACAAAGGTTACTACTACCCCGCATAAAAGTTTACAACGCGCGGAAACCGGTCATACAAATCCATTTCCAGCCTTTACGGGGACCCTCACGTGCCTATACGGCACTTTTTTAGAAGTAACGGTGCTCCCGCACGAATCGAGGCTCATATCATGGCGTACCAGTCGCGGCGTAACGTTTTGGCACAATGGTTGTGCATGGGGCTGCCACTCTTTTTATGGCATATGCACCCGAGCGTTGTTTCGTTCTGTGTTTGTAAATCAGAAAAATTTCACCGTACGCTCTTCTAAACGAAATGCTTTTTAAATAAAATCCGCTTAAATAAAATGACTATGTCTAAATAAAATGCCTATATTGACATAATATAGGCATTTTAGTTAGTGGAAGCAAGAAACCACTTTACACGGGCGTTTTTTTTTTGCTTGGCGTTTAACGGAGCAGCTGAATAAAAGTTGTTTTTATTAAAATACAACTTCTGATTGTATTTTCTTTTTTAACAATGGCCCCTTGCGCTAATAAGCACAAACATACATATATTTTTACCTTTAGGAGCTTGGTTAAATCGAAATTCTGATAAACAGTCAAATCCCACTGGCTCATTCAGGTTGGGTCCTACAAGATTGGAGATATTTTACAGCGAATCTATCTATTTTTTTTTCTCCACTGTAGCAAAGCTTTCTATGGCTAGGAACCGGGATTTTATGGCGACCGCGCGAAAAAATGCAATGTGGCAAAGCCGGCTTACAAAGAACAAGCTTGCACCGATAAGGTCCAGGGCCTTCATATTTTGACATTAGACGGCTTATATCGCCCTTCAATATCGCCCCTCAATACAATTCCCAGCAATACATTTGTGTTTAGAAGTTAAGCCGACTTCAGAAAGATCGGTGTCAGATTGGCTTTCCAACATAGTTTGTTTCACAAATACTATGCTAACGGTGTCCGATGACAGTCTCGCTAGTGATTCGTCGATGACGTGCCAATAGCAATGCCCGTGAGGTGGCACACAAGCGACGAGCGATAACAGACGACGGATGTCGTGATTCTGGGAATGCCGCAAAGCGCCTTCGGCGTCAAGGAGCCACCCTGGAAGAGTTCAAGGGCGTGTACGCCAGATTCCAAACAAACTTCCCGGATCGTCATTTCGACCTGAGCTGCTACGTGTGTGACAGACTGCGGTTCTACAACGACCTGACTGCACACACGAAAGTCCTACACGCAATCGCCGGGGAAGCAGCACCGCGTTAACAGCCCCCAACGCACGCAGCTTGGCTGGACCTTCAGAGAGTGAATGGCCGGTGAATTTTTTTTGTTACACGTTGCAAGAAACAGAATGCGGAAAAGGGAAGCTTTCACATGGTCAGTTAATTTTAGTCCCCGCGAAATATCGACCAAGCTTGCTCTTACAAGGCCAATGAAATTACTTATATCCCTCTTCCTCTATAATCAAAGTTTTGGCGAAATTACAGCCACTGCCAGATATCTCGAGGGCAGTGCATAGCTATAAAACTAAATTGCTCATAAAATTACCCGAGGCCCCAAGGCACACATGGGAAGTCATGGAGAAATGAAACGTGAACACGAAAATATGAAATAGCTGAGACGCATAACACAACATTGTCCTCTATCTTCACCACTGAAAGCTCTCCACCGCCTCTGCATGTTGCCTCTCATCCTAAGTGCTCCGTAATGTCCGATTTTTTGATAACCTTGGAAGGTGTTTCAAGAGGCATACAACGCTTAGCTAACAGATGTAGTCCCGGTCCTGATCAAATATCATCGAAACTATTAAAGCAAACGTTGATGCAGTCGTCCTCTTTTCTGTGCAAGTTGCTTCAGCAATCCCTCGACGAAGGCGTCTTGCCTAACGACTGGGAGTTAGCTTTCGTTGTGCCCATTTATAAGGCTGGTGACCAGACCGACTTTTCTAATTACAGGCCCATATCTTTGACTTCTATACCCTGCAAAATTTTGGAACATATTTTGTACAGTAACATTATGCAACATCTGTCTTCCAACAATCTACTCTTTCCATATCACCACGGTTTTCGACGTGGGAAATCCTGCGAGTCTCAGCTGTTAGAATTTATAACGGATATCCACAGCAGTATACACTCAAGCAACCAAACTGACACAGTTTTTGTGGAGTTTTCGAAAACTTTTGATTTAGTTCCTCATCAGCGCCTAGTATAAAAATTACTCAGCTTCTAACTCAACAACACCACGATAATGTACTGGTGTTGTTGAATTTCTTAATAAATAGATGCTATCTCGTCACCTGTTTCCACATCAGGGGTGCCGCAGGGTTCTGTGTTGGGTCCGCTATTATTTTTGATGTACATTAATGACATACCTGACTTCACTTCATCTCAGATCCGTTTCTCTGCTGACGATTGTGTTCTGTACCGCGAAATTAACTGCATCAATGATTCTCTACTCCTACAAAACGACTTAAACGCCCTATTATCCTGGTGCGCCAAGTGGCTAATGCATATAAACATTGAACAGATTAAAGTAATGACATTCACAAACGTACGTTCACCTCTCACCTTTGATTATTCTATTTATGACTCTAACATTGCGCGTGCAAACCATTACAAATACCTAGGCGTAATTCTCACACCCAACCTTCGAACGCCCATATACATATAGACTACATTGCAAACTAAGCAAGCAAGACCCTAGGACTTCCACGTAAATCAGTTTACATTTCTACAACAGAAACCAAACTGACTGCATACACTTTGTTTGTAAGACCACAACTCGAACACGCGGCTATCATCTGGAACCCTAATCAAACGTATCCATCGAAGCAGTCCAAAATCGTGCTATTCGCTTCATTTTCCGTAACTACACGCGCGACAGTGTAACCCAACTCCTAACTAGGCTAAACTTAGAAACCTTGCAACAACGTCGCCAAAACTTGCTAGTTCAGTATTTTTTCAAAATTTACCATAGCGCATCCTTATTCCGTAATTTACACATCAAGGCGGCACCGCGCATCTCCCGCCGTACCAATCACCCGTTAAAAGTGTTCATCCCATTTGCGCGCACTAACATGTACAAATATTCACCACTGTTATTACCGATAAAACTATGGAACGACTTGCCTTGCCACATTGCCATCATCAGTAACTACGACGCATTCTGCACAGCCCTTTTAGATATTTAACAATTTTTGCGACAAATCCTGTTATGTTTGTTCCATTTAGTGTCACCTAGATTCCTTTTCTCTTCAATGTTGCATTGTTTTTGTTTATATAACGTTACTTTCTACTGCGCCACGCCACAACACATATAACGTTACTTTCGTTGATGTGCTTTCCCTGCATGTGTACATTCGCTGATAATATCTTGTACCCTCTTTTACAGTGTGTTACAGTATGTTTCTTACTTTATTTTGTTTTAAATTGTCCCCCCCCCCCTCTTATGTAAGCGCCATGTCTTACCATGCAAGTCAAAATGGCGCGTGTTGTAGTTAACAAAAACAAAGTTGGGAAATGTGGATTTCCAAATATACCAATAGCGTGCCATTACTGAACCTCAACGAACAGTACTTTTCGATTTTGTTCGTTATGGTTCATATTTTCGTGTTCGCATTTCATTTGTCCACGACTGTACTTGCAAGCTTTTGCAGCTTGGGGCCTCGGCGTTAGCGTGAAGCACGGCTCCAACGGTGCAGTTTTGGATAGCTATAGGTACACGAAACTTCCCCCGCGGTTTCTTTTTCCCTCAGTAATCGCAGAGCTCCCTGTTGATTCCTAGTGGGGAAGGGTTTTCTTTTTCGCTCGTCCTGCGCCAATTTGCAGAGCAGACACAATGGCGTAGCGAGCAACAGAATGCCGTCCAATTGGCGCAGGGAAGCGCCGGGACCGAAAAGCGTGCGCTGCCGCCAAGGGCCCGAAGACAATCACACGCGCTGGGGGAGAGGATCGAGGAACGGCGGCGCGGAAATAAACGCGCCGGGCAAAGAAGAGAAAGCGAACGCGACGAATTGACAGCGGTGGCCGCGGGCTTCTCGCCGGCAGACTGCGGAGGCTGAGTCTGCAGCGGAGCGGGCACGCTGCCGGCGAGCGGTGCTGATTAGTTCTTTAATATCCGCGTGGACAGGGCGTCACTCTACCTGAACGAGCACGCACGCCCGGACGCCAGGTACTAATAGGTGGGCAAGCAGGCGCGGCTTGCAAAGGGTATATTTTAGAGCGAGGCTTGTGTATGGCTCTTAGGCTATGTTCAGACTACGGACGCAAAAGCCATAGCGTGATCTATTGACGTAAAAAAAAAAAAAATACGGCATGTCACGCAGTTCGGCTGGCTGAAACGTGAAATGACGCCATTCTTTAAAGTTATTACGACAGTTGCGGCAACAGTCTAAACCCGGCCTTGGGACTGGGCAGAGATACTTCAAACAGTATTCCGGAATAACATCGCGATACATGCGTTGGACGCGTAAAATGCGGATAATAGCACACATTTAATTTTGACGCAACGGGATATGCGGAGATACTTGTGCAGACGCAGAAAAAAGTATTCCAGAATCATTCTGGAATACATTTTATTGAATAGTTTTATTGAACAGGAATACTTTTATTGAACAGGAACAGGAGCAGCTGCAGCACGCGTGAAATTTTGTCATGCACGCTGACAAGAGATACAAGAAAATGGTTTCCAGAAACTAAGACACCAGACCGCGGCGTCCACTTCCTCCTTAATCGAAGGGAAATACCGAGTGGAACGAGGCGCTACCCTTATTTTTTGGACCGACAAGCTAGCCGGGCAACACGTCAATTAGCCGCGACGACACGCAGCGTATTTTCCGCGTATTGACGCGTCGACGTCGCCACGCGTTGACGCGCGTCAGAGCGCGTTGCCAAAATGCGTGGAGTCGCGAGCAACGCCGATGTCTATGGTCGCCAGATATCGGCGTCGACGCACCGCGAGAAAGCATCGGAAAGCGGGCGGCAGCGGGCGGCAGCGTCGGGATTCCTGTCCTTCTCGTGTCTTGGGGTCATTCCTTTCAGCAGAACACAATCAATTTCGTTTTAACCTGCGGTAATCGGATGCGTTGAGACAAATTGCAAGCTTCTTTTTTGTTTCGAAGTCGCTCATTCATTCGTGGCTTGTTTGGCTTTCATCGGGGATATCGAGGATTTGCGATAGCTTTTTGTGAGTTAAATAGGCTACGTCGCTTGTAGTATTAGCATGATGAGCTTGTCTGCAAGGTCGGTGCGTGACGAACAAGCGTTATCAACGACAGAATTCTACAGCGGCGCATTCCATTCCATTCGTGGCGTCCGGTGATGTGCGATACCTTTTCTCGACTCAAATTACATCGCTTGCAGTACTCGCATAATTGGCCTCGCCACCGAGTTCGGTGCGTAAGAATCAAGCGTTATCACTGCCCAACTTTCTCAAATTCAGCCAAAACAAAACACATCGGACAATATTCATTGGCAGCCTAGGTTAATATACCGAATTATTTTCCTCTGCTGCGTTTTCTGGCGTGGTGGAGAGGTTGGGTGTTGGGCTTCTGTTTTGAAAGGACATGGTTCGAGTCTTGGCAAAACCTCGCTGCAGTTTTTTTTTTTTTTTTTTTTTTTGCGGTGAGGGTTTGATCCGTCTTTTTTTACCAAGGTAAAGAAGGGCGCCAGGGTACCTTTCCTTTTATTCTACAACTGACATTCGGCTCTAACCTCAGTAGGAAGGCAGCGCTGAAATTTATTTTGCTTGCACTTTGAATTTATGAAGCAGTCCGTACCTAACATCATGGTAGGACATATAAAGTTGAAAGAAAATACGTGGTTTGAAGTACGCTTTTTTTTTGTTTATCAAGCTATCTTATTTTGTTCAGATTTGACGGCGATAACTTTAAATACATTTCGCAGCTTTTCCAAATCGCTCCGCAAGCATCCTTAGCAATGAATAAAGTAAGGGGAGTGTATTTTTTGTCAAATCTAGGTTTCTGAATACTGCATTGAAGCAATCAGAAATACCTGCTTATAAACGATCAAAAATAATTTGAACAGGCTGGCAGAGTTCATATAAACGTGTTTATCAACGCACGTCGACGCAGCGGCTGACGCGTGACTTCGTCGGTCTCATGCGGTTACTCGCCCTCTCCTGCGTGCCGGCGCTGTGCCGCCGAACGACGCCGACTCTCGCGCGACGCGTAATTTCGCGTCCATGTGGTTGGGTCTTAACTCGAGAACGCGCTGCTTCCCGAGCCTTCGGACCCAGTAAAAAACGCTATGGCGTATAAGCGGTGATGATATGCTTTGTTCCGTACCGCCTATCCCCGCAGTTCAAGGAAACCCAATTTAGCCCCAGTATTCCAGCGCATAACAAGCATGAAGGCTTGGGCGCAAAGCAATTCATCCCCACGGTACCGTGATTTCACCGACTTTACGACACGTTTTCTATCAGCGCATGAGCCGATTCTCGCTTCCCTTCATGTGACCGGCCGAACGCAGCGCGTACACGCCCATACACACACACGCACACACGCACGCCCGCACTTACGCCTGCACGAACGCGCACATGCACGCACGCACGCACAGGCATGCACACGCACACAATTGTCACCTTAAGGTGACAATTATTCACCTTAAGTGATCGGTGCCCGGTTAACCTACCACTGCCGGCCGCAGAAAGAAATTCACGTGCTGTAAAAATGACAAAGTATAGCAATGCAGAGAGTACAAAGTCCACACTCACAAAAGAGAAAAAAAGCGGGTCTTTTTGGCCCATGAAAAATCAACATTACCAGTTATGCGTGCTTCCCAGAGTATGGCGATATATTCGATACACCACATGGGCGTAGCTCAAGCGTCCATGCCCCCCCCCCCCCCCCCCTTCCTCCTAAAAATTTTTCATGCCAGGTTGGAGTGGGGTTTAAGTCACCTGGGGAACCCCCTGAAGTCGCCTGTCGGCTCCGGTCTTTTCGGTACAGGACGTTTCGGTATACAAAGCATTTTGGTACGGCCTTTGCGGTGCACGGACCTTTAGTTGCACAGACCTTTAGGCGCGCGGACCTTTAGGTGCGCGGACCCTTCGGGACACGGGCATTTCGGTAGAGGGCGCGTCGGTACAAAAACGATGTTAGTCGCGCATTCTAGGCCGCAACATGCGTGCGTTGGTGACGTTGAAGTGCCAAGCACGCTAATCAAAATCGTACCTAGTTATGTATTACAAATGTTCTTGCTGATAATTGTGCGTTACTTTAATCTGGTGGAAGGTCATGAGACCTTGCCTAAAATGTCTATTTGCGTAATAATAGCCAGAAAATGCCTAGCTTTCAGATAACCTTATTGTCCATTATTTTTTTCTTCTGGCGACTTAACACGAGTATTTTATATAGCAAACTCAATGAAAGTACAGTCGAGCCCACTTATAACAAACTCAGCCATCCCGCTAAATTTGTTCGTTATATCCGAAGTTCGTTATAAGTGTAATCAGCGTTATCTGCGCGTGAAAACGCGGCACGCATACGGCGGGCGCACAGACGCGACGGCAGACATTGCTTGAACGGCGCGCGGCGATAGTGGACGCTGGCTGCAGCCGTGAAGCGAAATTTGCTGCTCGCCCGCTGGAATGGAAATCCCGGTCCAAAAAGAAAATAGACAAGCAGAAAACTGGCTCATAATATATGCACAAATGTCCGATGAATTGTCATTGGGGCCTTTGCGCTTCCTGGCCGACGGTCGGCATTGGTCTTGGAGCACAGGATCTTTTCTTTGTCTTTGAAAAATTGTAGAGATTTTCGACTTGGACAGATCGTACCTCTTAACCAGGTCGCAGTTTCTTCCTCTCTGCGAAAGATCGTTCACAATGGCCGAAGAGAACAATCGATGACACCTCAGTGGCACTGGACGCGTTTCCGCTTCATTGCACGCGTTTCAGGTTGCTTCTTATTTTTCCCCCGTTCACTTTTCTGTCAACCGAACTGGAGAGAAAAGCGCGAGCGAGCATGAACGGGGACTGCGGAAACTCCCGCGTAGCTGATTTGTGGCCCTACAAAATCCGTTCCGCCAATTTGACCGCCCGCAGACAGGCTGTACGGGAGAAGCGCATGGGTCTCACAGGTGTTGACACAGTGCACATCGCCAGCTTTGTGCAAGTTCGCCGTTGTCCCCCCTACTTCCTCCCCTATCTCGCCTCACCCCTCTTCCCTCCGTGCTCCTGCAGACAAACTTGGGGGAGGGGAGAGGGGAGAGGGGGGAGGGGGGGAGGGGGGGAGGGGCAACATGGAGCCCAGGACGATGACGTCCTTTGGTGTTTACATTTTCTTCCCCCCTTGGTTTTCTTTTGCGGGCTGCAACCAGGTCTGTTGAGAAATGGTGATCCCCCCGCATGGTGATCCCCCCGCAGTTCATTTGAGGCTTCGTGTTGGCGGAAAGCCGATCAAATGGCTACTGCGACTGCCGGGCGCGGTCGGGCAATGGTCGATCGTTCGCTTTACCCGATTCGCACCCTCGCGCCAGTTCGTTATATCTGAAACAAATGCCATTGCCTCAATGCATGCTGTGACGGTCATGCCACGTTCGTTCGTTTTAACTGAGCGTTCGTTATAACTTTCGCCATTATAAGTGGGCTCGACGGTATCACGGTGTTTTCGCGCTCGTTTTTTTTAAAAACGACTTATCACCATTTTTTAATCAGTGACCGGAACATTTTTTTCCTACTTTCCTAAAGCCGAGATAACAGCTATAATAGTTGCTTAATTGAGCGCCACCGCAGGGTCAAAAATGTGTGCGTTATTTTCTCCTGATCGCAAAATGCACATAACTCGTTATTAGCAATGCATTACCGAACTCACCTCTTGCACCTTTCCTGGAATAACATGATTGCTGCATCATACATAGACATTTTTTTGCAAGGACGTATACCCATTTCTGATTTTCTGCCTTTCGCCACAATCTATACGTGTCATAATTAGGTCATGGTTTTATCATTATTTGAGACCAATGTCACCTCCAGCTCTCCACCATCAGTACTTTACAAGATGCTTCTGATTTAGTGTACTTTTCAATTCATTATTTTATTGAAACTTGGAAGAGCTACAGTTTTTTCCTAGCAGAGGAACAAGCGGCTGTTTGTTTCAAGGAACGGCTTACAAGCAAGGGCTTAACGCTATTTGGTTTAAAACTACGACTGGTAGATAAAACTCCCCAATTTTGTGTAGTTGGCGTTCGTTTCGGTTGTATGCGGAAACTCAAGCGAGAAGTGATCTAGCTGTTTGTTAGATATTTAAACGGTAGGCTTCAATACTAAATGACCAATTCCGAATACAAATGAGTTCTCAAATGCCCGATACCGTAAATCGCCGTCTCGTTCATTTTTCGTCCCCAGTTGGCTAGATATATCGTATGCAGCGTTAAATGTAGAGAGAGAGAGAGAGAGAGAGAGCACTTTATTGAGCTTTGCCCGTTTAGAAGGCTGTTGGGGCTGCCGGTTTATGCCGCGGGCAGCGACGTCGGCGGCTCTGGTGACCAGGGAGCTTTGGCTCTCCTGGTCTGACCTTGCCAGTGCCTCCTCTCACTGCTCATTGGAGGAAATGGGGGGGGGGGGGGGGGGGATGAGGTTGAGCTTGGCTGGGTTCGGAAAGGTGTTCGTTTGGAGAAGTCTCCACGTGTGCTCTTGTGCAGGTGTGAGCAGCACGCTGGCTGAGCGGAGTTTTCTGCGAGAGAGGAGGCAGTGCATGGTTATTTCTTTATATGAGACCATTCTGTCTCTGGCGGATCTGGCACCATGGTAGGGGAACGTGCCCCGGCTCGGATAGCAAGCCCTCGAGCCATACTGCGGGCGGCTTCGTTACCCTCCAGACCAGCGGGCGCCGGAGCCCATACGAGTTCTACTGGGGATTGTGGTGGACCACCACACGCGCGGGCGCGGTCTCGGGTGCACTCGTTTCTCGTCATGTGAAGCTTTTCGGACTGGCTGGCGTCAGGGCAGCGGCGTATACGCCTCGGATGCAGCGTCAGGTTTCTTGTTTACGACTTCTACAACGGCCCTTTGCTGTGCGTAGAAATTCCGCGGAGTGCATTTCACCCTCCAGTACTCAGTGAGGTTCCACTGGCAGACTGGCTGACACCATTCATCGCCTGGAAGCTCCGAGTCTCACGCCTAGTCGGCGCCGCGAAGGTGATGCGGCCAGTGTGAAAGAGACACTCCGTGGAGCGCGATATTTTGCCGTGCAGATGTACCGGCAGGACAACCCTTCACAAGCAAAGGGACAAATTCGCCCTCCGAAAGGAAGGATCCATCTAGCCGAAACTGTTCTCAGCTTGTCTGGAGGGGGTATTCAGAAAGCTTGACTGGGAAAACAGAGGATTACGGATAAACGGGGAATACTTGAGTCATTTGAGGCGTGAAAATGACGCAGTCTTGCTAAGAAAGCCTACAGAACACCTGAAAAAAAAATAAATAAAAGGGCCCCGTATCTGCTCCTTTCGTTGCAAATGTCGACGAAAGACGAGAGTCGGCTGGCACCCCTGCAGAGTAAATGCCTCCCTTCCCTTTCCTGCTCACCTCTCATGCTGTTCCTCTCCCGTCTCGTTCCTCTCAAGATAACACGCTAGATGTTTGCTCAAGTCAATTTAAATTTACCGCGTTCTACTGACCCAGGCCAGGTGCCTCGATGCCAGCGCTGCCGTACTGCGGAGACTCGCGTGATTCGAGGCACCTTACTACAATATTTTTAGAACCACGTTGCCCTGCACCCATAAAAAGGAAACTCCATGCATGCTCCAGGTACATTACGAACGGAACGTGGAACCTAGTTTGAAACCTTTCGTTACTGTTGCAGTTTGATTTCTTAAAATTCCACCAGGAGGTATATCGTAGCGCGGGCAACAGCAGGTGACGATTTTCTGCAGTTGAAGTGCTATTTCATTTGATATCGCAAATACCAAGCATCCATGAATTTTTCATAAGGAACACTGCAAATACAACTTAGGTATTGATTTTATGCCTCATATTTGCGTAATGTTTTGTTCTTGTTCAACAATGTTGACAAGTATGAAGAGTGCCACCGGACTTAGACGTTTAGATTTGGCTGCGGGCACATAAGACTATTGCGCAGAATCAGTTTCACTTTGGCCGGGTGGCTGAATCGAGTCACAGACAGTAAGTAGCACATTGCGTATATCCTGTGCCCTGTCGACCCGTGTAGTAGCTAACTACGGCGGGTCCTAGCTATAACTAGTTTTAATAAGTTCTCTTTTCGACAGACAGACAGGCAGACAGAAATTTCTGCGTTTAAGAAGTCCAATAAAGATTATCGTCTTTAAAATGCTTGAGGAACCACAATCAGAAGGCGTGGCCGTGGGGTAGAAAATCCCGGGCCATCTCCACTAACGTGAAACCTGGGGAGGGGCGAAGCATGCATGTAGTGTATGGAGTGTATTCTTGGTGCCTTGGCGTTTTGGCCCACGGAGATGAAACCGTTCGGGGGGGGGGGGGGGGAGGGGGGGTAGAGGTATAAAAGTCTCGTGGCGTTGAAGCAAGAAGCGTTCTAGCGTGAGGCGTTGGATAACGAGTGTCCCGGTGTGTTCTTTTTGGTAAGCGTTACGTTCTAGCGCAAAGAGTTGAAAAACGAGTGCCCCGGTGTTTCAATACAGTGTCTACATCATAAGAGATACGACGACGACGACGACAGGAGACGCTGACAGCCCAAGCCCATAAGGGGCTTCGCCCCTAAAATAAGTATGAATAAACCTACAGCAATTAGGAGCTACAAAGACAAGCAGGGCCCCTAAAGTGCTCCACACCTAAAATGACAGGACAAGCTCACTGGCAACCTATATATCTTGTGCAATGAATCATCTCATTATGTATGCGAAGCATAATGAAATGTCTGGCATAGCCAAACTCTGGATAAGTGCCTATCTGGTCATTTTTGTGACAACCGTCGGTAGCTTACTATGAGAGGGCCATTTTTCTCGGCTTGTCTGCGGGTATCACGGTATGTCTGCATCTAATGTTATCTTATGTGGTACACTTGCCGAGCAGATAAAAAAGTGCTTTTAGCAACTCAAAAATTTTGGGTTTTGAATTCAGGTCCTTCTGCTTCTCAGCAGCAAACGTGACCACCCACCCACAAGCTTATCCTAATAAACTGTTAAAGCTGCGATTTTTTTTTTGTGTATGTGCGGCCTGTTTTAGGGCATATGTCGCTGAATAAATATTCATTGTGTCTGGTATATTTCACTAAAAATGGAAACAGCAATGCAAGAGTACATGTTGTTGCTGCTTCAAGCCCATGCTGACACACGTGACATGTGCACCCAGACAACAAAAGAATGGCAATGTCATACTAGGATGGAAGGAAGGAATAGTACAGGAAAGGCAGGGAGGTTAACCAGAATACTGTACGGTTGGCTACCCAACTCAGGGGGGAGGGGATACGGGAAATGAAAGGGAAAGAAAGGACAGCGGTACATATATTAAAGGAGAAAATGAGAGAAAGAAAAGTAGAAAAAACACAAGGCATGACCAGGCAACAATAAAGGCGGTACAAACAACGCACACAACCAGAAAATGCACAAAACTAATACGGTCCACTGATAAAATTGGCGAACTGAGGGCACTGCACTATAGTAATGTCCCTACAATCGTTCAGACAGGCCCGTGTCCTTCAAAAAGAGCAGTAGGGCTTTTATAGCCTTTTCGGCCTGTGACGGACAACGCCTATGGCACAAAATTGTCTGCGCTGTAAAGGGGAGGTCGTCGAGTCGGCGAAGTGTGGTGGAGAGCTGTTGCCTCGGCGTTATGAAGCGGTCACAATGGCACAGAAGGTGTTCAATCATCTCTTCGGTGGCGCACGCATCACAAGCAGGGCTGTTGGCCATTACAATGGTGTAGGAGTAAGCACCGGTGAAGGCAACACCTAGCCACAGGCGACAAAGTAAGGTGACGCCCGAGCGTGGCACGTTATTAGGTAGGTGGCGCTGCAAATCTGGGTCGAGTGAGTAAAGACGAGCGTTTGAGAACTCAGGTGTATTCCACTTAGCGAGAGTGACTTCCCGGGCAATGGACCGCAGCAACCTTGCTGCATCAGTGCGTGATAGAGGGATGCGGGTCAATCTTGCACTTGTGTGGGCGCCATGAGCCGCTCTATCCGCCTGTTCGTTCCCAGTAATGCCGCAGTGGCTTGGGAGCCACTGGAAAACAATATCATGTCTATGCCTGATTAATGTGTCATATAAGCACCGGATTTCAGCCACAAGTTGTTCGTATGGGCCGCGGTGGAGGGCAGATTGGATGCACTGAAGAGCGGACCTCGAGTCGCATAGCACAACCCATTTTTCTGGCGATTCCCGCTGGATGAATAGAAGGGCCTCCCGAATAGCTGCCAATTCAGAAGCGGTTGACGTCGTCGAGTTTGAAAGCTTAAAATGAATTTCGGTCGACTTTTGTGGTATCATAACAGCGCCGGCAGAACTGGACGTGGTGACCGACCCATCCGTGTAGACATGGACCCGGTCTCTATATGCCTCATGTAGAAAGAGTACGGATAGCTGTTGAAGACCGCTAGGTGGAAGGTCCGCTTTCTTTTTTATTCCAGGGATGTTTAAGTGCAGTTGTGGCTGTGACAGGCACCAAAGTGGCGACGAGGGCCGAGACGGAGGTGCATAGATCGATGGCAAGCTCCCACTGTGAGCGGCAACCACCTTACAAAAAGATGTCTGAACGGTCATGTGCCCCAGAATAATACCCACGTATATCAACGTGGCACATTTCCGTGCCCCGGATTTTTCTACTCATTTTAAAGTTCAAGTTTAGGGTGTGCTAAACAAGATTTTTCCCCGGGATAAACATCATAATACCACAGGAGTATATCAACCGATGTTACGTTGGTCATATCACCATGGTGTAACTGCCTAAATTTGTTTCCCGTGTTGGCTTTGCACCAGGAATTGTTGGCTCGAAGCTGTCAAAGACCTAGCGTGCAGAAAGGTGCCCACTCTTTTGGTGCCATGACTTGTAGCGCTTGCTGTTGGGTGTGGTGACGAACTTGTGATACAAGCTGGAAGAAATTGGTGTCCCAACCCACCATCCTCCTGGAAAATGGTAATATTCCGGATTGGCTCGAATAACGATGTTGGTTAAAATGGTATAGAAAATGAGCATTGTTGTGTCACCTGAACATCCAAAGTGGCAACAGTGGTGATCAGCGGCGTGTCAAGAATTTATGAGCTGCATGATACGGCTGTAGACGTCAACGTGCCCTGATTTCAAGAGGTAGGATACATCTGGTATTGTGTACGTTTTTCGAGGCGTGTTTGTATACAGTGGTGGATGGTGGACAGGTTAGCTGCCTTTCTGCGCTCAGCTGTTCATGTCGGGTAGCTTTTACTGCATCATGGTTTGATGATTTTGGCTGTTCCTGACTTGGAACTGCTTTTTAGATGCGACGCTGAGAGGAGCATCTCTTGCCGGCGGCCCTGTCCTGCGTCCGTCGTCGTCGTCGTCCGCGTCCGCACAGTTGCGTCTCTCCTCCGCTCACCCCCTCTCCTCTCACCGTGATAGCGCGCCCTCTCGCCCAACATCTGGGGTAAGGTGGCTAGAACGGCTCTCTTCACCTGTAAATACTTTTTGTTTCTTCATCACCTGTCAGTAGTTTGTTTTTCTTCACCTGAAAATAGTTTTTCCTACTTCATATCTTCATTGTCAACACACCGCGAAAAAGACCAGGGACGAACGAAGACGACAAACAAGCGCTGACTTCCAACTAAAATTTAATGAAAACAAACGCACACATAAATATACATTCTATCACAAAGGAATGGCAGATACCAAGCTGAAACAAAACCACGTACGCAAAACAGATCAAGACCCGCTGACGCATACATCGCTCCGTAATCATCTAAAAAAAAGTTCACAATTGGTTGCCCAAGTAAGTGGTCTCATTTTTTGACAACAGAATGGACGGGGCACTTATGCACTTATCCCCTTCACTTATTATCACCGCTGCCTCAATAATCTCTCGGGTAAGTGCATGACCATGACGGCTAACAACAAGACACTCATCAAACAGTGGCGTACAACCTTTCTTTTCACACGAACGACAATGCCGGCTAAGATTCCCCTCCAAACCGCGCCTAACATTATAATCATGCTCCCGCAACCTGTCATTCAGACAGCGGCCCGTCTGTCCTACGTAATTCTTCCCGCATAATGACAGGTTGCGGGAGCATGATTATACTGTTAGATTTAGTTTGTTTGATCACGTTTGTTTAGGAGAAAAGGAGCTAAAGAAGCTCCTTTTCTCCTAAACAAACGTGATTTTTTTTTTCTATTCCCAAATGAAGTATTTAGTACTTCTGTGGAGCACTAGATTTAGTTTACTTGAAAGTAAAATGTTTTCAACAGCCCCTGCCTCTGCTTAAAGTAGAAAACAGCGGTAGATAGGAAATGTTTTCATGCTTTAGTGCATCATTTAGCTGTGGAAGCTGGTTTATAGTTTCAGACCACTTTTATAATTCGATTTTCGATGCCAATGTCGCGAGCCATTTGTGTCGCGCGCGTTGATGTTTGAAGCGCAGTATTTTTCATTTCGCACCCTTTTTACATGGACTGTTAGGTGACATTATTTTTACGTTGTCGAAAATTTGAGTGCAGTTGGCCTTTAAGGGGTGTGACCCATGCCTCCCAGCAAGTAGGGCGCTTTGTGGCAGGAATTGGTTGTAGGGAAGATCTCAGGGTGGTTTGTATGTTTGGGCATGTCCAAAGGGTGTGTTCATTGTTGGGATATTGGCCACAGTGTGAGCATGTTGGTGTGCCTGGAAGCCCGTCTATGTAGTGTTGTCTGTGTTGTGTTGGTAGCGTGCCGGTTTGTGCTCGTCCAATGAGGGCGGCGTCAGGGCGGGCAAATTTTCTGGGGTAGGGGAGGGGGTTCTCTGATCTCTGATGTCCCGTAAGTACTTTCTGCGAGTGCGATGCATTTCTCGGCGGTGCTCTTTTGGATCATAGAAGCGAGGCCAGGGTATTGGAGTGCCCGGATCATAAAGAGCAGCTCGGGCTAAGGCGTGAGCCTTCTCATTCCCCTTTACACCTGCGTGTCCAGGGACCCAGATCACAGTAGTATGAAGCTCGGGGTGGTTGCGTGGGGTGCTGGCGAGTGTGTAGCGCATGAAGTGGGGGGGTGGAGGGGGGAGGGGGGGGGGAGGTACATATGATTTTCTTGTAGGTTGCGAATTGCAGATTTGCTGTCCGTGGTGATGACCAGTTTCGTTTGATACTCCATGGTGTGCTTTTATGGTGTTGACAATAGCCTGAAGCTCCAGAGATTTCGGCAATGGTGCCGGGGCGTACTTGGCTACTGCGGAGAGGACGTCGCTATGAAAAGTTATCGTTCCGATTTTGGTGTCTGTTGTACGCAGCGTCGGTGTAAATGACCGTTGTTCCTGGTGAGAGTGTCTTCCTGTTTAGCTTTTTGCCCTGTCAGCGCGGCGACTTGCCTGATCTGGACCCATATTTTTAGGTATCGGATACAAGGTTATATTGGCTGGACATGACCATGGAGGCGGATGTGGTGGAATATACTGGAGCTGCGTGATGTTATGGCTTGGATCTAAGAGGATGAGACGACCTTGAAGTGATTGTAGTCTTTGGGTTCGGGCGAGGTAGTGCATGTCAATGTTCTCACTGAGTGTATTCAACGCGCCCGTGGCATAGAAGATGTCATTTTAGGTGAATTTTGGGGTGTCTCTTATGGTACGGGTGGTGTTTCGGAGAAGTAAATCAAGTTTCGCGTGCTGAGTTTTTGTCAGATAGTAGTAAGGAAAGCTGTACATAACCCGTGACATAAGGACAGCTTCCACTGCCTTGCGACCTTCATGTTCCTTTAAACCATAATTGCTGCGGGACACTCTATTTATCATGTGGAGGAACTAGTTCGCTTGAGTAGTGATTGTTTTCAGCCAGGTTGTACCTGTGCCATCCTGATCTATGTGAAGGCCGAGGATCCGTATGGAGTGTTTTTGAGAAATTTCTTTGCCGTCTAGGTGTAGCCTGATGAGTCCTCGGGTATCGTTTGCGTGAGAGTTGGTGACAACGTGTACTCTGTCTTTTTAGGAGAGCATACCAGTCCAATAGATGTCATTATTGAGTGATTGCGTATATACCTCGCTGCAGCGTCTCTTCTTCAGTGCCAGGAGAACCCGTGTGACACCAAAGGGTAATGTCATCGGCATAGATGGCGTATTTCAGTTCCGGAATAGCATTCAGGAGGGGTGGAAGATCACTCATGACCAGGCTAAACATAGTTGGAGAAAGTATGGCTCCTTGGGGCATTCCCGCTGTAAGTTTGCGGGCATTACTGATGTGGTCTTCTACTTTGATTTGGACGAACCGGTTAGTGAAGAAATCTCTAATAGTTCTGGGTCCTAATTTGTTGCTTTTTCCTTTTTCGAGTATTTGCTCGTGAGCGACGGTGCCAAAGCTTTCTTTACATCGATCCCAACTATGGAACGGGTTTGGGCAGTGGTCTTCGCTTCCCTATGTCTTTATGAATGCGGAGCATGGTGTCTTGGCAGAGACATGTCGGCGAAAACCGGTCATTGTGTATCAAAAGGCCTGGTTTTCTTCTAGAGTCCATTCAATGCGGGCCTGGCCCATTTTTGCCCATGAGTTTTCCTATGCAGGAGGTATGAGAAATAGGGCGTAAATTCTTGATGTCATCAGGTGATTTACCGTGTTTTGGAATAGCAACTACGGGTGCAGTTTTCTATTCCATGGGAATTTGTCCACTTTCCTATGCTAGGTTTATTTAATCTAGATGGGCCTCTAAGTGGTTGTATGGTACGCTCTGCAGCATTTTATACGTAATTTGGTCTGGTCCTGGTACTGTATTTCTGCGAATTCTTTGTAGGGAATTTCTCAGTTCGCGAATTGTGAATGGCGGATCAATGTCCGTAGTTGATGGTTGAGGGAGTGATGTCTTCGGGCACTCGTTATTAGACACTGTAGTGGTGTGGGGGAAAAATGATCCAGTTGATCATCTAGGTCATCGTTAGTCATTTTTGTGCGGAGCTTGAGCTTTTGAATGGTGAGGAGGTGGTGGTGGTTTTTGGCTGTTGGCGAAGACGGGCGGCCCGTTGTCGAGCCTGCATTGAGGTCTTGAGGACAGATACATTTTTTTTCAAATGGATCTCGGTATACTGGGTGAAAAGCGAACAGAGAATCGAGCAGCAGGTGTAACGCACTCCGGTGATAGCAGTCGCTGGCTGCAGTGTCGATGTCCGAAAGCTACGTAAGAAGTGATTCGTCCAGTTCATGCTGGAGGAGTTGGAACTGCAGTACTATAATGATTAGCATCAACCAACCACTGTACACTGGACATGTATAGGCTTGAGTTTCCCAAATTGTCTCTCTGGAGTTGTAATATGAATGCCGAAACAAACAAAAAGTGGTTTATCCAGTTTATGTTTTAAAATGGTTCCCTCTATTTAGAAGAGTTTAGTTTGAAGTGCCATGCCAGTGAAAGCCACTCAACCACTCAACAACCATCGTGCATAGATTTCACGTTTGCCGAGGATCTGTGTGAGGCTGAAATTGAGCCAATTAGTGTGTATCACAGTAATTACAAAGGCGCGCCGTCACTGCAAGTACCAAATGATGAAAATAAATGCATGCACCCTTATCTATAGCCAGGAATGTGTCTAAGGTTGTGAATGAACCAGTATATATCATAGCAATAGCAGAGTTATCCTTCCTACCATCACCAAATGATGAAAATAAACACATGTACCATAGTCTAACCCTGCGTGATGCTCTATACAGCTTCGCTGGTCATCCACCTTCCCAAAGTGAAAGGCTCCTCCTTTTGTCGTTCGTCCATTTTCTGCGTTTGTCGCGAATGAGGTGGGAGCAAATACGGCCAAAAAAGAACGGGCGGGCGCAGCATTCGCTGTTGATTCGATTCCTGTAGCGTTACGTGACTCTGGAGCGCCCTCAGCCATCCTCTACGCTGTTTGGCTTAGCTCTTCAGCGCAACTAGAAATCGTCGGCTTCCGTCTCTTGGGGCGTCAGGGAAGACGGGCCGTTAAATGAAGCGGCCTTTAACTTTCCCCATGGTCACCAGCGCTTCGTCGCGGCAAGAGACGTGCGTGGTCTTGGCCACAAGCGGCAGGGGTCAGCGGACGAGCTGCGTGCGTGTTTCTGCTCGGCGGGCTCGACTTCGGCCGGTAATGCATACTGCCTCTTAAACGTGCTGGCAGAGCGCGATAAAGCTCTATGGGGCGCGCTGACCCTGGCCAGCCGAGCAGCCCACCGTAGAGCTCAAACGCTCGCGTTACAAGCGTGACCAAGCTGCCGCCATTGTTGTTGACCGGAGGAATCACGGTGATATTGATACGCTTCCAAGGCCACGCAAAATACTCCACCCCTTCGGCCTTACTGGTAAAAGTGAAGCTGCTGGCCTATGTCAAGGATGACGAAATTTGTAATCGAATAGTTTTCCACATTTTTTGCATGAAAACTGGTTTAGATTCCTACCGCAGTTTTGCTGATCATTTGTAGAAAAAAGTTATGCTGGATGAAGTGAGTCAAGTATGTGTAACTGTTAGCTTCATTGTGGTTGTTGTAATAGGACTGAGGTTGAAGTTCCTGTCACCGTGACTGCCTCAGACCGCTAACAACGTTAAACTATTGCTTCGACAGGCGTCGGGCATGGGGCGAAGGGTGGAGGGTGTGGCCGAGGTTGCTAACTCTACCCAATATCAACTAACGACTCAAGATAATTGTTTTTATTTCGCAAGCAACGCGTCAACCATTACCGGCTTCGATGGATGTCTGCTTTCAACGCAACTGACATTTTGCAATTTGCGATTTCCCCAGGGGGGAAGGGGGGGGGGCGGAGTAGTCAACAAAATAATTGGTAAGACAATTTTTTTCATTCGCAAAAGGGATGTGATTCTTTTCTTGGCTATTTATCTGTTTTTCTTGTTTGCGTATTTTTTAGGGAAAGCTTATATAGCAAGGGTTCCAAGCATTTTTCTCATCTTCAAACAAAATCTCCGAGGCTGCGCGTGCCATCGAAGCATGCACGAGCCATTTTAAAGCGCGAGATGTGGAAAAACGGACGTCCCGTTGTGTGTCCCTCATGTTTAAAATGCCATATGATTTCCAAGGGGACCGCGCAGTTACGGAGCACAGCGGGATGTTCGTCTTTCTCACGAGAGGAGCTCGGAACTTGGGCTCGAGAGCGGCATACTACCCGAACACGTCGAGGAAATATTTAATTGATGCTACTTAACGAACAGGGTGAAGTGGTCACAATGCGGGACGTGCATAGGCTAGCGTTCCAGGCATTGTCGTTTGGCGTGTGCAAGAACGCCATGCGGGGAAGCCAACTTCATCGCGAATGCTCAAAGAAAACGACTGTTACCTAAGTGCCTTCTCAGAGATGACTTCCGATCAACGCTCAAGAGAAAACAAAATTCAATGTTCCTTAACCCTATTTTCTGTGTGTCGTGCACATAAACAGCTTCGCTTGTCATTCACTCTCACAGAGTAAAATGTTCACGATTTTTAAGGCGAAAGCCTTGCTGGCTATAGTCCAGCTATAGTTTCCCCATGCGGGGCAGTTTGACCTTCAAGTGGTACCCGATGACTCGCCACCGCTGCACCGAAAGCCGCTTCCCACCTGTGTCCACGTGACTAACCACGTGATTCACAGATCGTTTGTGAAAGGGATACGGCGCCGCTCTCTCTGACGCCTCGCAGTTTCCCGCTACCCGGGCCAGTGCTTCAGTTCAGACCTTGTGTAATGGAAGGAGGGAGCGAGGACGCTGGTCAATCTGTGCCGAAGTTGTCTGCGGGGTCCCAGTGGCGGAAGCAGCAAGCTGCGTCGGACCATCCTGCAGATGCCACTCGGCTTGCTAAGTTGAAGCAGGAACGTAACTACGGGCGCGCAAAGTGGCATGCTGAAAAGAGTGAAGAACGGGAAGTTCAGCGAGTAGGATGCAGAAAGACGACAGCGACGAGATTTAGAGGAGGCAATGAAGGCCTCGCCTTCGTTTTTGACGACGGCTTCCGAAACTGACGAAGTGACGGTAGTGAGTACTCGCAGTACGGAACGTTCGACTAGCCATATCGTTCGGTTGGTAAATTGTGTTTCGACTGCTTTCGTTTCGCATAACCGCGCATACACGAGCTAGGCCGCAGCCATTTTTTTTTCCAGAAATTAGTGGATTCTTAAAATTTAGCTCGGCGTTCGTGTCAGTGCGCTCGTCACAGCAGCCGTCAGCAGACGGACGCGGAAGATGATGAGAAGGCAAGGGTAGTCTCTAGCGCGTTATTACTCAAAAATACAATGTGTAAATAGGACGAAAAAGCGCTGAACATATTATGCTGCTTGTGCCAGCGAGTAGAATTAGGATCTTACGCGACCCGCGCCGCTGTGTTCCATAACGCATTGAAACAAGTTTCCATTCAGGTTATCGGTTATAACCCACCTCTTTGTCAGCTGTTGCACCGTGTTCACCAAGAGTGGGCCGGAGGATTGTATCTCCGCGTTGCAGCTGGAAATGAAAACGATGGGGCACACGCACCTGTGCTTGGCGTCGGGCACCGGAGACGCAGCGCGCGTCCCGACGAGGTGGCCGAGAGGTTAAGGCGATGGACTGCTAATCCATTGGGCTCTGCCCGCGTGGGTTCGAATCCCATCCTCGTCGCAGTTTTTTTTTTTTTATATACAGATTTCTGACTGGAGATTAACCATTAGCAGTTCTTGGAGCCTTGAACACAAGAAATAAAAAGGGCGCGCATTTTTTCTCTATTTCCAATAAAGGTAGGATGTGACCGTGAGGCCAAAGAGGTGGACTGCTGATCCGTACAGGGATCTGTGGTGTAAGCGCCCGTCCCGCCTTTGTCATTGTATTTGCTTCACCTGTCTTTTTTTTTTTTGCGCAAGATAGTGCGTATGTGGGCGCTTACACCACAGATCCGTATAGGGATCTGTGATGTAAGCGCCCGTCCCGCATTCGTCATTGTATCTGCTTCACCTGGTTTTTTCTTCTTTTTTTTTTTTCGCAAGATAGTGCGTATGTGAGGGAAGCAGAGCTGCGATAGGCGGCAATGGCTTTGCTCGCTCCGGCGCTTGCACACAGCGAGAAGCCCACCCGATGGCTGGGAGACCAGCACAACCAAAGAAAAGAGAAGTAAAAAGATAGAACGAATAAATTGGCTGGATTCTATGGGCATAATCAGGGCAAAATGAGTACCATTTCTTAGTTGGGTCGAATTTGCGGATATTCATGCGGTTAAACCTTTCACACGCCCCTTTTAAGTAGAATATAATAAAATGTGTGCTTCCTGCAGATGCCCTTACCACAAGGGAGAACCTACAGGTTCATCCATGACGACGATGACGGTAAATGAAGGATGCCCAGTTAGTGCTGTGTTATAATAATTTTTATGTTAAGAGCGTTTACTATTACTATTATTACGGGAGCAATAGATTGGGCATGTCGAAAAAAAATTTAGCGCCGATACCCTTCATCCTGTAACAGAGCGAGCTTAATCCCAGGACAAAAAAATAGTCCAGAGATCAAATGGCGAGAGCTGTTTTTGTAAGTGGGGTGGGCTACATTGCCCAGGATACATCGGACGAATCGCGTCTACTGTTGCTCGATCATGTTTTTCCTCACTCACTAGCTCACACTTGTTCAAAGTCCGACAGGCAGCACCGGTTCACGGAAAGAAGCGATTTGCTCAGTGACCTAGCGGCCCATACGCCGGCGCCGTTTCTTAGCGTAGGGAAGAAATGCATGCTCACGCACTTTAAAAGGCTGCTCCACCAACGAACCTTCAATTATTTCCTTATTTATTCATTTATCTTATTTTATGTTCACCCTTTCTATCTTTGTAGGGGTGCGTCCTCCCCGAGAAACGAAATCCGGCGTACGACGTTGTTGTGTGTTGATGTCAAATAACGCGACTGATGACGGAGCATTCGGCCTACCTTGAGTACTGCAGGCGCAGCTTCGTCTATCATACGGCGAACTGATGAGCCGGCATGCAGGTAGCGGAGTCATGGCTTAGAGGAGCACGGCCTTTTGACAGTTCTTGTAATGAAAGGGACGGTTTCTGAAATATTACCGCAGGTCTGACAAAATCATCAAAACATAGATGAGGGCAGAGCTTTCTTTACGAACATCCTCGGAGGCGACAAAACTAACGTCAGTGGCAAAAAAAAATAATAATAAAAAAAATCCTCGCCATTTTGCGGCCGTCATTAGTGGGCCTCAACCAATCACACGGGGAGATATAAAGCGGTGGGGTCAGTTGTAAGGCCTTTTTATCTGGTCCATGTTTGTCGGGATGTAATTAATGGGTACCTGTTCTACCTTTCAAAAAATGTCTATTCCACTTTTTCCTTTATGCGAGCTCGAATCGATATCACGATCTATGTAAGAAAAGGTGTTTACCCTGCGACCGCGTTTCGTAACCGAATCATTGCACCTAAAGTCCCCAACTGCCGTTATTGCACTGAATACCGGCGAACTGGACACGACCTGCATGTCAACGCATTAGACCAAAGCAAATATAGAAATTCGTTTTCAGTATACATGGCTGCTGTTGCTTCCGCATGCAAATTTATATTTTGTTTTTTTCAGCAAACATTGTTGCCTTATTATAATAAATAGGATGCATTAGCCGTAATTCGTTACTGTCCTCATTGAAAGCGGGAAAGCCCCCACAAAAAATCGTCCTGTGCCAAGGGTTCGAATGCGAGCTCTGTGGCCAAGGACGATTCGTGGGTTTGGTAACGCAAAAATTCACCTGCCTTTGAGGGACTGCTCAGAACGGACGAGGTTATCTTTGAATGCACTGGCGGCAGAGCACTGCTGGGCCAATAAGCGCTCCTCTGAACATTTCCCTCGCGATGCTGAGCAGTTAATCGGTGGCTGAAACTGCCATATTTGTCTTGCCCAAGGCCGGTGACGTCTTGCAAATGGACATGCATAGCACGTTCTATCTTACCACGTTATGTGCTAACGCTGCGAAAGCAGTGCTTCGCGCCAGCACAGTAGGGCACTCCGCGATTCGCTCGCCACACTGGATACATTTTTACAGGGAAGCTGTCAATGACTAGGATGCGGGATTTTATGGCGTCCGCGAGGGAAAACGCAATGCGCGAAAGCCAGCTTACCAAGACCAAGCTTACACCGACAAGGTCCCAGGGCCTTCATATATTTACTAAAAGGGCTTACTTTGCTCCTGGAAAAATGTTTTTTAGCAGTGCATTTGTGTTTAGAAGTGAAGCGTGCTTTAGGAAGATTGTTATAAGCTCGGCCTGTCTAAGTGGGCTTTTTCACACAATGCGTCGCACAGTGAAGCCTACTAACAACGAGAAAAATGCAACGCGAACGGGGCCCGATGAGAGCGACGCGAATGTAACAGTCGACGGCGTGCGGAGTATAAGGGGGAGCGTGAGCGACGGGAAAGAACCGACTAAGTAAGTCCGAGAATGCCGCAAAACGCCTTCGGCGCCAAGTTTCCATCTTGGAAGAGGTCAAGGGCGCGTACGCCAGATTCCAAAGAGACTTTCTCGATCGCCATTTCTGTTCGAACTGCAGCGTGTGAAACAGACTGGTTCGATAACGACCTGGCCGCAGATACGAATAATATTTGCCAGGCTACAAATCTGAATTGTTATCACCGCGACACAAATCGTGGTGGTGGGTCAGCGGTACTAATCACGTCATTAATTCTATACGAGCGTCGTAATAACCATTTTCTTTTTTTGAAGATCTTAAATTTGAGTTTGTTTGGCTGGAATCAGAACCTTCTGCTTTTCCTTTGAAAAACTGCGGTAGAATCCTTGCGCCCATCTACCGTTCTACCCCTTCCTCGTACTCCGAGTTTTGTGGGTGGTGTGACACCGAAAACGAAGGAAAACAAAACTATTACTATTTGTGTATACATGAACATAAACATCAGTGGTACTAGCAGCTCAGCTGCTCAGAATATGTTCGTTGTTTTCTTGGTTACCGCTTAAGTTCTCTCGTTTATTGCCCCACTAGATTTGATATGAACGGTTGATATGATCGATCATACCTTGTAAAATATCTTTGCTGATTTATTCTGATGTCGTTGACCATTTATTCACCGACCACTATACGTTTGTTTTCTCCCTTGGCACTCGTGTCCCCGTCCAAAATAACCCTAATGCAAAGCCAGTATTCGATTTAAGCGAAAATTGTCGTCAGAGTGTATAATACCAACTGGGACTTTGTGGATAGAGAGTTGTCGATAGAAAGTTTTTAATAATTTTTGGGTCAAAATAAGTGCATACATTACAGAATGTACAACCACAATCAGCGTGATGAGTTGGTTTCGTACCCCTAGAAACCCATAGATCTCTCTACTGGCATTTACGTTCCATAACTAAAAAAAAAAAAGCGGAAAACTCAATATCTCAGCCTTCGAACACTTCTTAAAAAATACGCTTCAAGAAATGCCCAAATGTGCGGACAATGCTGCTGAAGCTGCTCAAACGAGAGTATTTCGAAAAACAAACATAAAAGAACGGTGGTGATACCAGAAGGAATTGGCAGTTAAAAAGCGATCTTGAACAGCATGTAGGCGCCATGCTTGTCAAAATGACGGTGCGTGAACGTTCCCTTACTGAGTCAGTTGATATCGTTATCCTTTCAGTGATGCTTTTGCAACTTCAGCCGGTTGTCACGATGACGCTCCTTTCTCCATGCAACCGCGCTCCCCTTGCGGCCGACATCTGTAGACGGAATAGTTTTTAAGTAATTTCATCGTATTAAAATTAAGGGCCAGGGAGAGAATTGATTCACCCACCAAAAATAAAACTCGAGTCTAGAGAACTATCTTATATTTTAGACAAAATAAATAATAAATTGTTTAATACCGAAGCATTTCGAGACGCCTTCAAAGTAGAAAACATAACTTCTGTTTTCAAGAAAGGTGACCATTTATATATTAATAACTAACGCCCGATTTGCTACAGCAGTTTGACTTACTGTCTTTGCAACAATTTGGTTTTTTACCCTGCTA
This sequence comes from Haemaphysalis longicornis, assembly GCF_048455015.1. NCBI lineage: Eukaryota > Metazoa > Arthropoda > Arachnida > Ixodida > Ixodidae > Haemaphysalis > Haemaphysalis longicornis. Next base: position 447,881,067 of record NW_027526203.1, on the reverse strand, counting down.
CCCGACTGAACTCGCATTACTGAGTTTTACTGACCAAATTAAATTAGCCATAGATGAAAGGTTAGTCGCCGGATCAGTTTTAATTGACCTCACCAAGGCTTTTGATGCAATTAACAACCACATCCTTCTACATAGACTTGAATCATCTGAAATTTCGGGTCCCCTTTGCAGTTCATTCGCAATTATTCAACAAACCGGTCACAGGTCATTCATATGTGTAACAGGGTGTCAGGGTGTTACCATGAGTGTTCCCCAATGTTGAATGTTAGGCTCTCTCTTGTTCTTACTTTTAATTTATGAGCTTAAATATACTGGCTTGTTTGCGCCGATGACACTACTATATTTACACCCGGTAAAACAAGGGCGGAACTTGAAAGAAGCCTAAACTCGGATTTGTCTAACGTTTATCGTTGATTTGTTAACAATAATCTGCACACGAATCCCTCAAGAACTGTATTTGTAGCATTTTCATCGCTGCAGAACACATGCCCTTCACCAGTATTCTCATCACTTAAAAAATAATTTTATTTTTGTATCGGATACCGTCAACATTCGCACTTTAATCATTATGTCCTCTCAATATTGAAAAAAGCTCCGTTCGGCATTCATGCCCTTGCTAAAGCCCCCTTTTATTTTTAGGCACACATAATTTTGTCATTTCAATACGCATACATGCATTCACTCCATTTCAGTCTCCTTCTATGCCTCTATCTCTCTTCGTTAATCTATCTGCATTTCCGCTTAATCAGTTATGACCTTCTGAGTTAGCTACATTGATATACCGCATTATTTACCCCAATTTATGTGCTGAAGATCCGAGATATATTATCAACTCAAAAATCACTCGGTTTTCAGCTCGTCACAGCTTCCTTGTCCCTAAAGTGTGTACGAATTGAAGCAAACTAACAGTAAAATTTACAGGTTCAGCCGTCTGGAACAACATTCCCGTTGAAAAATGTCGGGTTCCGCATTACATTCGCTTTGCAACCTGTTTAAATGGTGTAAGCTTTCAATGCGTTATGTTTGCTAAACTTTGATATCACGTCCTGTTTCTCATTTTACCAGGTTGTTTCTTTCTGTCTTGTATTCAATACTCCACACGATGCTATAAACGAACTTTCTTGCCTTGTTTTGAGAAATTTGTAGTCATTCTTTGTCTACTTCGCACAAGTGTTCTCACTGCTTGTTGCATTGTTATTATAAATGTATTTACGCTCGGAGGTCCCCTCGACAGTTTCTAACTTCGGGACCTCCTTTGTACTGCAACTTCTTTTGTTCATGTTGTTGTATTCACTAATACAACCAAGTTGACTTGACTAAGGTTACAGTATCTTCCTTCAGTTAATAAGACGTCTTTCGGGGCTGGAGTGAGATTGAATGAGTCACAAAAGGCGAGTTCTTTCAAATTAAACGAAGTTGTATATTGTCTTCATAGCTCCGTTAACGGGACCACAGACTTCCTGGCGGCTGATTCGACTTTGTGGATCACAGCGAGTTTCTCCCTGAGTGAGAATGATTTCCATTCGCACTAGGTGTACACAAGTGGGAGAACACTTTATAGGAAAGCGAGTATACATACACGGCATTCACTCCAGTTATGCAACGCGTATGCGAGCGACGTCACGGCCAAGCAAAAGTAGGGGGGTAACATTTCCGCTTTTCTTTTTTTTGTTATTTTCTTGCGGCCGGCGCTCTTACCACGCAGTTACAGCAGATCGAAGAACCGGTCCCAGTACGGTACGCGATAGCCGACAGGTGCGAACAAGGGGCAAAACCGGTTGTACACATGCGCACGTGCTCCCTTCACGTAACGGACACCGCGGGGAGACGGGTTTACCGTATAACTCTATATCTATGTAGTCATCGCTTTCTTGATGCCTGTTGGGCTATTCCAAGGCAATTGGTTTTTAGCTATGGGAGCGTCATAACAGTAAACCAAAAGTCGCAAATCCTAATTCACCTAAAATGCAGCTTGATTCGGTGGCTTGAAAGTATACATAGAAAACATATATACACTGCCTAAACTTAGAAAAAAGGTTTAATTTAACGGGAAATATTGATTAGCTGAGCCTAAATAATGCGACGATACTGTTGCTATTGCAAAACGACGGAGTACATACTCTATTCACCTATTGAATACTGCGTGCATCAAAGAATTGCTTCCAAAAACGCCGAAAAATTCACATTTCACTTTAATGAAAGAAAATCCTACAGCAATTGGTACAAGAGGACTGAATATTATACATACAGTAGTTCCCGGCAAGCCATGGATTGAGTTAAATCAAGTGCGAGAGAGAGAGAGCTAGAAGAAACCTTATTGTTCGCGGGACCCAGGTCCAGGTCCTAATTTCAGTCTTCAATTCACCGGGTTCACGTAGTGCTGAAGAATGTCCGTGCGGATCTGGTGCACGTGTTTACAGAGAGCTTCCTGGGCAGCCTGGATGTTCACTGACGGCGGGAGAGACAGCCAGAGCTCCCAAAAGATGATGGAGGCGAGGGATGGGGCAAGAGATGGTGGGATGCATTCCCAATAAGAATGAGGGATGGCTGGGTAGGAAGAACAGGCGGGCGAGAGTTTAGAATTTTAGAAAGCTGAAAGCGAAACATTAAAAACTGCTGCGATTTCCAGGACTTCCCAGTGTAGCTGTTGCGGGGAGTTGTTTCATCTGGAATTCACACAGAGCAATCTAACGTAGAACTCAAGCACGTGTCGCTGAACTCGGCCTTTTTTTCGCGCTCGTCTTATCTCCTGCGTGAGTTGCTGCCTCTTCTCAGCAATCAATTTTAAAGGTTCTTGGTATTAATAAAGGTCGACTGTGTGCTGAACTTAAATCGCTATGAGGCCATTGCTGAGGAAGCAAGCCCACTTCATATCAGCTCGCAGGGAATGTTATCGAGCTGGCATGAACATCAACGGCGCGTGTATCAGCACTTCGTCAGCTGCTTGCACAAAATTGAACGCCCTACTTGTACAAGTGGGTGGCGATGCATTAAAACACCAGTAGTTTTTGCTGTAGAAGTTATTAAGGTATATTTTACTCGAGATTTTACATATGTGTGGTCCTTGTTCGAAGTTTTTAGTCTCCGGTTGGATTAGCCAGATGACTATGACCGCTGGGTGCTGGAAAACACGTGCTACGAGCCTTTACGGAAGATTCTGCATGAAACCGGACTTATGCCTTCCTGAAGATCTGCCCTCCCACTACGTGACTCCCCTTGCTTTCGTTACTATATTTGATTTTCATATTCCCCTCCTTCCCTTACTTTCCAACCTCATTTTCTTTTCGTTCCACCAAGTGTCATTTAATATGCCGCACAACAAAAGAATAAAGCAAAGAAATCCAAATTAACGAAAATTATAAAGTGTTACGAGTAATTTTAATGCTTGTAATAGAGTCTGTTCTCATATAACCCTGAAACCTAGCCAAGGGCGTGAGGAACGCTCGCACACACAGGCATCAATGATAACATCTGATAATTATAACCAATTATACCTAATAGTAATCAATAACGTAGGATCCTATAATGCTTAAAGGCAAAACCAAGAAGCGAACGCCGAGCTGTGCTAATTTAAGGTAGATTGAACGACCAATAGTACGTATGCATCCTTCCATGCACACACACAAAAAAGAAAATAAAACCGTGGCTGCATACATAGCCGCACATTGTAAATAAAGTAGGAGGCAAACCGGCAACGCTCTATTTGACACCTCACCACTTCATGGTAAGAGCGGGAGTTTCATGTCTTTTTTTCACTAATACCTTACTGTTTGCCTTCTCATAAAAGTGTGACTTTTGAGATAAACGTTTGAACCAGCTACGGATATTCGCGCCAACTGAATTCTGGTTACTCAGTGCTTCCAAAGCTCCTGCCTTAGTGCGGTTAGGACACTGTCGTAGGGGGCGTGTCGCTTATACGAGGTAAACGCATGACGGATAATGATCCCGCTGTAGACGTTTTACTATTCTCCTCTACTAAACCTTAAAAATTTTCATCTGTCCCGCACATTCCAAGTTGTGGTCGCAGTGGCTGTCTAAGAGAGGAAATAAAAATTCCGCGAAGTCACTTTACCTGCGTGAGAATGTGACGGCCTTCTCCGGGATGTAATTTTACCTTAGCATTTATTAAGGTGTGTGCTGTAACCGTCGCCGGGACGCTCACCCCGACGCGGGGCCCGACGATACAAGACCGTTTTTGTGTTCAGTCGGGCTGAGATAGGGCGTTATCTTGTTCGAGTGCGCAATATCGTGTCTGCAGCAGCCCGCGACCAGGCCGATTGTTTTTACTGAACAGCTAGCTTTTATCCGCTCCTGGAAAGGCGTCGTCGATAAGGCGGGACTCATCGGGGCCTCGCGGTCGGCGACGTTCGCGGCTGCAGATTGACTCGTGAGCAGATTCCTCATGTTGCAGAACGAGCAGCCGCGCAGGGCGGAAGATAAGTTGCGACTCCTACTCGGATATGGTAAGCGTGCGCGGCGGTGCCGACGGAAACGTTAACGACGTTTCGGATCGGGCCCCCGGTTTCCTTCCCCGAAAAAAGCTGAAAGCTCCTGACGCCGCCGATGACGAAGACTCGCCGTTGACGCCGTTGACGGGGAATTCGCCCCGTTCACCGGTGCGCAGACTGCGGCGCCCACGTTACAACTTGAAATACGGCAGGTATTGCATGCGTTCCTCTTTGCCAAAGTGTGCTCACAATTTAGGTCTTTGGAATGCCGCAGTTAATACACGAAGCTTTCGGCACCTTTGTCTAACTCACCTGTGTATTAATGGCGGTGTTCTACAAGACTTGTCCCCTGCTGTGGCCAGCGCTGCGCACTTTCAGTTCTATCACGACGGAAAATTTCAGCTTGTAATATCAGGCGCCTAATCTTCGCTCGGCCCACGAGACATGCCGCAAAAAAATATGCCGGACCGCTTTGGAGGACTGTTTGTGGTTGTTGAAATGCTGGCCAAGACGTCACGTACAAGGGCGTTTGCGTAATTGTTTTAATGAGATTGATAATGACGCAACCACTTGTAGAGTTGAAAGGAATCTAACGTAGCATCGCGAACGAAAACATAGTTTGTGACGCCAGCACCGCAAGGTTGCATAACAGCCGAAGTATAGCGCCTTTCGAAACCTGGAGCATAAGATAACTGTTGCGCGTCTGAGTGTCAGGCTGGGATTTCTTGCGACATGTGTACGCTCTAGGAGAGCGTGTGTCTGGCGTCGCAGTGCTTTTTATTGTACTGTATCAGGTTCATTTAAAAGTCTAATTCGACCTGAACATGTTCGGAAAACGTTCAAAGCGTTACCATAAAATATATTAGAACACTGTTGCCAGGAAGTCAAATTGTTAGTTCTCTGTATGAGAAACTAAATTGAAATAAGTTCGCATCCAAAAGCTTTATCTTTGCGTGCGCAAAATATGAGGTACAAAAAGCTTCGTGGCATAGCCAGCACAGACCGTCGCAAAAGCCGAATGCAATAAAGCGTAGTATACGTTGGTCCGCTCAGACAGAATGTCCGAAGTTGGGCTTTGCGCCCGCGCGTAACGCTACATTAAAGAAGATCAAACTTGTTCGAACAGCCGTAGGTGTCGTTCTTTATTAGGTCGATGTGCGATTATTGTGGTTTTTGAAGTGAATATTGCCTTTAGCACGTCGGCTGCAAACATCAGAGACCAGAACACGAGCTTCAATGGTCTTGCCGGAGCAGTCAAAACCATCTGAGCTAAAAAGAAAAAAAAAAGAAAGAAACGCTGAACCTATTGCTATCACGGGTACAGTTAAATGCGTTTATTCATTAGTACACTCAGTGGCGAAACAGCATGATGCAACTCGCATGGATAAATTTGTAACGTTAAAAAAATGCAAGCCTAGCCTACCTGAGAACGCAAATTAGGCCTGCCGTACAATATATAAATGATAAATCAAGCTTCGTAGCGACTGGTGGCATGAGAGTGGTGGGGCACTGCCACTAATTTCAACTAACGCTTGAATGTCCCACCCGGATTTGTTTGCACTTTACAGTTGGGTGCGGGATCACCTCACAGCGATTGAGCTCAAACGAAATGTGCGTATGGGCTGAAAAGCACAACGAGGAGGATATTTCTGCTCGTTGGGCTTTTTTTCCCCACAGCGAACCGCATGCAGGAGAAATAGTTGTGAAGGGTAACTTGTAGATCTATAAGGGAAGCTCACGATCAACGCTACAGAACGCGAAATAGAACAGACACAGAAACCCATGTTGCGCTGGTACAAGACACTGTGTCACATTCCTTTGTAAGTTTTGTCTGTGCATGTTTCGTGCTGTGTAAAGCTGCTCTTTAAAAGTTGCCTTGAGCAGGTGTGACAGAATGCGGCCGCTACATTTCGAACAAATCTTGAATCTTATGCAGTGAACTTCTAAAGGACATGCAGTATAGGCAACAAAGTCGTCTTCTCGTGTTACATCAACGTGATATCATAATGTTGTTCTTTCCTGTGTCTACATTTGCATACTTCTCTCGTCAGCATAATCTCTTTATCTCGTTGCTTCATTCGTGGGCCCTTATTGACTTATTTGGTTTATTTATCTTTATACTTCAAGGATTTCCGTAGTGCAGGCATTGCATGTGGGGTAGCAAAAGTGCCCGTCTTGATAAATGTAGTGAGCGGAAGTGCAAGCTTTATAATCATGAAAAAGAAAACAGTCACTAGAAAACAGCCGTGCAGAGAAAGAAAAAAAATGAAAACAATATAAAGCCAGAATATGATTACCTTCAAGTCCTAACGAGCCGAACGCAATATCAGAAGATGCCACGCAGTACTACTGGTATCCGTTAAAACAAGGTTATGTAAATAGCGTCAAAATGCAACAAAGTATACGTACGACAAGAGAATACCATAATATTAATTAATGCGCCTATTAATATTAATACAAATTAACGTAGTACACTAGCGCTATACTGAACTGTCCGGGAACAAAGAAGATGAAAGAAACAATAATAACAATAGAATAATTTGAAAATGTGGGAGGCCCTAACACGTTAAACTATTTTTAGCCGAAGAAGGTTTCTCGCTTGTACCACGTTATTTGGAAGATGGTTTCATTATATTCTAGCGCAAACAAAACAAAAAAAAATGATTGCGCAAATGGGTTGGGGAGCGGTCGGTGACAATTAGGTCCATCCATCCGTCCTTCCGTCCGTCCGTCCACTGGTGCGTTCATCCATCCATCCATCCGTCCGTCCATCAACCGTCCATACCTCCGTTCGTGCGTTCATCCGTTCATGCCACGCCACGCCACGCCACGCCAGGTTTCGCCACGCCAGGTTTCGCCACGCCACGTTACGCTAAATACGCTACATAGACGCCACGCAATCAATGATATGATTTCTATTTCTTTGATGAAAACACTGCACTCTGTGTACATGTACAATGGACTCTCGCTTAACGGAACCACAAAGGACCGAGAAAATATGTTCCGTATAAGGAATTTTGTTTACACAGAGAATAGGTTTAAAGCAAAATATAGTGTCTGCGCTGTGACGACAGCGCATACGCACGCCTTGCGCTGTTGTCATAGCGCAGATACTATATTTTGCTTTTTTCGCATGCTGGGCCTCATCATTCGCCAAATTTGCACAGTTGGTCACGATGATTGGTCGTTCTTGAGGGTTGTGGTGTGAAGCCCACCTGCGTCGATTTTTAACACTTTTTTCAACTTTTTTTTAAAATCTGAAATGCTTGTAGAACGTAGCCACCCGACACACCCAGTACTTAGATTAGGGGGTGGCAAAGTAACTCAGCCAAAAATTACTGCTCTATGCCCATCAGATAACTTGAAAACTCGCTAAAAATATTTTTCTCTCTTTCCCGGTCTTGACGTTCCTCGATCGCTCGAATAACGTCATTAAGGCCATGTAGCGGCTGTTGGCCGGTTTTCCTTCAGTTGCAGCAATGAATGCTTCTCGATAGCAACTTTAAAAATAAAGCCACAAAAACAAAGCCGAAACGGAAGGCGTATCTGGTGCGACCAGCAAGTTCAACCGCAGTGCCGCTCCGTGCTGGCGGTAACTGTAGCTTCCGCGGTGCTTCCAGGCGCGAAGGAAATGGTGAGAGCGTGTTGCAGGTGAAAGCGTGAAAGCGTGTTGCAGGGTCCCTTTAAGAGTGCAAGGTCACGACGTAGATCAAACCATGGGCACAGATTTGTCATTCGTGAAGACCGCTCCTTTCGTCGTTGCAATAGGGTGTGCATTGTGATGCGGCCCTTAGTTGCAGAAATTTCCAGAAGGGTAATACAGATGCCGTGAAATTAATATTTAGTAGTCAAGTGTTCGACGAAACTTCGTCGAACAGTTGCGAGTGTTTGGAAATGAACATTTCCGATCACTGGCACCACCGGGATAACCGTGAGCGCCAGGATAATTGGCAAAATGGGAAAGTTAGGAGTCCCTACAGTTCCCATTACTGAAGAACTCGATAGTTGGACAGCATACCGTCTGGACAGGTGGCATATACACAAAAGGTAAAGCGCAGGTCAATGGCCTAGTCGGACATAAAAGAGACGTTACGGAAAAGATACAGCTGCCTTGTTCAGAACAAGGGAGCCGTAGCGCTCCCGAAACCTCCTTTTATTTTTGACGTAGTCAGCTTCACCTTTGGAATTAACACTTCTGCACTCTGACGTCGTACCAAGTGGTATATGTGGCGTCGGTTGTTTACGAGGCAGGGAACGGAGCGGCGATCCGTGAAGATCGGGAAGCGTAATTAATGGAGGCACGGTCTGAACCTCTAGTCAAACGACGACCAGGTGCCCCTGTTCTGTCACCGTGTAATTACGTCTAGACTCGCTGATTGAGTGGCTGGAGCAAGCAACGGTGCCTTCATTGTCGCCGCAGCGATGGGAGAGCACAACGCCTGGGCAAACTCCGATTCGTCGCCCTGAATTACGGTTGGTCTGGATGGGACTAAGCGCCGAAAGTGAGAAGGCACAAAAGGTGTGCTCCGCCCCGTAGCGACCACTGCATTTCTTCGTCGTTGGCCCACACATTATTATTATTATTGTTATTATTATTATTATTATTATTATTATTATTATTATTATTATTATTATTATTATTATTATTATTATTATTATTATTATTATTATTATTATTGAGAATTTATTTGGGGCGTTTAAGTCGGCCTACTTCGCTTGAGTGCGAAAGCTCAGCTGTTTCGTACGCCTCGTGCACTTGGGCCCTGTTGGCGTACTTGCGTGGTCTTGACCGGCGGTGCAGCACTCTCCATCCCTTAGCCACGGTGCGAGTCACCCCGACACCCGTGACGGTCGCCTGCAGGCGTGACGGCCTGGGTGAGGCATGGGGGGCTCGCATTCATGTTGTGTCTTCTTTATCTCTGCCCTTGGCACCCACCCTTCCGTTCGAAAGCCATGTTCCGTCACGCACGAGTGGAATCGGGGGGACATCCGCTACTCACAACGCCGTCTTTTTCGCCTCGTGAGGCAATAAGTGCATTCGCATTAGTAAATTCCAATGTGAACTGTATACCCAGCATGAGTTTTTACGCTTAGCGGATGTGGTTGAAGGAAACAAAAATACGAGTGTGTGGCTTATACGCAACAACGTATTCCCTGGCCGCCGGGGATATACACGAACGTGGAGCTGACAGTTCACTGAGCTTCGCCTCGTTGGCTTGAGAATAGTTTGAGTGAGTTACGCGAGTCCGGGCAATAGGCGGCGACTCGAGGCGAGCGGCTCCTTCCGATGCGGCCCATGATTTATCTGGCACGGAGGCCACCGGGCAACGACAGCTTCTCCCAGTCCTCCCTAATGAAACGCCTAGAATAGAAGCTCAGCCCGGATGTAAAAAACTATAGGGTGTTCCGTTATCGGTTCGTTGAGCGGCCGCGCAGCAGCCGATGGGCGAGAAACAAAGCGGCTCTGGCGCACTTGACGACACCGCCAGCTGCAGTGTCGTCACTCCACGGCTGCCGCTGATTTTCGAGGTCTCGATTTGCCCGCACCGCTCGCTGCAGTCCCGACTGCTGGCGCAGTAATTCGAGCCCGATGGGAGCAGTTGTAGTCCACCGACGTGGTTTTTTTTTTTTTTTGCAGCCGGGGCATGGTCATCTGCTAGGGTAGGGTAGTGCGATTGAGCCCACACGAGTGGCAAGGCCCAAGAACGCCGACGCACTTGCCGTGAAGGACCCAACGGGTTGAACGGAAAAAGGATCGGCGGGCGGAGTACCGGTGGCCTTGTCCCTCGGTGGCGACGCTCAACGCTTGCATTCGGCGGTAACAGCGCTGGAGAGGGAGAATTAGGCGCGGCACGGCTTTCCGATTCGAGAAATTTGAATAGCAAATTAGAGCAGTGCGGATCATGAACGGAGTATATTAGCGCGGCAACCGCCTCATATGTATATATACTGCCGTGCGGCCCTCCACAGCTCATCGATTAGCTTCGGTGAAACGATATTTTATCGCGGCGCTTTACCGCGCAGATTATCACCTCTCTTTTGCGACTTGTACGCCGCCCCGAGTGTAAAGGTAAAGTATTCGGTAATTTTCCGCGGCTGCGGGATGTAGGTCTATGGGGCCCACCGATAGCTAGCGCCATAATTTTTCGCGAGACTTCAAAGGCTGTTGAAGTCCCGGCCCAAGCAGGTGTACACGTACGGGCAATGGCTGTCGGAACACAGACTCTGGACTCCGTCGTCTGGCATCAGCGCGACCATATACATGCCCTGGCTTCTTGTTGGAGCGCGTCTTAGGAAGGCCGGAGAGATGAGGACTTAGCAAACAAGGAGTCTCGATACGCTGATTGTATTGTGTAGATTTGGCTGGGTCGACCGCGCGTCTATGTGCACCCTATATTGCCAAGGTCTCTCCTTCCAGGTAATTTGAGCTGTTAACCGCGTTTAAATTGAAGTTGGACTGACTAAATGTCTCTTGGAAGGCATTTTGCTGACTTCGTTTTGACAAGGCGAAGTTGTGGAACCTCCTGCACCCTGCATAAATAATACCAAAGAGTGGTCTGGGAATTTAGTAATCGAAATTACTAGGGGTAATACTTCCCCCTACCGCCTGTAGGAACTACTGGCGCCTACATAATCCGCTGTTCGTAGCGGCTGCAGGAGCGCGCAGTGGGAACAAGGCTGCCGGGTGCGTTCCTATTGGTTTTGGGGAGATACCGTGGCGCCACTTGTGTTGAGACGTCACTGTTAGGATACCGGGTGATGTCGTCTGCTAGCAGTCCGCATTGCCTGCTCTGTGCGCCCAGGTGTTTTGTGCTGGGGTCTCCGCGCATGCTCCCTCCACGTGGTTTCATTGCGCATGGCACAAGAAAGCAACCTAATAACACCTACCGGGCGCGCAAACAACGGCTGGGTGTTCGCTGGGGAAACCCCGTGGGTTCCACCTGCGACGTCGTAACGCGCGCAGCCGGTACAGCCAACGCCGTGGCGAATGACGAAACTGCTTTCGGGAAAGGCACGCTGTTAATTCATTATTGCATGTTTTATAAGTATGTATGAAATTGTGTGCGCACCTAATATAGGGGTGCCCTTGCAGGAAGGTTAGAAGCATGCCTCAAATTTTAATGTTAAAGGAGCCATGAAGAGAAAACACAAGTTTGGTTCATTCAAAAGATTGTCTCGTTAGAATCATACTGTCACCACTTTTAACGTAAACTTCGCTCAAATAAGCTACATAATTAGGAAAAACGGGAATGGTCATGCGACCCACCAGCTCATTTCCCGCAACAGAACCTGTGATGTCACATGGGCTAAGCTCTGCGATTGGCGGAGGCTGGCAGAAGCAGACGCAAATTAGGTAGAGCTTACAAACTAGACGAACGAGCGATTTGCGCTTAAATTTAGGGCACATTCTTTACAAAGCAATAATAATGATGGGACAAACAGTGGAAGTTACGAAAGCACATGTAAACATAGAAGTACTGATGCGTTCTGCTGTTCGTACTGCGCACAGCATGCTTTGGTTTAGCTGCACAGCACTACGGGGCTTGGGGTTGTCGCAGACGACACTGGCCGATTGACGCAAGCAACGGTGTCTTACGTGACCCCATTTGTCGAGCGAGCACTGTTTCAGGGAACGAATATTTTCTCCCAGAACAAAAACAAGCCAGGTTTAAATGCGGGCAAAAACAAACCAAACGCTTGCCACGGTATGGTGGCGCCATCTAGGTTACGGAACGTAAAGAAACGCGGGAACAAACCAACACCGCTGTACAGGGTGGAGACAATTTTTGAACGGTCCCGTGCCGCCGCAATTGGGCCAACGGGCTCAACGCGTTATTCTTTTCGTTTCCCACGAGACCTAGCAACGCGAAACAGACAATATCATTCAAAGTTCTTCAGTAAACCGCGTTGCGGCGATAATTTTAGCGCGGTTTTGACACAATGACTTGCTTCGGCGGCGAGCGAGCAACCGAACATGGCGGCGCCAGCGTTACGTGTCTCTACCCTGTACGGCGGATGCGTGAATGAAGGTACTCTAGGCTGCAGAGCGGTCGGTTCCGTTGATGTCACTTGGGACCACGAAAACGCACGATTGAGCGGGAAAATCAAAATTTTAACCTAAATTGTTTAATTTCTCAGTGAATAAAGCACCGTTTGTATCCGGACAAGCGCTGGGGGCACTATAAAACACGAAATCTTTCGAATAAAACCAACTTGCATTTTCTCTTCATGGCTCCTTTAAACGTGAACTGCATGACGCGTTTCAAAGACGCTTCTTTCTTGGGCTATTTAAACCCGAAAATTTTGGTCTGCATGTCTGTCTATCGGTCCCTCGATTCAGTCTTCCGGCCAAAAGTTAAAAGAATACTCGAACGATAGGTTCATATAGACAAAATTTTCTAAACCGCTAAATCTGGAAGCACAGTTAGTACTTGTCAACAATGTTAAGGAAAACAAAAACATTAGGCATATTTGAAGCGAAGCATCAATGCACAGCTGGAATTCGCAGTGTTCTTTTAATTGAAAATAAATGTTTCTTTGATATTTGCTGCAGAAAATTAAAAAAATATGCTTAGAAAACTACTTTTACGCAAAAATACAAAAAGAGCAGGTGACGATCCTGGACCATGTGGTAGCGTTCCAAGTTCAACAGTAACACAAGGTTCCAGTCAGTGGCGTATGCAATAACGCAGGATATTGCTTCGGGGGGGGGGGGGGGGGGGGGGAGGGAAGGGGACCAAATCAAAATGGAGAAAATAATAACAAACAAAAATTTAGAAAAATGAAAATTAAGAACACACTTCCCAGGGCAGTATAGGGGCACTTTACATAACCCTACGGTTTCCTTTTTTTATTTTTCGGCAGAGGCATTGACATTGCCTTGTCGTCGTGATGGAAGCAGATGTCCAAGTCACGTAGCCTCAACGCCTTGCATGTGACGGGGGATGGATGATGAACAGTCTTTATTTGACGACACAGAGTCAATATCCTCATCAATTCCACTCTCTTTTCTCCTCCTCAGCCCCCCAAAACCTTGGGCGGCGTCCGTTTGCATCCTGGCGTCTCCAATTTGCGAACGGCAATGGCAGAAATTTGGAAGGCTGCTTATCGCCTGAGTATTTACAACTGATCTTGAGGGGACATAAAGGTAGGCAAACAAATTACACCGGATTTGTTTTGTATTCATAAATACACGCCACCCACTTGAAATTTATACAGATGCGAGCGTGTCTGTTATCCGCATGGGACTGACTTGGCGATGTCCAGATTTACCTAGTTTAGACGGCGCTCGCACTCGACGAATGTCCACTACTTCTATAATGGACGTTGAGCTACATTCCATCCTCGCAGCTCTCGACCACTTCTCCTATGTCCCATTACCACCCCGCATTCGGTTCCTGACTGACTCCCAAATTGCGCTACACGAGTTCCGGAAACCGTTCTCCGATCACACTCTGGTTCGTCAGATTCAACATATGATTAGTCTCCTTGCTCGCAATGGCCCCTCTGTACGTGTTGCGGGGACACCGGGACACATGGCTCAGGGATCTGGCAACCAGGCTATGACGCAACGCAGGAGAGTCTTCAAGTAACTCCTCTCCACAGGTTGACGGCCCTGTTCCCCCGCTCTCCCTCAGGCAACAGCTGGATCACGCTCGCCATGCTAGGCACAACCGCCTTGCCGCTGCCACTCCTGTATAAAGCCCTTTTTATTGACAAAGTTCACGCAAACGCTGCATTGACCCCCCCACTACCACCACACGCAAAGGCCACCACCCGACGGGCGATCCTCCGCCATATGCTGCCCACATTGCAACACACTACAGTAGCAAATCTGACCCACCTTATCTGGCACTGCTATGCTCACCGATCTTTCCGCCCCACCCTGCGGAACGCCCTACCCAATAGATACCCGGGCCCCCACGACACTCAACGACCCCGATTTCCTCGCTGCCCTTGGACGCTTTGCTCTCGAGAGTGGCCTCGCAAAGGTAGTTCAGCCGGGGTCAACCACCCCTATCTGTGCATTCAGGAACTGATTATTCCTTTCCAGGATCTTTAAGTGAAGATCACCTCCTGACCACCTCTCCCTCCCTCTTTTCCCTCATCCCCCCCTTCCGGACCCTGGGCTCGCCTTGTATCAATAAAAGACTTTCAATCGAGTCACCCCCTTCGTGGCCAACAAAGCAGGAGGTTACGAAATAGGAGCGGATAGTAGGCATCGTAATTTAACAACAGAAAAAGGCAAATGCAAAATAACGCGTTGCGCGACAGATGGGGAACACATTTGGAAGAAGAATAAAACAGTGAATGAAAAATTTAATTCAAGAAGAACTGCGCACAACGCTAAAACGAATCCTTCAGCATATTGCACATATGAGCTATATAACTCAATGTGAAACGAAACGAGAAAATGTGGGTTGCAGCATAAAGCTTGGCATAAGGTCCATCGGTTGACGGTTTTTTCACATTTCGAAGTTGCTTTACATAAAAAAATTCAAGGCGTCGACGTGAAGATAGCGCGAAACGGCGAATCACTTCCTCAACCTCAACTGCCACTTGCTTGAGACGCTGGGGCGCGCAGGTAGGTCTTCACGTCTCAGAGTTGAGAATGAGCGCTAAGCGGTAGCCGTCGCTACGGGAAGCGTGACCAAGATTTCGTCAATCCTCCGTATGTTGGGATAGAACAGTCGGTCGCAGGCGTCGAGTGCTTCTAGGGCGTTCGCAGGAGCATTTTTGTTATTTGCTTGTGTCGCCATAAGATCACTCTTCGATTGGTTCCTGTCAACGTCTTCGGTGTAGACGTCGAGAAGCGGGTCTTCAACAACGCCGTCTCAACGGTTGGAGGCAATTTGGAACGGAAGAACACAGTCGAAGTAAATAGCTGGTTGCATAAACAGCCCAAGAAGGCATGCATACCTGAATGCGGTATAATGTCTCAGGGTCGCTCACGGCGCTCCTGATATCCGGCGCCTTGGCAGCCGTATTTCGGTATCTAAGATGCCCGCTGCTTTCATAGCCTTGTCAAATGTGATTTTGATCCCATGTTCCCCATTCTGTCGCATTTTTCCAAATTCCACGTTTCCATCTTTCACGAAAGAAAGAGCCTATGGTAAATTGATTGAAACAGCCTGCAGTGCCTTCGATAAGGGTAACGTCAGCGCCAGGGCTTTTGCCGCCGTGTGCAGGCTGACCAGAAAGCTATCGTACGATACTGACAGCAAAAGAATTAGGGCCCGAAGAGCGCTATCTGAAGTTGCAGTCTCGTTAAACTGATGGAGAGCGGCAGCGATCGGCTATAGCAGGTCGATAATAGTAGTGACACAATCACGATTCTTCACATGCACATGGTCTCACGAAGAGACACAAGTCGCTTCTTCCGGGACTCTGGACAAACTGTCGTCCATAAACGTGCATTCATTTTCAGGTGTCCGAAGCTCGGAGCCGTGTGCACTGTAGCCACCCTGAGCGCATCTGACTGCATGCAGTATGTAGCGCTGCGTTTCTGTAATTTCCTCTTTGCTGCACTTGCATCCGGTAAGTGCGCAGCGACGTTTTTGTTTACATACGAAAACTACAGTTTAAAAGTGATGGGTGATCCGTGTTCACTAAACGCGTCGGTTCGCAATGTTCAGTAATGGGTTGGCCCTGCCTTCTCAGCATCGACGGAAGGCCTCCACGGTATGGCACAGGGAAAACGATCCTCACACCTAAGCAGGATACACGCGTATTAAACAAGCTGCGCCACAGTCTTGCGACGAAGTGGGGGACAAGACAGGTAAAAAAAGATAAACTAGTAGCGTCTAAGCAAGCTGCGTGCAGTGCGAATTACTGTTTTTGCACGATTCTAACGCGCACCCGATTGTAAGGCCGGGTTCAGACTGTTGCCACAACTGTCGCAATAACTTTAAATAATGACGTCATTTCACGTTTCAGCCAGCCGAACTGCACGACATGCCGTTTTTTTACGTCCATAGATCACGATGCGTCTTTTGCGTCGGTAGTCTGAACATAGTCTAAAGCCAGGTTCACTCTGTTGTCGCAACTGTCGTAATGTCTTTAAATAATGACGTCATTTGACGTGTCAGCCAACCGAACTGCGTGAAACGCCGTTTTTTTTACGTCCATAGCACACGATATGGTTGTTACGTCGGTAGTCTGAACACAGCCTAACGAGCACGTAAGGTTTCTTAGGAAAATTAGAAATATATATATTTGACGCCAATTCTACTTCGCAGGTCCAAAAGACATTACCCAACCTACCTGGCATAAATTTTATTTGACGGACGCCAATGTGGAAGCAAAAATCCCTTGTGCTTCATAAGCTTGCTCATCCAGCTCCTGCTGCCATTAAAACTTGTGCGGGGAACATTAAAAGTGTTTAGCTTTGCTTTGTTTCCGTCAGTCGCACAATTATGTCTCCAGAACGTCCAGTGGGCATGATGCTGCTCGGTTCCGCTCTGTTGACAAGTCAAATTAGTAACTTCCGCTTGATGGGCGCTTCATAATCGTACCTCTTCGGAGCCCTAACGGCTGAAACGAGGGGCTTAACAGCTGGCTGGGTATGCCCATTGAAGAACGGGTCACCAAAATTTACTCACGTGACGTGTTTGGATTGTTTTGAATTGGAATAAGTTTGACTTCTGGAGGATTGATTGATTGATTAATGCGCCGATGCAACGTAGGCGATGAGGCGCACCGTAGTAGAGGGATCCGGATTAATTTTGACCACCTGGGGATCTTTAACGTGCGCCGAAATCTCGTACACACGGGCGCTTTTGCCTTTCGCCTCCATCAAAAAAGCGGCCGCCGCGGCTGGGAATCGAGCCCGCGACTTCGTGCTCGCAGCGCAACGCCTTAGCCACTGAGCCACCGCGGCGGATAACTTCTGGAGGAGTCCGGGACCACGCGATGCTGCTGGCTGCTTTGAAGCCGATTTCGGTTTTGAACCCCATGGTAACGCGCCCTAAAATTTAGAGAATGCTTATAGCGAAAAAAGGTGAGCGTGAGAATCAAGCAAACAGGGTGCCGACATTGCAGCAACCTGGTGAGAGTGAACAGAACCAGGATTTTATGTCGGAGTTCGGCCAGAACATTCCTTTTCCGAAAAAAAAAAGATGAAAGAAAACAAACAAACAAGAAATGAAGGGAGAACTGGATAACGATAAAAAGAAAGGGCAGTAAAACAACGAAAAAAAACCGCTTAAAGAGAGCTTCGTGGTGAAGTGGAGTGCTCCGCTTAGCGTCCCGACTGTTTCGTTCTTTTTTCTTTTATTCACGGAGCAAAGGAGGGCTGGTTGCCTTGAAAGTCACCCCCGTCCAAAAATTTTAGGGGAGGGGGAGGGGGGGGACCTCGCCCTCCCCCCCATGCGTTCACCAGTTGTTCCAGTAGATGAAACGCGAGCTGTGGAACGCGCGAAAATTGAATTGGCTTCAGCAAATCTCGTTCGTTCTTATCGTGGGAGGAGTGAAACGGGAGAGGAAGAGCGTGACAAGGGGGGCGCGGGAGAGAAGAAAGGCATTTACGTGCAGAGACAGCGAAATAATTTGTCTTTATTTAAACATTTGCAGCGAAGTGAGCAGATACGTGGCCAATTTTTTGGACGCGATAGCAGCGCGTCAATGGGGCGCACGCGTTTTTCTGACGACAGCGCCGGCGATTTCGCGCCAGCGGCTGCTTCCGCCTCGGCTAGAAAACGACGCGCAGAGCACATGGCAGTGGGCGCGACCTGACTATTTGCGCCAGTAGAGAGAAACGCACCTGTGAGGCAGTTTCAAACAGGTTTAAATTGTTCGGAACAGCCGGTTGGGCCGCTGATATGTTCACTCTTACCAACACAGGCGCATATTTGATGGCCGCTTTCATACCCATTGAGAGAAACAATTTCTAGTGCCATTTTCAGGCACTATATCATCCCCTTTCCCGCTTGTGTAACTTTGTTTGTGCCTTGTTCATTTGGGCGAGTGGTAACAAGATAACTTTTTTATTTGTGATTTTGGACTGCTCAGAGATGTTCCAGAGCAGCCCGGTATTTTATTTTCCCATAGAGTTTCCATGGCGGGAGCAGTTTTGGGCTGCCCAGGAGCTGCTCAAAGCTGCTCAGAACTGGCAAATAAAAGAGGCAAAAGCTTTCGATGAAACCACCGGCGCCTTTTCCAGGCCACAGCCCATGCCATGTTGTCGCTGCCGGCTGCGCCGCAAACTATGCGGGTGGCATCCGCAGCAACGTCAGCGCACCTGTCGTGTGTGCGGCGCGTTTTTGCGCGCGGGAAACGCTCCACGCAGTTCACGCTTTACAGCGGCTGCAGTGCATATGCAGTATCCGAAGTAGCAAACTTATGAGAGCGGTGAACGTAGAGTTCCGTAAGGAGCTAGAGTTGCGCGACCTTCCGCCATCTTGGAATCGAATTGACACTGAAAGCCACTCGCTAAGCCGCCGCCGCGCCTCGGTCGGCGGCGCGCTTGGCCTGCGGGGCGCAGCACCGCCAGCGCCAGCGGCAACGGCGTGGCAGGAGGCTTTTCTGCACAGCATAAGATTCCCCGTGCCCCGTCACTAGGGCGGCGCGTGGAAAGGGATAGAGCCAATCTAGCTCCCTGTAAAAGGACTACACCACATATGCCTAGAGGAGGAGGTAGAAAGGGCGATCTAATGCTTTAAAGAGAAGGGTTATATGTCTTGGTTTGCGTGCATTTTTGCTGCGCGTGCGCAAAAGACACCTGGCAGCAAAGCCAACTTTATCGCGAATGTTCAGTAGAAATGTGCTGTTATTAAAACTTTTCCGAAAACAATTATATGACAACTGGCCGCAAGGCGACTATCATTACCGAGTTTTATTTTTGTCATATTTAGTTTTTTTTTAAGTTCGAGTTTTTGCCGCGCGGCATATGAGAGGCGGTAAAAGATGGGAGGAGGGAAGAAAGTAGGAAGGAAAGAGAAAGAGAAGAAAATAGGGAGAGCACAGAAGGTCAAGAAACCGACAGGTTTTCAAGTCTACAGGTATGCATGCAGTCCAGTGGCGTGCAGAATGTCCATCAGTGACCTGCAGTATTTATCGTCCTGCACCCAGCGGTTGTAGTCATCCAGTTTATCCCACCGGATACCAACCTTTCTGAGCGCATCGCCTCGAGCTGTCCTTGTTCCCGCGCACGTCCACAAAAGATGCTTAGCGTCAGCTTCAACCGCCAGAGACGGATATTTGGGACACGTTCCTGGGTCGTCTTGTGAGTGCCCCCAAGTCCAAGTGACTGAAGGTGTGAGGGCCACCCCAGCCTGAAGCCTCCTGAGAGAAACTTCCGTCACGCGGAAAAGATTAGGCTGCAGGGAGCAGACACACGGGGGAATTAGGGCACGTGTGTCCCTTCTCAGGAGAGATTTCCGGGCTAAAAGACGGGAGCGCGGATCACAAGGAAGGAGGCTAGGGGAGGATTCAGGGGGGGAAGAAGAGTGGGAAATATGGTCCGCTAATTGATTCAGTATATTCTGACCGTGCCCCTTGTGGTCTCTCTACCTCACAATATGCATAACCCTAGCATTGCACAAGGCAGACACTCATGCATACTGCGAGGAACCACCGCGGGTTCGAGCTATTTGAGCACGCACTTGATACTGAAACGCCGTCGCGCCAAATCAACACCGCCTCTGTTGGGCAGGTGGAGAAGGGGGCGACAAAGGAATATGCCCAGGGTACGGAAGGAAGACGTTTATTTTATACTAAGGTTCTAGACACATATTTTACAGTCCAAATTACATAATTTACAGTACAGGTACGTACTTCTCGTTGGGTGAAAGGGGCGATGGGGCGCCACACGCAAGTGTGCGCGTCGTCGGCGCAAAGCCAGTGGGCTCTTCGGTCAGGGCAAATTCCGGGGTGCACGCACGTTGTGCGCGCGCGCATCGCCGTGCTGGCCAGATCGGCTCGCAGCAGCGAGGGAGACGGGGCCCATTCGCTCACAGGCGCGTACCGCACGGCGTGATCGTCGAGTGGTAGGTACGGCCTTACTATATGCAAGCGTAGGGGCGACAGGAGCAGCCTTAGGCACGGGCCGCAGCCGGAAGGGCTGGTGGGCTTTCGCCGGCGCAACAGAGTTGCAGCCGGCTGGTAAAGAAAGCGTCACATACCTTCGGCCAACGCCTTCGGCGTCCTGGAAGCGTCTCCCCGAACGGACCCCCGCGCAGGGCGCGCGTTCGCGTCCCGGCGAGAGTCGAGTTCGGGCATCGTTCAAACGGACCAATGAGGTGAGGTTAGCTCCGCTACCAGGGCGGAGCGCCCGCTGCGTGACAGTGTTTTATCGCAGCAACGGTCGCTGGAGCCTTCACCTCAGGCAGGAGTTTGAGAGGACTGCTCGGCTCTACACAGTGGCGCCGAGACGAGCCGGCATTTCGGGGAGAGAGGGGAAGAGCGCCGCGCAAGGGCACAAACCGCGATCACGCAATGGCTCGGGCGCCAGGATCCCCACACTCCCCTCTCCTTAAATGCCCTCGCCGGTCTGAGAAGAGTTGACCGGCCATCGCCCAGGCATGCAAAAGACGGCGAAGAGTAGAAAAGTATGCATGCACAGGGCAGTCTCAGTCCCCAGCCCATACAAAATATTTACAAACTACACTACCAACACTACCCCCCTCCAGCACGAATGATACCCACAGGAAACTACACGCGACACTGAGATACATATACATAGTAATTGGTTCCACATGCATGCACAAAATGAAGCTATTGAAATATACAATTACAATGAACGCGACACTATTAAAAACAATAATGGTAATAATATATACATGCAGGGCGAGACTATGCTACATAGGGTTACAAAAAGAGCACACACAACGACTATAAAGAATTAGGGCAAAAGAGAAGACACAGGCATGCTACAAACTACTCTGAGCTACGAAAATATTTCTACAAATTCAGGAGACGCGGTTCCGCGGGGCTTGTGCAAAGATCTGCGGTTGGGAGCACGAAAGTTTTTTAGGAGAAACGTCCGTTGTGGTCAATCAAGAAAGGAAGATGGTGGGCACCAGTGCCGGAACGACCTCACCGTGGCATCGAGACAGCAGCTCCGTGAAGGGGGGTACCAGCCAGGAGGAAATGCGGCTTGAGCAGCCAGCCGGCAGGTATGATGACCGCGAGGGCGCTGCTCAGGTGTAGACCTCGCGTGGCACCCGATGGGTGCCCCGCCAAAGAGCGATGACCCGTCGCTGGTGGTGGCTGCCGCCCAGCGCGAGCGAGGCAGCTGCCGGATGACAGCCGTGGTGCCGATGACGCATGGTGCAGTTCCGATGACACTGCCATATTGTCCGCATCTGGAGAGGGCACCTCTTCCGCAGCTCGCAACTGGCCGCCAGTCCCGTTCTCGTCGGTGCAGGGCAGCCCGGCTACGTTCGCCTGCCGCAGGCGGTGCACAGGGGGGTACATATTGTTGGTCCCCCGAATCAGCGCAGCTGTCCAGGGCCCGGTCAAGTTCACGAATCGCAGAGTTCAAGAAGCGGGCACCTGCGGACCCTCCACCACACCGACGAGACACCACGTGACGGCGGGCGCACCGGGCGAAGCAAAAACCACTCGCGGAAGGCACCTTGGGTTGACTGAAGCTGGCCGACGTACACAGCAAACGCACCCACGAACGCTCGTACAACACGCGCCCGTCACTGTGTTCGTGCCACGGGGCCAAGTTCCTTCGCCACAACGCGGTGCGCCCCACTCGTAGCGGACGCCCGGCCCGCGTTTTCCAGGAAAACGCCACTTTCCTGTTGACATTGAATATACGGTCCCCGAAGGTCTGGCCCGTTCTCCCAACTTCGCACAGTTCACGCAACGGCCTCCAATACGCGCTGCTCGCCCGAACACCGGGGCCGCGGCCGGCCGAAATCGGACACTTTCAAAACAAGCCCATTACTTCTCGAACCCCGCGCGCGAAGAGCAGGGGGATGTCCTCGAAGACCGACCGAGCTTCCACTCCCTCACCCTCGCTCTCCAGCCAACACCGTACGCCTCCGAAAGAGCAACTCCAAAAGAAAGCTAGCCCTTGTCGCTGCTTAGGAGTAAATAGAACGAACCATAGAACATACTTCGTCCTACATGCACAGACTAAGGAGGGTTCCTGTACCCAAACAAATAACTAAAAAAACGCGCCAAATAGTCAGCCCGTGACACCGTATAAGTATTAGCTCTGCTTGCTTATCGGCAAAGGTCCCTTCAAGTCGAAAGCAACTACCTGCCATGGACGCACACTGTCAAATGGCTTCACAATTCCAGGCGGCTTCCCACCGTGCGCCCTCGCCGTTTGACAGACATGGCAGGACCAGCAACAGCGAAATTATCTCGCTTCGTGCCGGGCCAGGTCACGGAGCGACTCAGTTCATCGAAAACTAATAATCGGCCAATGGTTGGTCATGAGCGTAGCGCAGCAGTGCGCACCTCAAACTTTGGGGGTTACCATACTGAATGGGTCAATTGCCTCATTATCGGCGGCTACGTACTTCAGCACGAGTCTTTCACCGACCAGCACAAATGAGTCCCCCGGGGCGTCGGCGACACACGCTGACTTCCGCCCCCCTCCCGCGCCTGCTACAAGACAAGTAGCATTTCGGCGCACGCCCGCAGCAGGACAAGCTGCGCCTCGGCGTCTAAAAAAAATCAAACTAAAAAAAAATTGTCTCCCAGAGACCGTCGCAAATCCCGCGACAAAACGGGACATTCTGCTGGCCAGCTACTAGCTCTTTCCGGCTGAATACGACCTCCGTGCAACGGGGCATTTCTTCCCCCTGGTTTTACAACCGAGGCCCGTCCGCTTTCCGGCGGCATGGAGTTCGCGAAAAGCGCCTGCCCCTCTCTGCGGGGTGTCCGCGCGCCCTTTCTCAACTCTGGGCCCTCTTCCTCCACTCAACGGCTGTCAATTTTGCCTCCTTTACGGGCACACGCTTTTGCGCCGCCGGCTAAAGTCACACTTGGACAATGAATCTCGATGAATTACGAAGCACGAGATAGCGCGTCAACTACCACGTTCGTGCTCTGCTCTCAGGGGATGGCAAAGAGCATAAATCTCGCGTGCACTACTCCGAGAGGCGGCTGTGGTCTTTCTCCCGGAATGGGTATACCGCCGCTCCAGTGGGGCGCGGTTGCACCGTCGCACTCCCCTCGCGTACGGAGGGGCAGTCGCCTCGTCCCCGTAGCAGCTACCGCTAGCGGATAAGCATTAAGACTGATTCCGGTTGCGTACTCAGCTTAATTAGCGGCCAAAGACTAATGAGCCAATGGCCCCACGTTGGGCGCCAGTTTGTGGTCTCTATAGTCTCTACCTCACAACATGCATAACCCTAGCATTGCACAAGGCAGGCAGCACTCATGCATACTGCGAGGAACCACCGCGGGTTCGAGCTATTTGAGCACGCTCTTGATACTGAAACGCCTTCGCGCCAAATCAACACCGCCTCTGTTGGGCAGGTGGAGAAGGGGGCGACAAAGGAATATGCCCAGGGTACGGAAGGAAGACGTTTATTTTATACTAAGGTTCTAGACACATATTTTACAGTCCAAATTACATAATTTACAGTACAGGTACGTACTTCTCGTTAGGTGAAAGGGGCGATGGGGCGCGCACAGCCAGTGGGCTCTTCGGTCAGGGCAAATTCCGGGGTTCGCGCACGTTGTGCGCGCGCGCATCGCCGTGCTGGCCAGATCGGCTCGCAGCAGCGAGGGAGACGGGGCCCATTCGCTCACAGGCGCGTACCGCACGGCGTGATCGTCGAGTGGTAGGTACGGCCTTACTATATGCAAGCGTAGGGGCGACAGGAGCAGCCTTAGGCACGGGCCGCAGCCGGAAGGGCTGGTGGGCTTTCGCCGGCGCAACAGAGTTGCAGCCGGCTGGTAAAGAAAGCTTCACATACCTTCGGCCAACGCCTTCGGCGTCCTGGAAGCGTCTCCCCGAACGGACCCCCGCGCAGGGCGCGCGTTCGCGTCCCGGCGAGAGTCGAGTTCGGGCATCGTTCAAACGGACCAATGAGGTGAGGTTAGCTCCGCTACCAGGGCGGAGCGCCCGCTGCGTGACAGTGTTTTATCGCAGCAACGGTCGCTGGAGCCTTCACCTCAGGCAGGAGTTTGAGAGGACTGCTCGGCTCTACACAGTGGCGCCGAGACGAGCCGGCATTTCGGGGAGAGAGGGGAAGAGCGCCGCGCAAGGGCACAAACCTAGCGATCACGCATGGGCTCGGGCGCCAGGATCCCCACACCCTGTACTCAATGTACACGGATCGTTAGCTGTGATGTTCTGTGGAGGCTGTGAATCTGCTGGCAGATCAGACGTGTCTTCTTTACTTGCTTCAGATGCTTCACAGCACTGAGCGAGTCTGTGTATATATGCACCTCCGTGATGTTATGGAGTGCACTTGCAGCATTGACTGCGTCATGAACAGCCTGGAGCTCCAGCAGTAGCGGGTCCGGAGTGTCGGTAGCGTAACAGCGCGAGCCTTTGATTTCCGGGTGCGTGGCACTGACGAAAGCAGTCCGTCCTCCGTCCGGCAGAAGAGCTGCGTCTGTGAACAATACGCAGAGGCCTTCAGGGACTGTGGTATTGGAGGTTGGCGCTGGCTGGTCACGGCGACGAAGCTTCGTCGTCGTCTTCGTTGTCATTGTCGTTGTACCGCCATGGTGGAAGATCGTTGGAGGTTGAAGTGACGGGGGACGCATGACAAAAATGTGAATGAAGCGCTGCGACCACTGGAATATACAAACGCTTGAGCTTCCTTCCTTCTCCGCGCTGGTTTATAAGCTCCGATATAGTATTGAGCTGGGCGTGTTCCTGTAAGATGGGTATCGGGGTAAGACGAGGAAGTGCCGTGATGGTGGGCATGGCTTCTCTGTTTATAGTCTCAAGTTGCGCCCATTGTTGCATGGTAAGTCTGTGAAATTGTGCCTGGTAGAGTAGGCGCGGCTGGAGAACAGCACGTACGAGTCTTCTAGCCACCTCCATGCGGGCTCCTCCACTACGCGTTGCAATCCGGCGGATCAAGTGCAAGGTTGTCGAGGACTCCTTCCGTACCTTTCGGAGCCAGTGAAAACCAGAACCCGACTGGCGGATCAGAAGTCCGAGCACCCGCAGCTCTTCTTTGGCTGGTATGGCAGCTGAACCAATTTTAAGTTGAAAGTTTGTCATAGAGGCTAACTTGCTTCCTGACTTATTAGCCTTTTGTATGTAGCACGAATTCTCAGCTGAAATTTCTAAACCGGCTGATTCCGCAAAGGCATGAAAAACATCTAGGGCTTGCTGGAGATGACGGCACTGTAAACCGAGGTCGCGGTTTGTGGACCACAGTGTGACATCATCCGCGTAGATAATGAATCTCACGAAAGGGATGTCTTGCAACTTCCATGCCAAGTGTGCAAATGCGATGTTGAAGAGCAGCGGTGCTAGCACGGAACCTTGCGGTACCCCACGATTCGATGTAAACAGGCTGACCGGCTTCCCATCCACTCGTACAGAAAACGTCCTTGAGCACAGAAAGGAGTGTACCACTTTGGATACATGATGTGGAATCCCTAAGGTCTCCATGTTTCTTAGTATTGTCCTATGGTCCACGTTGTCATAGGACTTGGAAATGTCGGGGGCCACCACAGTCCGCACAAGATGGCTGTGGGGTGAAATATGCAAGATATCATCAGCCAGAATAGAGAGTCCACCCTCTGTACCTAGGTGCGGTCTGAAGCCAATCTGAGCAGGATGGTATTTCCTGTTGTACTCCAGCCACCAGGATAATCGAGTGGCCAGTATTCGCTTAAATATCTTGCATATTGTCGGTGTCAAAGAAATAGGTCTTAGTGCATTAATACCCGAGTGAAGTTGTAAGTGTTAGGGAGATCCCGTCGGCTGTCAATACATGTGAATCTACGGGAGGAGAATGGTTACAGAAAACGGTTGTAACCTCTGCTTTATCGAAATTACGTATATGGCAACAAGGTATGTGATAATTACCCACTACCAAAAAATAAACGGGACTTTCTTACGGCGGCCACGTGGTGTGAGGCTTTGACATGTCTGATGATTACTGTTTTGTATGTCGTGGCAATAAAGATTAGTATTACGTTACTACTACTACTACTACTACTACTACTACTACTACTACTACTACTACTACTACTACTACTACTAATAATAATAATAATAATAATAATAATAATAATAATAATAATAATAATAATAATAATAGTAAGGGACCCTTAGAGTGGCTGGAACACGAGTGACCCCCAGAAAGTCCAAGTGGGGAGCAGTTTGGCCCCCGTGCTGCGCATGCTGGCTGTGGCTGGGAAGCTGGGCAGCGGCTGCCAGAACTGCATAGAGACCCTCAGCACGGCATACTTAGAAGTAGAGGTGGGCATACAGCAGACGGGCAAGCGGCCTCCATTTCCTGCCGCCCAGCCTCTTGGCTTCCAGAAGCTTCCCGTCATGGCGGACATGTTTAGACGGAGCTGCGCGAATTTTCAAATTTTCGACACGGAACCTTCTATGCAAGTCCTAATCCTTCCGCACTCCTCTTTCATAAAGTTCTAGGGCAGCTTTGTACCAAATTTCAAACTCTTAGCACCAATAGTTTTACAGATATAAACGTTTTATTTTTTTCGGCGAAGGGGTGGACGCGTTAAGTCACACCTGGTGTCAAGGCGAGTAATACAAACCTACCTAATTTCTGTGACAGGGTGGCCCATTAAAGGAACATTGAAGTGATTTATAAACATGGCGGGATTACGCGAGTGCAAATTGTAGTTTGAAGTCTGTAGGGAATGTTTCGACCACTTTCGCTGCGGTTAAGCCCCAACCACATGGAGCGATTTTGCGAGCGACTTGGGGCGCGACGCGACTAGCGACGAACTACTTTTCGCCGCGCACCAAGTCGCTCATCGAATCGCTCGGTTCTGGGCCGCCAGAAACAGTCGCTCGCCTCCCGGAAGTGGCCTCAGCGACTAGCCAATAGGAGAGCTCCTGCGTAAGCACGCAGCCTCCGGTTTTGAAAGAGAACGGGGGGAAGATCCACGCAGACGACGTTTGCGGTGCAGCGGCAAAGAAAGCTTTGCTTGGCAAAGC
The DNA here is from genome assembly GCF_048455015.1 of Haemaphysalis longicornis. NCBI lineage: Eukaryota > Metazoa > Arthropoda > Arachnida > Ixodida > Ixodidae > Haemaphysalis > Haemaphysalis longicornis. Next base: position 447,853,545 of record NW_027526203.1, on the reverse strand, counting down.
TTGAGTACACGCTGAAGCAGAAGCAAGAAGGCTCCCGCTCACACTGGGCGAGACCCGTGTGGAAAAAACGACGTCAAGAAAGCGAATTCTTCACGGCGTTCATGTTGGAGCCGAGAAACGAGGCGCAGAAGGAAAAGCGTGCGCTATCGCTAACCCAAACCAGTTTTAGAGATGCAATGAAGTGCAAAAAGCAAGGTAGAAAGGCGTAATACTTCTTAGTCATGCTTTTTATGACAAATGAACAAAAAAAAAATGTTTGCAAACATCCAGCGTACCAAGCGCGTTACTATGCGCAGTGCGGAAACATTGAAATCGCCATCCTCAGTCGCATGCTCAGTCGCTCGAGCCGTCGTTGTCATGTGGTTGCCTCGGCGAGCGACTTCGGTTCGGCGACTGCGGATCCTAGTCGCGTCGCTCGTCGCGTCGCTGGAAAAATCGCTCCATGTGGTTAGCGCTTTACGCGACTTTATTCACTAGAAAAATCGATTCGATAATGCCGTCCTCCTCTCTGCCTCCTCGCCCATTTTCTGGGGCATTTAGTATGACGTCACAAAAAGGTGGCTTGTCTTGACTGTGCTACTGCACGGATCGCCGACCCTCCGACAGAGTCAGTCGGCCCAGCGTTCAGTCCACCGGCAGCCGACGGGTCGTCGCAATTCGTTCGCTCCGTTGAAACTAAGGCTCGACACGTTTGTGAATGCGAGAATGGGCCTTTAATTCGTTAGTTTGTACTCTGTATCAAGCTCGAAGTCCAGGTCGCACCACACAAGAGTCTCACAACCGCACATGCGACGCTTCGCTGACTGGTACGCTAGTAGAAAAATATAAAGACATTTGAAGGCGGGAGAGAAGTCAGAGAAGTTAGTATAGGTACTATAGGCAAATAAAATCAACCGAAGCTTTTACCGTACAGCGTAAAACTAGCGATGAGTGGTTTGGAACGCTAGGCATGTTGTTTTGCAAGTCACAAGTTCGAATCCCCGAGAGTGCATGCTTTTTTTAAGTGGATTTCTTTGTTTTTGGCCGATACTGAATTCCCCATTTTTGCATTGTAACGTTCGTTGCTCCACGAGCGAGTTCGTAGAACACGCGCAGACTGACAGTGACGCGCTAGCGAGTTCTCGTTGGCGTGCTGTTGCCATAAGCACCGACTGCTTGCGGGCAGTGGGCATAGTCCCGAATCAGCATACCCTTGGCCTGGTGCGAACACGTCTCTTACGATACAGGCACGAGCCAGGAAAGCTCTAAAGAAGGGGGGGGGGGGGGGGAAGCTAATCGCATTTGATCGTGTCTGGTGATGCGGAGGGCGTTCATCCACTGCGTGTGCCTCGTCTACGTTTCTCATATATGTCGTGTAGTTGTCTTATACTATGAACTCTTCTATTCCTTGGTTTTTTAGCGTTGTCAACATTGCTCCGCGGGGTCGATTTAATCAAAAGCTTTTTCATAGTCTATACATGTCATGTAAAGAGGTTTATTATACTCTGAATATTTTTCTGTTACTGATTGATGACATGGATGTGATGCAGTGCAGAGTATCCTTGTCTTTCCCAGCATGTTCCCTGGGTTGCTGAAAATATAGGCTGTCACTTATGCGGTTAACAGTTATCTTGGTAAACAGCTTGTAAACAACTGACCGTAGGCTGATGGGTCTGTAATCCTCAAGATCTTTGTTATCTTCCTTCTTGTGAATCAGAACTATGTTGGCGTTTTTCCCGTCTATGGGTACTGTTAAAGTCCCTAAGCCTTCTGAGAACAGTTTATCAAGCTTTTCCATTACAATATCTCCACCCTCTTTTAGATGGTCCACGGTTATGCCACCCTCGCCTGCAGCTTTTCCTCTTTTCATGCCCTTGAGAGCCTTTTCTATTTCTTCTTTGGTTACTAGTGGGACATGGCAAGATAAGCTTGTGGGTTCAGTAGTTTTCCCTGGTGCAGCGTCGCTGGCGTATAGCCTTATGTTCTGCTACTTTTCTGCCACGTTTATTATCTCGTCCATATTGCGCGTAATGTTACCCTCTTCGTCTCTGAGTGCCTACATTCTGTCTCTGCCAATAGCTAGCTCACCTTTCTTGCCTTCAAGCTTACTCCTGTCCCCAGCGTTTCCTCGATCACTGCCACGCTGTACACACGAATGTCGTCCGTTTTACTTAATTTTGACAGTTTAGCTAAAGGCCCAACCCCATGCATGGGTAAAATCGACGTACTCGCGCAAAGACGTACACCTGCGGCGACATACGCCGCTGCCTTTACGCCGACCGACGACGTCGCAGAGGGCGAGTAACGACATATCGCCGCAACGCGCGCGTAAACCAATGCGCTGCGCAGTGTGGCTCGACTACCCCAGACTCAGCTTTGTGGCGTTTAGTTCAACTACATTTTAACTCAAATAAAACAAAATATGCCTATATTCCCACAAAAGTACGTATATTTAATGCAGAAACAATTGACTAAAACAGTTCTTGGGACATTAAAACCTTAAGGATTGGTATGCATACTTGGCAGGCACAAAACCCTCCGCTACATTTGGCCCAAACTGCCTTGCTCCAATAGTTGCTCGTTGCTTCGCGTGTTTTTCCCGGTAGCCTGCTCTCCGTATTTTACAAATTACTTCGTTTTATCACGTAATTCATAGTAAAGTTAGCTTATTTATCAATTGGCTGTCTTGTTATGCGACCTGACCGCCGATAACATCACCGCCAGAGGTCTATGTCAACACCGTGTGCCCGAAAGTTTGCGTCGATGTCTGGCGGGCTCTGAGCCTCTGACTTGGGCGTAACAAGCGCGTAGCAATGCATTTGGCGTACGCCGGAGTACGCCGGTTCCTTACGCGCTTGCGCCGGTTTACGTCGTTGCGCGAGTACGTCGGTTTTGCGCGCGCATGTGGTTGGGCCTTAATTCAATTCGATTCATCGTAATCTACAATTATATGTTCTTACGTTTGGTGACTAAGTTCCCCCGTTTTCTGCGTTAGCTTGCCATTATGTGATAACTTAATTGCTGCTTCTCCCACAGATAATAATAAATTTGCATTAGATAGGCCATGTCGGCAAATTTCTTGCCGCCTATCAGTCGACACATAGCGAGTGAAGAACAGATAAGGAAAGAGCGCGTGCGGAATGGTGGCGCTGCGGTCGCACTCCTGGCGGCCTAGAGTTCCTGTATCACGGCCGGACTCGACTCTCCTCCCCCCGCGCTCCCCTTACGGCCTTCGCAATACAGATCGGCGCATGGGATTTTTTTTGACGCGTAGTTGGGGGGCTGACCGCACGAGGGCAGCACCACCTCACCGCAAGCTCCACGTCCCCGCGTCTCCGCGCAAGGCAAGAGCAAGGCAGCTTGAGCGTCGACAACGTAACCAGTGAGCTTTCGCGGTGGCATTTCGGCGTGAAACGGGGCAGTTGGTGTAACTGATATGGCCGATATTTTTTTGTTCTGGTATATAAACGACAAATATATATATATATATATATATATATATATATATATATATATATATATATCGGTGTGTGTGTGTGTGTGTGTGTGTGTGTGTGTGTGTGTGTGTGTGTGTGTGTGTGTGTGCGGACCAAATATTAATCTGCTGCAACTATACTATAATGATCCCAGGGAGAGGTGTTGGCTTGCTTATTAAACAAGGGACCGACTGGCAGAGAGTGCATGAAAGTTGTAAAGAGCATCTATGGGTAAGAGGCACCATAGAGGGGAAAAATACATGGTTAGGAGTGGTGTATCTGTGGACCGGAAGTAGTGCTAGGGAGGAAAATGAGGAAATGGTAAACTGTTTGAGAAGAGATATAAACGAGTTCAAAGATTCAGGCGAAATAATCATAGTTGGAGATATGAATGCCCATATAGAAGGTTTGGATGGATACACAGACCACAACGGTTCTCTAGTGATAGATCTATGCCAGGAAAACCGGCTTGTAATAGTAAACACGGAAAGCAAGTGTGATGGACAAATAACGTGGGAAAGCGGTAACAGACAGTCTAGCATAGACTACAGTTTAGTATCCGAGACAGTATACGGAAGGCTGCGGGAAATGAGGATAGATGAAAATAGAACAGACAGCTTAGGAAGCGACCACAAGCGATTTAGCTTGCACTTTGGAGGCGCAACCCGGAAAAATGCAGAAATAGGTACAATAGGAGGAAATAATTTGAATAATGAGCAGTTAAAGATCATCGCTGATAAATTGGAAGATGAAATCAATAAATACCCAGGCAAAAATTGGGATTACGACGAAATGATTGCGTTCATAAAGGGTAAGATGAATGAAGCAAAGGAACGAAACCGATGGAAAGGGAAGAGAAAGCCGAGAAGCTGGTGGAATAAGGAAATAAAAGAGGCTATTGACCAGCGAAGAAAGGCGTCGAGAGAACATAGAGAAGCAAAAAGAACTGGTATGGAACCGGAGGTAGTGAAGGAGAAGTGGGAGGTCTACCGTGGGAAAAAACTAGAAGTGCAGAAAATGGTGCAAACAAAGATCAAGCAGAAAAGCGAACAATGGATGGCAGAAATACGGAAAAAGGACAAAAGCGCATCCAAGAAGTTTTGGAACCATGTAAAATCACTAAGCTCAAAAAACGATAACCATCAAATATTCCTGATTGATGAAGAGAGGGAACATTTAGAAGGAGAGCACGCGTTGACGCATATTCATCGAGTGATTAGTGAGAAGTTTAGGACAATAGTGGTAGGGAAACCTGCACCGATAACATCAGCGCCACAAAAGACTGCGGAAAGGGAAATAAGTTTGAACAACCTTGATTGGAAAAAAGCAGAGCAAAAGGTTTCCCCCCAGACAGCAGTGGGCCCGGACGGAATACCAATGCAACTGATAAACCTACTTGGACCTAAAAGTAAGGATTCGTTTATGAGGGCAATAGATAAGGTGATAGAAACCAAACAAGTACCAGAGGACTGGTTAGAAAGTAGGATGAATTTAATATATAAAGGCAGAGGAGACAAAGCCAGTATTGATCCATACAGACCACTCACAGTAACGTCAGTGGTGTATAGATTCGTAATGCAGGCGATAAAATCAGAAATTCAAGCATGGATGGAAGAAAATGAAATACTTGGGGAACTGCAGAATGAATTTAGACAAGACAGGCGACTGGATGACAATCTGTTCGTGATAACGCAGTGCATTGAAATTGCGAAAGCACAGAATAGACCACTATGGATTACGTTCTTGGACATTAAAGGGGCATATGACAACGTAAACAGAGAACGGCTGTGGAGGATGCTGAAACTCCAGGGATTAGATGACGAGTTAGTACAGTTCCTTATAGCAATCTATAAAGACAATAGAGTGCACCTTACTTGGGAAGGACAGAAATGCGCCCAGCAGGTCAACATCCATCGGGGACTGAAACAGGGATGCCCTTTGAGCCCAATACTGTTCATGCTTTACATGGCAGGGTTAGAAAAGAAAATGGAAGAAAGTCAAGTAGGGTTTAGCCTAACCCATATGCTGCAAGGCGAAGTGGTACAACAGCATATTCCGGGAATGTTATACGCAGACGACATTGTTCTTTTAGCTGATAACCAAACCGATATGCAGCGGCTAATAAATATTTGCGGCCAGGAAGCCACTGACCACGGATTAAATTTCAGTGTAGAAAAATCAGGAATAATGGTTTTCAATGACGCTACCACCGACGTAGTGTCTATCCAGCAAGGCGAATTACCTAGAGTGAAGGAATATAAATATTTGGGAGTGTGGATAAACGAAGGGGATAACTACTTAAGTACTCACGAGGAGCAACTTAAGGTTAAGGGAAAGCGAAACGCAGCTATAATGAAGCATAGAGCTCTGTGGGGGTATAACAAATATGAAGTAGTAAGAGGAATGTGGAAAGGAGTAATGGTTCCGGGTCTCACATTTGCGAATGCTGTACTCTGCTTAAAATCAGACGTTCTATCAGGCCTTGAAGTAAACCAGAGAACGGTAGGACGTTTGGCCTTAGGCGCGCATGGAAAAACAACTAACGAAGCAGTTCAGGGAGATATGGGCTGGGCGTCGTTTGAAGTTAGAGAAGCTCAGAGTAAAATATGCTTTGAGATGAGGTTGAGGGCAATGGATCAACGAAGGTGGGCAACTAAGGTTTTTAGGTACCTATACTTGAAAAGCGTGGACACGCAGTGGTTAAGAAAGACTAGAAGGCTAACGATGAAATACGGAAAGAACAGTGGGGAATCCAAAACAGCCAAGGTAACCAAAAAAGAGGCAAGGCAGATTGAAACGAATAAATGGAGGGAAAAAATGGAAGCTAAAGCGTCGTTAGAGATGTACAGGGCTGAGAAGATGAACATCAGAAAGGAAAATTTCTACGATAATTCCCAGGGCAGTGCTTTGCTTTTTGAGGGTAGAGCAGGTTGCCTGCGAACTAAGAGTTTTGTGGGGAAGTATTCACAAAATGATGGGGTATGCGTGGTCTGCGGAAAAGAAACAGAAACTATGCGGCACATTGTGTTAGAATGTGAGGGTATCCATCCAAATCTACATGAAGGGAATATTGGGCTTTCAGAAGCCCTAGGATTTAAGGGTATCACAGAGGAAGTTACCTTCAAGGCTGTCGAGGGTACGAAAAGAAGATTAGAATGCTGGTGGACGAAAAGCAGAGAGGGGAATATTGCCTAGGACAGTTACCACCTGTAACAGGAAAAAAAAAAAGTATTTTGTGCCTAATAAGCTTTTTGTGCCTGCCCTAAGCAGCGCTAGTATTAAACCAAAAGTGTAAAACATATGTATATTATTCCTATTTGGTAAGATGACATGTCATCACCCCGATACAAAGGGGAAACCAATAGAAATCATCATCATCATCATCATCATCTGTTGCTTACATATTCAAAAAATATATTCCTTGTGAGCTGCGTTCCTACCCCCCTGTGCGAGTTTTTCCAGTTGATTTCTCGGAAAAATTGGCGAGGCCTGTATATTTATATACAGTTTGGCAATCCTCCTAGACAAATCGTAAATCCGATTGTTGAGTGGATACAGTTCAACGATGAGGCTTCAACTGACCAAATAATTTATTTATTTATTTATTTATTTATTTATTTATTTATCATAGTACCCACAGCGAGCTTTTCAAGGCATTACAGTGAGGGGGAGAAAGTTGAAATTCATACAAAATACAGGCACAACAGAAATATCACTTAAAGCACAATGACAAGCCAAAAGCCGGCATGTTCGACGAAGATACACTACAAAAAACACGAAAATACATTATTAGACATAATTGTCACAACATTTCTGGGTAAATTATTCCATTCACTAATAGTTTTGGGGAAAAAAGAATGCTTAAACAATTCGGTTCGACAACTTATTTCTTTTATTTTACAGGAGTGATCTGTCCTTAGTGAAACGTAGTCTGGACTCATTAAATAACAACTTTTGTCTATCCCTGTTTTGTAATGAAATGTATTGTGAAAAAAAATTTTAGTCTGAGTACTCTCCTACGATGCTGAAGCGAATCACAATCTAGGCTGCGCTTAGCTGTAGATACACTGAAATTCCTTGAGTAATCTTTAAGAACAAAGCGAGAAGCCAAGTTTTGAACTCTTTCTAGTTTCTCGATATCAGATTGAAAACGTGGATTCTATACCGTACAAGCAAACTCGAGTATGGGGCGAACATTGGTCTTGTACAAAATGCTAGCTTGTTTGAAGGCAACAGCACTACCATAAGGCGCTCACTAGGTGAATGTAGCGATTATAGGTCCTTGAATTGATCCTGCAGAACACGAAGCCATTTCTCCACAATGCGGTCATCTTCAAGAGTGCTGGCCAACGTTACTACGTTAGATGCTGGCAGCTTACTGTTCATCGGAGGATGTGCAACAATGCACTTTCCGTGTCAGCAATTGTCTTACATGTGGCTGTAACCGGCGCTGCGGCGCACACACTGCGCCCGCAGCGCCTGTGAACGCGCTTGGCGGCGGTGGAGCAACAGTGGGCTAGCAGCGCCACCCCCAACTTGCGGCGGCAGGCAGCAATGCTAGGGGAGCGCGGAAGGAGGGGAGTCGTGTCCGGCCGTGGTTGCGCGTCCATCCGCCATCTTGAGTTCTAAAGTCGTGCGGGAAAGCCACCCGTCACGCGTGTAGGAGCCGCCGCTGCGCCGCCGCGCCGGTGGCAGCGGCGGGGAAGAGCCGGCGCATACGTGTGTGTGCCGGCAGCTGCGGGACAGCGTGACTGCAGGGTTTATCAGGCCGCCCCTGCCGCCGCCACCGCGACTGCTGTTGGTTAGTTGAGCAGAACTGGCATAAAAGGGCGTCTTGTGCGCAGCACTGAAAGCGAGCTTCGCTGCCCTAAGGTGGAACCCGCGGGATGTGGCATCAGACAAGGCGTTATACAGGAGGCTATGATCAGACGCGCACCCCTTGCGCTACGCGACATACAGGAATTCTATGGCGGCCTGAAGTTGAACGCCAGGTCCAGGCGATGGCGGCGGCGCTCGAGCCGATGTTTTCGCGTCTCGGTCCACTTGGCACGGTGCACAGACACGGCTCGCCAGCGGCGTGCGGCATACGCCGAGTTGCGGGCTACTGAAGGGAGAGCAAGGCGTGCGCGCAGGACGAATCCGCAAGTACGCGGGTCAGGGGCGGCTGCGAGGGTGGTGTACGACAAATGCTCTGGCGAACAAAGTGCACAAATCACTTCGAAACTTTCATTAAGCGTCAACAGAATTCCACTAGAAGTCACAAGTTATGTTCCGACTTCACGACGATTCACTCGGGAACGTTAAAGAATGCGGTGCTAAGTGTCCACCAGTAGACCTTCAACAATTTTAAGGTAAAGGTGAAGATGCCCTAGGTATACAAATTTTCTCTTCCCACGTCGACAGGTAACAATAAAATAACCGAACTCAGCGCGCCACTTGCGAGCCCCGCAGCGAGGTGAGCGAGCTAGGTATGGTTATACGGGTGACGTCAGAACGATCGCAGCGCCGACCTTTCCATGGGTGGCCCAGTGAAGTATCCCTTGGTGTGACAGGCAGAAGAACCTTGTCAATCTTTCTTTTTTTACTTTTTAACAGTGCATGGCTCCTTTTTTTCTTTTTTTCAACGTCTACAGAACCTTTTTGCAAACATTCTCGAAGGAATTCCCCTTCGCACGTTCGGAGAATCGTCTTTCTCAGCAGAAACACGGAACCTCTTCGGCTCTGATGTCTTCCGGTGGCTCACTGTACAAGATATGTCGTAACGCGGCTAACAGTGGTACGGGCTGGAAGGCGACATCGCGACGGGGACATCGAGTGCTTCAAGTAACGGAAACGCCCCAGACTGGGACACATCGTTTCTGCTGTTGTTGCTGCTGTTGTTGCCTCAGTTTCTCCGAGAACTGCGTCTCGTGTGACTCCATCCGGCCCATTGTTTCCACCTTCTTAAGATAGGCGGCACAACGCTGTGGCTCCTGTTTGCTCGCGAGGGCCTGACGCTGATAGCAGGTGGCATGACCTTCGCGGAACAGGCGCTGAACGAAGGGGAACCGGAGCAGCGGCGTTACCCCGGAAGCGGCGAGTAAGTAAACAAGCGTGGACGCGTGCGCTGCGTTCCACCACACGTAAGGGCACGATCCGGCAATAGCGCGAGAGAACATTTATGGCCGTTCGACGACACTTCGATGGCGAGCTTTTTGGGCGGCTCGCGCGAAGGTCGGGGTGTATTTGTTACGATTCCAGCATTGTGGCTCTACTTTCAAGCTTTTCTGGGTCGTAGGTAATCAATAAAAATAAACAAAGTGGAGGAGAAAGTCCGCATGAGGGGTTTGCGGCTTACCCAGGTTATGAAACCTGTTTTTGTCGCTATGCAGTTAATCTTCAATATACAGTCTGCGAACCATTTTAGAGTTCAGGGGCGCTAATTTATGTATACTTCTAGTGCATGTATTTGGTGATTCGTTCAAGACACACTCGCACACTTAGTTATATTCTGAGAATTACAAAACAGCTGAAGAAACGATAAAAAAATTGATGTCGTGCACATGGTTTTGTTTATATAGCATCGGAAAGGAAATGATTGTTAATAGAATCCCTGTCATTTTTCCCCCGTAGACTTTAGAAGTCTGTTTAACTACTTATTTCCTAAAACAATGGGCGCCTTGCTTCAATAACCGGATCGTGATAAATAAAACGCATCTTTCAGCCCCTTCAAACAAACTACACGTTTACCAGAAACAGAAATGCTGCCCCGATTGCATCGACAACGCCAGTGATAGAAATTAATTTTATTCTACAATATGTATCTTTGCAAGCATCAGAAGTCACTGGGTGTGTCTTTCGGCGGAACGTAACGCTAGAATAAACGTAAAAAAATTGACGGCTTGGTTGCGCCAATGACGACAAATCGTGCGAAAGTACCGTACATTCCTGCGTACAAAGTGTTCTCCATACCCCTCCCCTCCCCCATATGCCTCTCTATGAGTGTGTCACCCTTTCGGCGGCTTCAGAGCAGCGTAGGATTTAGGGTGCGGGTGCAGATTTCTTATGGTCTGCCCCCGTATAGTGCTTGCGCTTATGTGCGTGCTATTCTGTAGGTGTGTGTCACATGGCTAGGCTAACAGCAGCAACGGTCCCATGGAGGAAAGAATACTCAGGAGAGGCCCCTAGCATCCCAATGCATTGCGAAAAGTGTGGAGGAAGTTACGTCATTTTTTTTGAGCCCATGGACAGTGCTGCTTACTTGTTTACAACTGCGGCGGCCAAATTTGGGCAAATAGAACGGACAAATTTTTAAGGCGCTTGGTATGTCGCTGCCTCGCTACGCTTGCAAACCAGCGCAGTCGCTACGACAAACGTTTTTAGATTAGGCCAGTTTGAAAACTCCGCCGTCGGAGGCGGCCTTAACTCGTACCCCGGCCGCAGCGGCTCTTACGTCGCGTCCAGATCGGCGGAGCGAGCCGCTGCCGCCGCCGGCGACCTGCCGGGAAAATCCCCTTCGCTCAGCTTTGGCGAGAGCCACAGTTCGTTCTTTGCTCACTTTGTGTTTCTTCGTTGTGAAGTGAAGTGAAATTTATCGCTGCTGAGACGTAGCGCGCAAAGACCGCAGTGCTGTACGACCCCAAACAATGCTCCCGTCGTCTGCGTTCGCCATCCCGCGATCCTGTTGCTATGACGACGACAAACGCTACTTTGCCAGGCTTAAGAGCTGAAAAATCGTCATTCTATCTCAAAAACGAAGGCCGTTTTTCGATTGAAACTTTGGGTGAGGGTTAGAATGGGCAAATTGAAGGCGAAATCAACAGCTTAGAACATCATATTGCACCGAGGAATTAGCGACGAAGCTGTTTTCGCTTCGAAGTGGGAGGGCAGGGCGACGCCATGTTAGTCAAATCAAACCGGAGACAGCAAAGGACGATGGGATAGAGTGCTGGGCTCCGTGGGCTCAAGTCATGGCGGCACTCGGTTTCACAAATGTGACGTCAGGGCCTCTCCTAACCTTTTCTTTCCTCCATGAACGGTCCGATATGCGCCATCTTAGGCCTAAAGTTCTGTTTGAGGTTTTACGACGTCAACGTGAACCCACAGCTTGTGGTACAACCAGTATTTTTTTAATGGCTACCCTTTGCTGACGTTAGGCCTAACGTTTTTTTGTTTAGGCCTAACCTTAGGTAGCCTGAACGTTGCGCCTTACGTCGTGCCAAACAAACAACGTCCTACGCATTGTACTTCCAGCTGCGGGTACCGCGGTTGACTACGGTAGACCTCAAAGCGTGGCTCTAGGCCTAACGCCATGCCGTCAATGCCTGCGTCTCCCCTTGAAAAATACGAGAAGATTCCCGAAAGAGGCTTCACAAAAGAGCCTTCATGAAGCACACTTCCGGAATTTCCTTGGAAACCGGCATGGGTAAGGTAGTAGCACTTTCGCACTATATATATATATATATATATATATATATATATATATATATATATATATATATATATATATATATATATATATATATATATATATATATATATAGGGTTTGGAAATGAGGGGCTCGTTAGGAAATACAGAAAGAAATGACGGCAGTCTACAACGCCAAAGAAGGCATAGGGGAATGGTTAGACTATTTTTTACCGTTAGTGACGTTACGTTATCTTTTTATTATTATTAATATTAATTACGTGAGAAAGAAAGAAAGACTATTTTTTTAGTGTTTTTCTTTCTTTCTTTCTCACGTAATTAATAAAAGTTAATAATAATGTAACGTCACTAACGGTAAAAAAATAGTCTAACCTTCCCCTATGCCTTCTTTGGCGTTGTAGACTGCCGGCATTTCTTTCTGTATTTCCTAACGAGCCCCTCATTTCCAAACCCTATTATCGCGCGAAAGCTTAGCGAGGGCCTCGGTTCTGGCAGCCTTGATGCCAAGGTAGCATAAGAGGGTTTCCCGCCAGTTGACCGCTCATGACAGGCTGTAGACGTTCGCGTCACGCCCCGGGGGTTGAAAAAGAAGGTCCCCTTCTCCCCGTGTAGTCTGAAGTGGCGCTGGCTACCACCCTCAAGCGTCAGATACAGTGTAAATATAAATACCCCAGAAAGTGAAGCAGAACACAGTCGCCCAGATAGCCGAGTTGGTAAGGCATTCGAGATCTAATCGAAAGGCGTGGGTTCGGTCCCCACTCTGGGCGCGTGTTTTTCTTTCTTTCTTTCTCACGTAATTAATAAAAGTTAATAATAATGTAACGTCACTAACGGTAAAAAAATAGCCTAACCTTCCCCTATGCCTTCTTTGGCGTTGTAGACTGCCGGCATTTCTTTCTGTATTTCCTAACGAGCCCCTCATTTCCAAACCCTATATATATATATATATATATATATATATATATATATATATATATATAGTAGGGAAATGAGGGGCTCGTTGAGGAAATACAGAAAGATAGGTCAGCAGTCTACAACGCCGAAGGAGGCATAGGGGTGTGGTTAGGCTCTTTTTTTTTTCACTACGAATAATGAAGTAAACATTTTTTTAATATATAGAAGAAAGAAAGAAAGAAAAACACGCGCCCAGAGTGGGGACCGAACCCACGCCTTTCGATTACATGTCGAATGCCTTACCAATTCGGCTATCTGGGCGACTGTGTTCCTCTTCACTTTCTGGGCTATTTATATTTACTAGAAGTGTATCTGACGCTTGAGGGTGGTAGCCAGCGCCACTCTGACTACACGGGGAGAAGGGGACCTTCTTTTCAACCCCCGGGGCGTGACTCCAACGTCTACAGCCTGTCATGAGCGGGTAACTGGCGGGAAGCCCTCTTATGCTACCTAGGCATCAAGGCTGCCAGAACCGAGACCCTCGCTAGGCTTTCGCGAGATATTATAGTAGGGAAATGAGGGGCTCGTTGAGGAAATACAGAAAGATAGGTCAGCAGTCTACAACGCCGAAGGAGGCATAGGGGTGTGGTTAGGCTCTTTTTTTTTTCACTACGAATAATGAAGTAAACATTTTTTTAATATATAGAAGAAAGAAAGAACGAAAAACACGCGCCCAGAGTGGGGACCGAACCCACGCCTTTCGATTACATGTCGAATGCCTTACCAATTCGGCTATCTGGGCGACTGTGTTCCTCTTCACTTTCTGGGCTATTTATATTTACTAGAAGTGTATCTGACGCTTGAGGGTGGTAGCCAGCGCCACTCTGACTACACGGGGAGAAGGGGACCTTCTTTTCAACCCCCGGGGCGTGACTCCAACGTCTACAGCCTGTCATGAGCGGGTAACTGGCGGGAAGCCCTCTTATGCTACCTAGGCATCAAGGCTGCCAGAACCGAGACCCTCGCTAGGCTTTCGCAGGATATTATAGTAGGGAAATGAGGGGCTCGTTGAGGAAATACAGAAAGATAGGTCAGCAGTCTACAACGCCGAAGGAGGCATAGGGGCGTGGTTAGGCTCTTTTTTTTTTTTACTACGAATAATGAAGTAAACATTTTTTTAATATATAGAAGAAAGAAAGAAAGAAAAACACGCGCCCAGAGTGGGGACCGAACCCACGCCTTTCGATTACATGTCGAATGCCTTACCAATTCGGCTATCTGGGCGACTGTGTTCCTCTTCACTTTCTGGGCTATTTATATTTACTAGAAGTGTATCTGACGCTTGAGGGTGGTAGCCAGCGCCACTCTGACTACACGGGGAGAAGGGGACCTTCTTTTCAACCCCCGGGGCGTGACTCCAACGTCTACAGCCTGTCATGAGCGGGTAACTGGCGGGAAGCCCTCTTATGCTACCTAGGCATCAAGGCTGCCAGAACCGAGACCCTCGCTAGGCTTTCGCAGGATATTATAGTAGGGAAATGAGGGGCTCGTTGAGGAAATACAGAAAGATAGGTCAGCAGTCTACAACGCCGAAGGAGGCATAGGGGTGTGGTTAGGCTCTTTTTTTTTCACTACGAATAATGAAGTAAACATTTTTTTAATATATAGAAGAAAGAAAGAAAGAAAAACACGCGCCCAGAGTGGGGACCGAACCCACGCCTTTCAATTACATGTCGAATGCCTTACCAATTCGGCTATCTGGGCGACTGTGTTCCTCTTCACTTTCTGGGCTATTTATATTTACTAGAAGTGTATCTGACGCTTGAGGGTGGTAGCCAGCGCCACTCTGACTACACGGGGAGATCTTCTATATATTAAAAAAATGTTTACTTCATTATTCGTAGTGAAAAAAAAAAGAGCCTAACCACACCCCTATGCCTCCTTCGGCGTTGTAGACTGCTGACCTATCTTTCTGTATATGTATATATATATATATATATATATATATATATATATATATATATATATATATATATATATATATATATATATATATATATATATATAGTAGAGAACACAAGAGAAGAAAAACTTCGAACAAGGTAAAAGCACGATTGTGGCCTACGTTTCAGCAAAGAGAACTTGCCCTGAGGAAAGCAAGTTCTCTTTGCTGAAACGTAGGCCACAATCGTGCTTTTACCTTGTTCGAAGTTTTTCTTCTCTTGTATATATATATATATATATATATATATATATATATATATATATATATATATATATATATATATATATATATATATATAGTATAAGTAAAGAGTCGGATACACAGCAAGAACAATAACAAACAAGATTTACTTACGTAGAGGCAACGGGACTTGCCTTCATCAGAGTACAGTTGCATTATTTTGCTGTCACAAACATTTGGAGCACATTTCTTATATAGCTTTGCAGAAAACTGTGAGAAGGAGCGGAAGATGTTTCGGAAACGGAGAGTATGCATGTAGTCGGGCTACGCCTATGTTACAACAACAACAACAACAACAACATCAACAAAAAAAAAAAAGAGCGAGAGAGAGAAAGGGGTCGTGTTAACAAAGCGGCGTTCAAGGTTGCACCATGACGGGGCAATGTACGCGGCGTGGGCTGCAAGTTCAGACAATGCGGAAAACTGGACAATCGCGGTTTCAAAAGGAAGGGAAGAGTATACAGTACGGTATTCAGTGGCTGGGGAGACTGGTTGTGGCGGAAGCGAAGATCGGTGTGCCCCCGCGGATGGAGAGAATAGCTACAGGGTATAAAAGAGCATTGCACAGTAGCTAGCAACTGAACCCTACCTATTTCCTGTTCAGTTGCTAGCTTCTGTGCAATGCTGTACCTGCATCGTACTTATACTATATATATATATATATATATATATATAGTATAAGTAAAGAGTCGGATACACAGCAAGAACAATAACAAACAAGATTTACTTACGTAGAGGCAACGGGACTTGCCTTCATCAGAGTACAGTTGCATGATTTTGCTGTCACAAACATTTGGAGCACATTTCTTATATAGCTTTGCAGAAAACTGTGAGAAGGAGCGGAAGATGTTTCGGAAACGGAGAGTATGCATGTAGTCGGGCTACGCCTATGTTACAACAACAACAACAACAACAACATCAACAACAAAAAAAAAAGAGCGAGAGAGAGAAAGGGGTCGTGTTAACAAAGCGGCGTTCAAGGTTGCACCATGACGGGGCAATGTACGCGGCGTGGGCTGCAAGTTCAGACAATGCGGAAAACTGGACAATCGCGGTTTCAAAAGGAAGGGAAGAGTATACAGTACGGTATTCAGTGGCTGGGGAGACTGGTTGTGGCGGAAGCGAAGATCGGTGTGCCCCCGCGGATGGAGAGAATAGCTACAGGGCATAAAAGAGCATTGCACAGTAGCTAGCAACTGAACCCTACCTATTTCCTGTTCAGTTGCTAGCTTCTGTGCAATGCTGTACCTGCATCGTACTTATACTATATATATATATATATATATATAGTAAAAAGGGGCGCAATAAAAAACATAACAAGTTTACTTCGAAAACATAACTTTACATCGACGTTTCGGAAGGACGGTCCCCGTCCGAAACGTCGATGTAAAGTTATGTTTTCGAAGTAAACTTGTTATGTTTTTTATTGCGCCCCTTTTTACTATTTAACCTTCACTAGCCTAATCGTTTACCTATATATATATATATATATATATATATATATATATATATATATATATACAGAAAGATAGGGCAGCAGTCTACAACGCGAAAGGAGGCATAGGGGTGTGGTTAGGCTCTTTTCTTTTTCACTACGGTTAATGAAGTAAACATTTTTTTTAATATACAGAAGAAAGAAAGAAAGAAAAACACGCGCCCAGAGTGGGGACCGAACCCACGCCTTTCGATTACATGTCGAATGCCTTACCAATTCGGCTATCTGGGCGACTGTGTTCTCCTTCACTTTCTAGGCTATTTATATTTACTAGAAGTGTATCTAACGCTTGAGGGTGGTAGCCAGCGCCACTCTGACTACACGGGGAGAAGGGGACCTTCTTTTCAACCCCCGGGGCGTGACTCGAGCGTCTATATATATATATATATATATATATATATATATATATACTTTCGTGCTCATCAGCTCATACATATGAAGGAATCTCAACAGAAAGTCTCGTTTTTGTCTTAAAGCATTTTTATTTTCTTCGAAAAAGTTTTACGCCCCATAACTGCTGACCGAAGCCTCATCCATACTTTCAACGTCCTATCTTTATTTAGACCTTCTAGGTCTAAGCACGAGTAATACAAAGGGTAAAAATACCGCTACAAACAGCTTTGTCCCGTGCAGGAAGGAACAAACATATTACAAGAAAAGAAGAACGAGCATTTGAATACTCAATACAGTGTTAAACAGCAATGTCAGGCAATACGATGCTCAGATTGAATAAAAGAACACGAAAGCCCAATATTTGAAAAAAAAGGAAAATTTGGAACAAATGCCATATTCGTATGTATTTAACCTAACTGTTCCTAATTGATTTACATAATTATTACAATACTGATAAAAATTGATATTGAGAGACGGCATTCCGCAAGAAGACCTTTATTCGGTCGCCGAGCCCAGTCTTTCGTCCGCAGTCGAAGGAAGGAGATGATGATGATCATTTACAGATGATAATGACGATGGGTGCACGGATGTGACTAACCGGGAAACACAACCCTTGGTGCCCACAGTGCAAGTGATGATGGTGATGTTGCGTTCGGACATAATGTCCGGCAATAACGCCCTTGTGTTCACAGTATCTTTAGTTTTGCTAATAAAGGATCCTATTGTTGTTAGGTCACTGTAGTTAAGGGTATTTGATTCCAGTACGCAAGGCATGACGGAAAAACTGAATTCTTATGAATGTCATTTTGACGTTTGGTAGCGGTACTGTCGTGCTGTGGTTTGTTCTTGTGGAATTCCTGAAGGATTCAAGATGGCCTGTGCGGAATGTTACATAACGGGAATGATTTAAAAAACGATGCAAGAATCGAAGTTTAGAGCACGAGGTCGCGGGTTCGATTCCCGGCCGGGGCGGCCGCTTTTCTGATGGAGGCGAAAAGCAAAAACGCCCGTGTGTACGAGATTTCGGCGCACGATAAAGATCCCCAGGTGGTCAAAATTAATCCGGAGCCCTCCACTACGGCGCGCCTCATCGCCTGCGTTGCGTCGGCGCGTTAAACCCTACAAGCAAATCAAGAATCGAAGTTTAGAATGTATCACATGTTGAGCACGACATTGAATTTGGGCTCTTCTACTCAACGCGGTAACCCCGTATGCCTGGAGCGTATACTTTTGAAAACATAAATCGGTGTGCTAATGTTGCACTTGCTTAATTTTATTAGTAAAAAAATAAGTGCACTAGATGTATCTGCGTATCGTAGTGCTTGTCTATAATCAGCGTACTATGATGTGTGTTGGCGCTATTAGAGACGGCGTTAATGAAATTTCATTCCCTCCAGGGGAATACACAAAAGCGCAGCGAGGTCAGCATTCAGCTTGCAGCTCCTGAGCAGTCCATTGCAGGCGGCGCCAAAGTCCCAAGACGACGACATATAAGATCAAGCATTGAACAACTACCGACAGTTGTGTCCATATACTCCTATGAATATTCAAGCGCCGATCGTTTTCGGAATTCTGTCTATGCCAGCGACAGTGTCCTCTTGCATCATAAGTAGATCAGCAGTGAAGGAGCATATATTCGGTCAAACTGTGGATTTTCTCAAGCACGCCAGTGCGAAAGACATCAAATTAAAGAAACAAACAAAAAAATCAAGAGCGGGAATACCGCGAGAAGTGCGGGTGCTGTCTCATGGGGTGTTAGAAAATGACTCCCCAGTTCAGAAGGAATATAGGTTTCTTGAGTGGTTGCTGTTTGCCTGCAAATTCGTTTTCATCGGCGCTGAGGAATAATTAGGTAGAGCAAACCCTCGCTATAACGAAATTCTAGCGTTCTCCCAAGTTTTCCACTATTCCAACTGCAGTGCAGGGAAGGCAAAACATCCTCGCTTATACCGAAGTACCGCTTTTAAAGAAGCCAGTTTCTTGTCTCAAGAGACTCGGTATTACGAGCGTTTATATCCCGGTATTTTTCCCGTGAACA
Source organism: Haemaphysalis longicornis (assembly GCF_048455015.1). Lineage (NCBI taxonomy): Eukaryota > Metazoa > Arthropoda > Arachnida > Ixodida > Ixodidae > Haemaphysalis > Haemaphysalis longicornis. The sequence continues at coordinate 447,834,618 of NW_027526203.1, read as the reverse complement.
TGCCGTGTCATGGGCCACGTGTTGGACTGAACAACTGCAGGAAACGCACGAGGGGATCGACAATGCTTCCGCTCCTTGTTGTCACGGGATGAGATGTCCATCAGGAGGAACAACAGCCCATTCTAGACTGCTGTCTAGTCATGCGCCACCCAAAGGTGGACAGATAACCTCACCAGCTTCGACCTCGCCTCAACTTCAACCCCACCGTTGAGGTTGGGGTTCGGGTAGACACTCACCTCAACCACATCTCACCCCTCACCTCAGCTCCAACTCGACTTCAACTCGAGGTCGAACACTGCATTGACTTGTATATTTATAATTTATTCGAATTGGAAAGGAGGGAATCGGCAAGGAGGATGCAGAGAGGAGGACCGCATGTTCGAAATTATTTTTCTATTGAATAAAGTCGCGCATACGCAGTGAGAGTGGTCGAAACATGGCCTGTAGACCCTAGACTACTATTTGCGCTAGTAATCCTGCAATGTTTACGAATCACTTCCGTGTCCCTTTAAAGGGACACTGAAGGGAATCTGTCAAGCTCCCGTGTTTACTTGCACTGCGTAGACTGGCTCAGATTAACACACTTTTCACCGTTTACCCGGCTGATAAGTCGGTAATTATTTCACAAAGCCCGAAAAAAGAAAAAAAAAAACTAGCATGATTGGTCTGCGGCGGCCGCACCAACTAAACGCTGTGACGTCAGGAGAAGGTACACCGGGATTGGACAATGTCCAAGATTAGCATTCAAACAAGTTTCGGTTTCGGTTCTGTAGAACAACATGCTTGACATCCGACGTTATCGTTGTATGGGCATTCTCGATATCTCAATAATCGCCATACCGCACTTCTGCCGTGTTGTCGGCTGTAAAATTCCTAAGATAAGCCTCCCAGGACGGCTTGGAATCGTAGCAATCACTAGCCGAGGCCTACGCAGTGGGTGGACGCCCTCCGCGTCACCGCAGACGCTCAAATGCCATGCTCTTTTCCCCCATATTTGGAGCTTGCCTCACTCATGCCTGTACCGTAAAAAGTGTGTTCGCACCAGGCCAAAGGTCTGCTGATTCTGGCCTGTGCCAACTGCCCGTAAGCAGGCGGTGCTTATGGCAACAGCACGCCAACGAGAACTCGCTAGCGCGTCAGTGTCAGTCTGCGCGCGTTCTGCGAACTCGCTCGTGGAGCAGTGAACGCTACGCCCCAAAAATGGTGAACTCAGTATAAAAAAACATCGGCCGAAAACGAAAAAAATCAACCTAAAAAAGTAGGACGTACCCTCGGGGATTCGAACTTGCGACTTCCAAAATGACAAACCTATAGCGGCTCAGACAACTCGGCCACGGGCCGGCGCTGTCGGCGATTGAAATGTAAGGTACAACCAGTTTACACTTTTATTTAGTTTTAGCATTTCAAGCAGCTTAGGTGACTGTTGTATAGCGCTCGTGCAGCAAGCGTCCCCCAAATTTCCGCAATATCTCACGTCTAGCAATTGCATTTCTTAGACGGAAAAGTGTTCGCAGATGTGTGGTCGTGCTACTTACCGCTGTGCTGGTCCACCCAGCTCAAGAAAGTGCTTCCTACTCCCTAGTTTTAAGCTGTACGGTAAAAGTTTCAGTTGATTTTACTTCCTCAGTACCTGTATTGACTTCGATGACTCTTCTCCCGCCTTCAAATGGCCTTAGATTCTCCTACTAGCGCACCAGTCAGCGAAGCGTTGCATGTGTGCTTGTGCAGCACTTGTGTGGAGAGACCTGGACTTGGAGCTTGATACAGTGTACAAACTAACAAACTAAAGAAAGGCACATTCTTCCATTCACAAACGTGTCGTGGCTAAGTTTCAACTAAGCTAACGAATTGCGACGACCCGTCGGCGGCCGGCGGACTAAACGCTGGGCCGACTGACTCTGTCGGGAGGTCGGCGAGCCGTGCAGTGGCGCAGTCAAGCCGAGTCATTACCTTCTGACGTCACACGAGAGCGCCACAGAAAATGGGCGACGATGCAGAGAGGAGGATAGCATTTTCGAATTGATTTTTCTACTAAATAAATTCGCGTAAACGCGCTCATGGACTCCGGACTACAATTCGCGCTAGTAATCCCCCAAAGTTTACAAATCACTTCAGTGTCCCTTTAAGGCTGACATGAGCGGGGAGGGGGGGACGCGCTGCGGGAGAGACGGTAGTGTGTGACCAAGTCGTTATGGCTGATGAGACTATCTCGAGCCAATATTGCACCGTGTGGGGGAACAAGCCAGCGCTCCCGGAAATGGAAATATAGCCTGTTCACATTTTTATTTAGTTTCAGCATTCCAAGCAGCTTGGAAGTCTTGGATCGCTCGGATAGTGAGTTCTCGAGCAGTAGCGTGGGCCACTTCGTTACCCCCCACCGGTGTGGGCTGGGGTCCAGAACAGTTCTAACGGGGTGGTGGGTGGATTTTTAGAGAGAATTAGAGGACTTGCGGGGTTATTAGTCCCCGGGGGGAAATTTTGAATGGCCGTCTTCGAATCAGGGATTACGATTACGGGAGCTGGCCGCTGTGTTAAGGTAGGGGGAGGAAGATTGCACCGCCGTCCCTCGTTCCACCAACTGGTAGAGCGATTCCACTTCACGTTAATGTGAGGAGCGGGTCATCATGATGGAGATCGCGGTGCATCGCGATGTGCGTAGTAGCTTTTGCTAAAAGCTGCAGGCATACATTATATTCAGCGGTAAAAACAGAGAAAGGAACTGTACGCGAATAACATCATAGCTCATAAAGACGGTGGCAAGTCGCCCTTCTCATCCGCCCGACTCGAACCCGGAGGCTGCAGGCCGAGGTTGCGAGCCCGTAAGAGGATTAGCAGGGCAGGAACCGGAGGGATGCGCGAACGTATTTGCTGCAGCTTATTGAACGGGCTTAACGGGCTTCATCCTAATCAAACAGCTCGGGCTATTTGAGCCGGATATACGAGCTCGGGCACGTCGAAACAAACAAGTATGGCGCTGAAAAAGACTGAATGTCCATTAAACATAGCTGGGACAGCATATGTACTATTCAGCTCAATTCGCGACTGTTAGCAACCAGCATTCAGGCTTCATGCATTCAGATATGACTCGCTCCAGGCAGCCCTGTGCCATGCGAAGCCTATGGCCGAAGTAAGGTACTGTGCTAGCCCTCGTGAGTCATGATGCAGGGGTTTCACAGCTATTCTGGCGGCTAGGAAAGTGCAGACACTGGTTCCCGTTCTGCCCACCAAAGAACAGCTATTGTATACGTTCCGCTGTCTAAAACGGACGCCGTGTTTGCATACTTGACCGGATGAGGGCATTATATTAATGCAGTATTGATAAGTGCACGTATTAGCAGTCTTGACCCGAACCTTCAGCGTCCCCTTCCATTCGATCTCCAACGACCTGACACAATCCTTCTTTGCCGTCTCTGCCAAGGGGTGGCATTCAGGAATGCATACGCTTCTTGATCGGTGTTGCAGCCAGTGCGACGTGTGCAGTATGCGGCACAGCGGAGGCCATACGGCGACTTTTATGCGAATTCTCGCGTTTTTCGTCGCAGATGCAGCAGTCGTCAACATTGTGCAACCTAGGCTCTCAGTGGCCGCTTTCTGACGTGAAAATTACGGCACAATGAACTTTCCGGTCATCAACGCACAAGGCGATTGAGGCGCTCATACGCTTCCTCTGAGCGGCTATACTTACACAGAAGACGGTAATGAAGCTCACTTTTCATGAACTTCTAGGGCCTTGATATCTCCCGCCATAGTAGGAATATATTTTTGTATTTTCGTTTCGCGCTTCGTGTTTTCCCCATTTCCTCACGTTTACGACGCAGGATAGGCACTCCCTTTTCATATTACAATCTTTTTTTGACATCAAGTGCAATGTACGCCTGATTCCACGCCAAAATTTGGCCTGGCTTGTAGAATGATGATCCTTCTTCTCAAGGCGGTCAATTGGGTGTCACTTCCTCCTAAGGTTAGAGGGAGGAGCGTTTTCAGGAAGCGTGAGTGTTTGCGTGTGTATATAAATGTTTACGTGTGTATATGTGTATACGTATGTGTGTATATAAGGGTTTATTTGCGTGTATGAATGCTCACGTGTGTATATGTGTATACGCATCTGTGCATACAAGTGTTTACGTGTGCATGTAACTAACATCCCCATTTCATTGGCAGCGTGTCATTATAGATCCCTCATGCACTACAAAATATTCCCACATGAATGGGAGGGCCATGATTAGTATGGCCTGCTGTCCCACTGCCGGTCAGTATACTATATATATAAACTATAGAGAGAGGACAGCGACAGCTAGGTAAAAAAAAAAACACGTGCATCTCAGACGGGGCACCGTATTGTGCCCCGTTTGAAAAATCTGCGAGGTTAAGTAGGAAGCCGCCCATTTGGAAGAGGGAAGAGAGCGCTGGAGGAGGATCCGTGGAGGTGGAGAGGACTGGCGTGCGCCGTGGAAGGTAGGGAAGCGGGTGCGGCGGAGCGAGGGAGCAGCATGGACACGCGGCGCTTGAAATCAGGTCAGGCACGCCTCCGCAATAAAACACAAAGACAAAAATTGGCCGGGCATCTGCTCACTTAGGTGCAAATGTGCGTAAATGCTTCTCTTCTCTACCGCGCCCCCCGTCACGCTCTTCCCCTCCCGTTTAGCTCCTCCCGCGATTAGCACGGACGAGATTTGCTGAAGCCAATTCGATTTTCGCGCGTTCTACCATTCACGCGCCATCTACTGGAACATTTTGTTACGGTTGAACTTGGAACGCTGCCACGGGGTCCAGGCTCTTCACCTGTTCTCTTCGTATTTCTGCGTCAAATAGTGTTTTCAACACGTATTTTTTTAAACTTTATATCGCAAATATCAAGTAAACATTTATTTGGAATTAAAAGAACACTTCCAGTTCCAATTGTGTATTGATGGCTTGCCTCAAATATGCCTAATGTTTCCATTTTGCTTAGTAATGTTGACAAGTATGAATTTTGTTAACAGATTTAATGGTTTAAAAATGTCTTGCCCATATAAGCATATCGGTCAAGTATTCTTAACTTCTTGGCCGGAAGGCTGAACGGATGGACAGACAGACAGACAGACAGACAGACAGACAGACAGACAGACAGACAGACAGACAGACAGACCAAAATTTTCAGGTTTAAGTAGACCAAGAAAGACTATCATCTTTAAAGCACGGATTTATCATTACTAAAGACATCTCCTGCATTCACAATCTTCTTCGTGGCATTTGGGAAGTCTGCCGGCAGTTGACCAAGAAATGAAAATGACAGCGACATAATAAGAAAACTGCGGAAACGCATCGCAGAACTCAACGGAAAATCTGCTGCCTACGCCAACGACCTGGCCAAAGAAAACTGGATAAAAATATGTGACGAAGTTAGTGGCCGCTTATCCCTAAAGCAAACATACAACCTCCTTTGCCACCTGATGGACCCAGCGAAAGGAAAACTGTAGGCAAGACGGGGGATCATTCGCACTACCAATTCCTACAAGGGCACCTATCAACAGCTTATGGACAACCTGGACACTCTTTGCCTCCGATGCAAAACACCTACACCAAAGAAAACACACTCGGACTACAGCGGCCGTCCCAACACCACACAGAATGAGCCCATCTCCATCCAAGAACTGAAGGAAGCGCTAGCATCGAATAACCAGAGGCCGACTCCATAACGTACAAATACCTGGCGAACTTGGAGCCTACCGGCTTCGAATCACTCTTCCATCACATGAACCAAGCCTGGGAACAAGGTTCCATTCATGAAGAATGGAAACACCCAAGTGTTACTTTCACTCAGAAGCCAGGGAAACCACTCACCCTCAAAAACCTGATATCAGTCTTCCTCACTTCATGTGGGAGAAAGTTAACGAAGAAAGTTACACAAGGCCGACCCCAAGCCTTCCTCGAAGAGACAAGGCAATTCCCACACATATGTGATTGACTTCCACCCACATCTTAGCGCCCAGGACGACGTCCTCCAACTAAAAGAAGACATATTTGACGAGGCCACCAGGAACATTCACAGAATTATAATGGCGCTGGACCTAAAATGTGCCTTTGATAACCTGCTCCACGAGGGGATCCTTTCTACACTCAACAGCACTGACTGCGGTGAGCGCGCCTACAACTACATTCGCTACATTTGAACACGACGCACAGCGCCAATCAAGATAGGTGGCTTGGAGTCGGGCACCCTCCAGATCGGTGACAGGGGCACCCCGCAAGGAACAGTCCTCTCTCCACTCCCCTTCAATCTCACTCTTCTCCAGCTACCGCAGAAATTACAACACATCTCAAACCTCAAGGTAGCCTTTTATGCAGATGGCATTACCTTATGGACCCCCAAATCAGACGTCCTGGATAAGCTCCAAGAGGGTATTTTCAAGAAGGTATACCCTCCACGAAGGCGCAGACATCATTACCGAACACGTGCATATCATTGGCCTCAAATGTGTACCCCAGCAGACAGAACTACTGTTTCTGAAGAGAGGCAGTTTTCAAAACGCTGCAATCCAACAAGTCTACCCTACCATCGAAGGCCAAAAGGTATACCCGACATGCAAGCCAGTCCGGGTTCTGTACCTCCACATTCAAGCCAACAACAAATGGATCCATCAGATGAACCTACTCAACCAACAATCGTAACAACAGGCGACATGTTCGGGAGGTTTACCACTAGACATCACGGGATGTGGGAAGCAGATACGCTTCGCCTAGTACAAGCCTTCGCACTTTCTCGTGTAGTCTGCGTGGCTCCCATATGAATCTCTCAAATTCAGAGCCAGCCCGACTGGAAACTATAATCCGGAAAGTTACCAAAACTGTGCTACATCTTCCAGCCTCATCCTCCACGAATAGACTTTTGAAGATGGGCGCCCACAACACCCTTGCAGAACTGGTTGAGGAACACCGCGTCAAAGAACTGGTTAGACTCGGTAAAACACAGGAAAGACCATCCTGACTCAACTCAACCTCCCCCCCTCCCCCCTACGTGCTTTGAGGAACCCCTGCCTTGAGTTTCCTTAAACGCCCCTGTTTGTCTCGTCTCCGCCTCGTCCCATTTGTTACGCTGCCCCTTACCCTCAAAACCCTTATCAACGTGCGCCCTATGCAGAAAAACATCACTCCACGAAGCACAATTGGGCAGGCGTGAAGCACGTGCAAAAGATGCGTCAATACATAGCTCCTAGCAGAGTAGCCTACGCAGACGCAGGCGTGGTCCGTGCAGGTGATGTGGTAGCCGTGGCATGTACTCGGAATGACAAATCTATGTCGGTTATCTTAGCACCACTATAGGAGAAGGAATCTCGATTGGTGAGCAGGTGATTATTGCTCTCGTCATCATCCAAGCACCCCCGTTACATCTACACCGACTCTCAAGATGCCTGCCGGGCCTACCTTACTGGGTCCTATTTGCTCTGATGCTCATCACATCCTCGACGCCGACAAGCCGTATGAAGGGAAGCGGACCATTAGTATCATCTGGACTCCGCCGCATACCGAGACCGAGGTAAGCAGTGATGCCCGAGCCCATCACTTGTCATGCCAAAAAGCTGATGCCCGTGCCGTGGTTTCAGGGGAAGAATATCCGCAAGAGCGACTAGACCCCCCCCCCCCCCCCCTCCCAACGTATGAAACCATCCCAAAATACTATCGGGAGCAATGGCGCACTCTACCACCACCTCATCATTTGCTTGACAAGGCGAAGCAAGTCAAGTGGCGCCTGCTTCAGAGCCACGCCTACCCAACGCCATCCAAAATGAGCATGCTATCCCCCAGCTCTACACGCCACCCACATGCTCCAATTTGCCAACAGGCCCGCGGCAGCATCTGCCGCATGGTCCATCCGGCACCTCATGACACCGCGAGACTGCGGAGACCACCCCAACCCCTGGGGGACGGCCATCAGGGCGTCGGACGCGGAGGGTCAGCTACCAGCTGATATTCTTGGCACATGAGGCCCGAAAGACCAATGCGACCGCAGACGTAGCGACCAACCAAGGATGATCACCCGAAGTCATTTCATGGCTTCAATGAAGTCTATTCCTCTTCCTCCTCCTTCTTGTAGTAGCCCACGTGAATTGCTGAAGACTGCAGAATCAGGGCAACACCCCGGACACGTGCACACCGCAGCAGGCGCCGGGCACGCGCTGAACGAGACCGGCAAAAGGTGCGATCTAGACGTGCCTAAAAGGCTCGCGCGTAACAGGCATTCACTATGAAACGTCAGCATAATTTTTGATGTGATGCAGGCCATCCGTAACTGTTGTGAAAAAGTAAACATCGACGGCCGCAAGGTTATGCAGCCGAAGCCAACACGCACAATTCTTGACTTGCTCATTGCTCTCTCAACTCGGGGCTATAAAACCGCGCGCGTGCTCCAGGCGTTGCGGCGCGGAAGCGGGTACGTGACGCTCAGCGATAGCTCCGAAGGACGCCGGTTGATCTGCCGGTTTCCCCGCTCGCGCCAAGTGCGGCCGCGTCGTCGAGTGGCCTTCTAGTCCACTGCAGTTGAGTGAACGCAGTCAGCACGCGCTCGTTGTGCACAGGCACGCACAAAATTGCCGACCGCTGCAAAGTGCAGCTTTGTTTCGTGGTTCGCCGGGGGCTGCCTGCCGTCTCGCTTATCGCGCGCTGTGCGAAAGGGCCAGTGCAGTCGACCGTACCAAGTTTCCGAAAGAGCGGAGAAGCGATAAAGCGCGGGGAAAAGTGAGCGGCTCGCGAGCCCGCTTGAGCAACGGGGCGGGCGCAAGGGCCGAGCGCTTCTTTGTAACGCGGTCACACTAAGAATGAGCGCGCGCTTCCGACCACTGATGCCGCACTTATGCTAATCGAGGGACGCACTCCGCGTCGGCTCTGCGCGGACGCTAAGCAGGACGGGTCGATAGAGGATCGCGAGTCGGCGACGGCCTGCGGCGGCGTGGATTCAAAGAGGTGTCATCGGGGATAATGCGCTCTGTTAGGCTGCAACTGCTGTCACGAAAGTACCTGGACCTCATCGCAACACACGGTAAAGAGCGTGGGATTTACACACGTGGCGAGAAAGGACTCCCTGGAGATAAATGGGGGCCCCGCACCACTGAATGCCGCCGGGATTTTAGTTAGACGGGAAAAATGCGAATTATAAAACCCGAGATTTATGCAGCCTTCAAAACAACCTCTGAATAGCACCTGACATCGAAAAATGTTTATGGCGCGCCCCGCCGTGTTGTAATCAAAATAACATTGCAGCATTTCGGTCACAGTCTTTACTTAAAATTCAAACCATGGTCCGTTGATATCAGAGTTTGGCAGATGGAGCGTGGCACTGATTTCAAGCAGAGGGTTACGACGAATTACTGGGAATGTCCTGCTTTCTCTTCACACGTTCCCGTTATTCCTGGCCATCACATCATTGACTGATTGATTGTAGGGTTTAACGCGCCGACGCAGCGTATACAGGCGATGAGGCGCGCCTTAGTAAAGGGCTCCGGCCATCACATCAACTCCTAGTTAGTCGCGTATAGCTTTCAAATCAAAGTTTATTAGCTACATGATAGTGAATAAATACATTTCAGTGGTACAGAAAGAGGTCCCGAAGTGAAGCACTGCCGAGGGGACCTCTTATTATTGAATGTATGACAAGTGATTAATATTAGCGGTTTAGCCATTATTGCAGACGTACAATTTACAAACAAATGTTCCAAATCGGCAGACATACATCCAAACAATTATAGCTTATACACTATTACGAACCAGCGTTTAATTTATTGTTCAGGTTATCAGCAGACAAAATAAAAGAAAAAAAGAAAGGAAGAAAATATAGAAAGGAAGAAATACAAAAGAAACGTAAAGGGAAAAAAATAAAAGAAAGAAAGAAAATATAGAAATGAAGCAAAAATAAGTAAAGGAAGAAAAAAAAAAGAAAAAGGAAAAAGAACGTTTGGTGGTGCAATAATGAATACTTTATAGCACACAAATACCAATGTGAAAAAAAATTCCCTCGCACTTCCCCGAGGGGGAGAGTGTGTAAGTGCGAATGCACGGTTGTTGATTGCGCGATTACGGTGGATATCGTGATCTTGGAGTGGAGAGGAGGCGCCCAACTCCCGCAGTCACTGAACGGAGAGAGGAGGAGGAGAGTAGCGCCCGCCGTTACGGCGAGGGCTACACGAACGCCCTCACGCGTCGGAATGCGGAGCGCCCGCTACGCGAGCGAGAGCTCTCCCGCCCGAAGTGGAGAGGAGGTGCCCAACACCCGCAGTCACTGAGCGGAGAGAGGAGGAGGAGAGTAGCGCGCGCCCATCTCCCCCCGTTGCTAGGGAAGACGAGGAGGAAGACGAGGAGCGCGCGCACCCGCAGCTGTTGCTATGCGGACGACGGCGGCGGACGATTCAGGCTCGCTTAAGAAGTGCATTCGCACTTAAAACACATGACTATACAAACTACCAATGCTCAATTACTTCATCAACAAAATGACCACAATAACAAAAACGAGCGCAAAAAACATTTTAAGCAGAAATAATATAACGACATTTACTTAACGCAACATCGGTTAGAAATAAAGGAAGGTAACTACAGTAAACAGGAAATAATTGAAAAAAAAAGTGCCAGGTAGTTTTCAGCAGTTATTTCCACAATACGAACGAAGTAGACGCCTAAAAGTAGGAAATGATGCGGTTGATTTGATTGATACAGGTAATTCATTCCAAAATTTGATCGCACTGAATTCGACAGTTAGTTTTCCATAGTTGGTGCGTATTTTGGGGAGCAACAAGTTGTTTTGAAGCGCAAAACGTGTTTTGTTGGGGTTCGAGAGGGACGTCCTGCCTAGAATATATATGAAACTGGGGTTGTTTATAACATGATGGGCCGTAATTCCTAGATTGTATTTTAAAAGACTGAGTAATGGTAGAAAATTAAGTTGTTTATAAAGTGGGGTAACGTGAGCGTTATAGGGGCTGTGCGTAATGCTACGTACAGCTTGATTTTGAACGTGTTGCAATGGGGCGAGATGAGAACTATATGTAAGTCCCCATGAAGTTATGAAGCTATACATATGAAGCCATGAAGCTATACATATAGTGCCAGTAATCTTGTTTTCTCATTGCACTTGTGTCCATCCGCTCTTACGAAAAACCCGCCAACTTCTTGCAGATAATAAGGAATTCTCAGGCTCACCACAGCCAGCGGGCGAATGCCAGCGAGGGCTGCGTCACGCTCGCTTTACGCGGGCGAAAGGTTCCCCCAGATTGTGAAGAGAATGGCGTAGGCTGCTTCTTTGACTTCAATGTAAGCTTCTTGTTCGTGGATCGTATGAAGTCAGCTCAGTGGAAGTACTGCTGCGCCGAGTAACAGAACCTCACGAGTGACGACAGACGCCGCCGCGGGGACGAGACGTCAGCAACGGCATCGATCGTTCGAACTGACGTGGACGCCAGCCAGGCGATTGGCGTGGCGTCATAGTTGTCATCAGAATGAGTACTAGGTGAGGTATTAAATTACGATTGCTTTTTAATGACTAATTTAAAACACTTCAGGTTCATTATTTTAATAAAACGTGGTGTACTTAACAAATGTGATATTGCTTGAAAACTTGATTTGCAGCTATTTTCCCGAACCACATGCAGCTGCGGGAACGACATGCTCTGTTATTAGTTTCGAAACTGTGATTGCTGTATACCTCCGTTAAGCGCAGCAAATAAAACACAAGGCGTGGGAGGCAAGGACCAGCACTTGCTTATTATTTATGGTGAGAAATGACCGACAACTCGGGAGAGCTTTAGAGCCGTCGTAACGATCAAACGGTCTACAACCTTGAGCCAACGTTTAAGGACCAGATACGGGTAGTTGCGAGTTATTTCTGTCCCGCGCAGCAGCCCGCAAGCTAATATGCCTGTTTTTTATATAATTTTGGAGTTACATAACCGTTCGCACGCATAAAACATCTTCTGAGCTGCAAGAGTAAAATTGTAAATTGCGTGGTCCGTAAAACTTTTCTCTTCACTCCGTGTATGCTATCATGAGGATCATGCTGAAAAAGATGTTTCGCCTCCCTCGTGCTCATCATCTTCATCATCATAATAAGCATGTTCTATTAAAACCACTCATCAGAAGGGGTCTTCGCGGCTCGTCCCTTTTTCCTCAGACCATGCTCCTACCACAAGATAAATTCCCATAGGACGGCACCGCGGCCCCGTTACGTTTAAAGAAAATCATATATAGCATTGAGTATAACAGCGCAAAGTGCATTTCATGCAGCCCTGGCAATCCTTAACCCTCACGAAATCGCACTTCCCTCACACTTGCTTAACCTTCACAAAATCAGATTCCCTGGTGAATGCCTGGGAGTTGCATTGGGAACGAAATAAGGGCAATCTCACTCTTTGCAACGCGGAAAAAACTGTTTCAGGAAACGCCTGATCACCGTAACTTTTCAATTTTCAGCCAGATGTAATTAAGAAAGCGCTGGGTGATGGTTATGTGTATATATATATATATATATATATATATATATATATATATATATATATATATATATATATATATATATATATATATATATATATATATATATATATATATATATATATATATATATATATATATATATATATAATATATATATATATATATATATACATATATAATATATAATATATAGCGTATCAGAATGGAAAATGAGGTGCTCGTTGAATTAAGACAGAAATAAGGGTTGGCAGTCAAGAATGCCTCGGAAAGCAAAGGGGGGAATGCGATAGGTCATTGAAGCAGATGAAGAATTTTGAAAGACAGAAAGAAAGTGGAGAAAAAATGCCCGCCCGGTGGGATGCGAACCCACGACCTCCACAATACCCGTCTGGTGCGATGACCACTACGCTACCGGAGGGGCTGTTTTTCCCCTCCACTTTCCCGTGTATTTATGTCAAGGAATTTGTTGTCTGCGCTTTGGGGTGGTCCCCTTTACCCCGAGTAGTCCGAGTGGCTCTGGCTACCACCCCTTAGCGCAGGAAACAAAGATACCTTAACAAAAAAAACCCAGAAAGTGGAGGGGAAAATAGCCCCGCCGGTAGCGTAATGGTCATCGCACCAGACGCGTATTGTGGAGGTCGTGGGATCGCATCCCACCGGGCGGGCATTTTTTTCTCCACTTCCTTTCTGTCTTTCCAAACTCTTTATCTCTTTCAATGACCTACCACATTCTCCCCTTTGCTTTCCGAGGTTTTCTTGACTGCCAACCCTTATTTCTGTCTTTTTTCAACGAGCCCCTCATTCCCTATTCTGATTCGCTACATGCATAGCGAGGGCCTTTGTTCTGGAAGTCTTGGTGCCATAGGGAGCTTAAGAGGGTTCAACGCTGGTTGACCACTTTCGACATGTCGTAGACACTCGAGTGACGGCCCGGGGGTTAAAAAGAAGGTCCCCTTCACCCCGAGTAGTCCGAGTGGCGCTGGCTATCACCCCCAAGCGCAGGAAACAAAGGTACCTTAACATAAATACCCCAGAAAGCGGAAGGGGGGGGGGGGGGAATAGCCCCGCCGGTAGCGTAGTGGTCATCGCCCCTGACCGGTATTCTGGAGGTCGTGGGTTCGGATCCCACCCGGCGGGCATTTTTTCTCCACCTTCTTTCTGTCTTTCCAAATTCTTTATCTCTTCAATGACCTACCACATTCTCCCCTTTGCTTTCCGAGATTTTCTTGACTGCCAAACCTGATTTCTGTCTTATTTCAACGAGCCCCTCATTTCCTATTGATTCGCTACACACACACACACACACACACACACACACACACACACACATATATATATATATATATATATATATATATATATATATATATATATATATATATATATATATATATATATATATATATATATATATATATATATATATATATATATATATATATATATATATATATATATATATATATATATATACAATTTTTAATGTAACTCAGAAGGGCAGAGAAAACATCCCGGCGGCAAAACCCCGTCTCAGAATCCCCGAATGAGAAAAGAGTCGACGCTGATATGGCAGTTCTCAGGCTCGCTCAAAGAGCTGGGAACTGCCATCAATTCAAAGTGCTGATGTCTGAGGTTTACAAATCGCCGACAGGAAAGCCAGGGCCGTACGTAGCGGTCCACGGACCCATCTTCATTACAGTAGCTGCACAGAGCAGTTTGCGCCAAACCAGACGTTTGAGGAGGGGGAGGAAGAAACGTTTATTTTTTTAAATATATATCAGACGGGTGGCCGCGGCAGGCCGCCTCAGTCCAGGTAGCCGCGTTCTTTCGCTGCTCGAGTGGCCCTCTGCAGCCGGTTTTGCTGGTCCTTCAGGTCTGAGTTGGTCAGCCCGCATTCCCAGTGCTCGGGAGTAGGTGAGGTATAGTGGGGAGGCGTGGTGGGGGCAGAAGAACACGAGGTAGGTGGTAGTGGCTGGGGTGTGGCAATCAGGGCTGCTGTAGGTGAAACGGCTGGGGGAGATGTGGGACAGGATGGTGGCGTTGTAGTATGTATTTGTTAGGAGACGTCGACAGATGCGGGGTTCTTTGGTGAGTGTCGGGTGTGTAGGAGGGTAATGTCGGCGGATGAGTCGGTAGTGCGATAGGATATCGGAGTAGGTGGCTGGTAAAGGTATTTATTTAACTGAGGAACACTACAGCGAAAGACAGTTAAATAACCTCCAGGTTACGTGAAGGGCCTTCCAGTACTTTGTGAATCTCAGTTAATGAAATCCCTTGAAGACAATAAAAATTATTCCTTCTGTCTTGGAAGTTATGGCATCCTCCGACTTCATGCAGCGGTGATTAATAATGTTGGTTGAAGGACCTCTAAATCAAGCCCAGACAAAGCTCTTCTTGCTAGTGAGCCAGCGGATTCGTTTGTAGAGATTCCCGAATACCCAGGAACCCAAAGGAGATGTATTTCAATCAGTTGATGTCACGGAGCAATAATGTATATAGGAGGAGAAACGGCGGCAAGAACGGTCTAGCCAGCAGATAATGTCATAATGAAAACCAACGCGAACTGCAAAGCTTCGTAGCTACGACAGCGAAGGAGAGGGTGGCGGCATCTGATGACCGAAATCATAGCGGCCCTAATTCCTTCCGTGGCTGCGCAGTGAAATGGCGATTGTGGCAGCCGTTCTCCCGCGACAAATTCCGATATTTTAACCTTGGCCAAGCGCTTGTGACGTTATCTGGCCGCCCTAGGGTGCGCCGTTTCCCCTCCTGTCTTGTTCTTGCTCCGTGGTTGAGGTTCAGTGAGAAAGGGCTGAGAAAATGGACAGCGAATCTGATATTCTGACTGGAGACCCAACTGATGCATCAAAGTTTCGCAGAGACAAAATAATTGCAATAATTCAGTGTAGAACATGTGAATAAAATCGACTAGACGAACCCGAAAAATACCAGTTACGGGTGGGTGTTTTTTACGCTGAGACGCATCTCTATAAATTGTAGTCCCATGTTGAGTGGAGGCCAGACGATTTTGAAGGAGAGCTTTGACTAGACGAGAATAAAATAGTTTGACATTTTCAGGGTAGATATTACGGGAGTTCGTCAAAAATGGCGTACTCCTATCTAGAAAGGAGTAACCCCGTTGATGCCCTCCTAACAGGTTATGGCTATTTCACTCTTTATTTTTGCGGAAGATCGCCCAACGGCGTGAGGGTTCGTAAAAGGGCAGCATCCTACGGAGGACCTCTCGCTCGCCTCGCCTCCCGCAGCTTCTTCGCCTTCGTTGTGGTCGTCAGGTGGCCGGAGCATACCTGACACTTGCACAGAGACGGCCGGAGCCTGCGCAGGGAACTGATTAGGAAATCATTATATGACTACAATAAGGACAATAATCTGCCCACTTACAAGTGGTGGCGCGATAAGCGAATGTGGCGTAAATGAGGCTCATCTCAGTGGTTGAGCGACGCAGCCGCCGCGTTACCAGAGTTGGGTGGAAATTCTTAGGCTTCGAACTCGCGTCGAACCCGGGCGCCTGGTACCCGTGGACACCTGTGACGGTGAGTGCGACGCATAGTTGGTACAGAGTCGATCATCTAGAACAGATCATTCGACTTTGTCGCGCTATGCATACGCTTTAGATAGAACGCTTTGCCGCGACAAAAAAAAAAAAAAGTACACTCGAATAATGGCCGCGACGGCTGCACGTTTATGCCTTCACTGCACTGTCCCATCCACTTCTTTTGCGCTTTTTGAGGAGTCTATGGCTCCAGTCTCGAATGCAAGGGCGACGCCAATGCGTACAACCGTTTTGTTATTACTCCGCGAGCTTTGGACTCACAAGTACCTTTAGTGCTTCTAGCTAATACTAAATCAGCTAGTTTTTCACATTCTAATGTTCCAGGCCGTCTGCCTATTTGCCTAAAAACAAAAATTATTGTATTTATCAAAGAACGTGCTTTAAATTTCTGTCGAAACGTTTGCAGTATCAACCCGCGATATTTTAAATTATTCATTAGAAACTATGCGCACTATATCCACGCAAGTGTTTTTTTTTTACTTTCTTTAAACGTAGTTACAATTTGGTGTTCATGAGGTGAAGGCTTGTAGCGGTCATACAAACCTATTGATAGACGTTTAAGGTTTAAGTTTACGCTCAAGTCCTCTTTCGAAGGAACAGGTAAGAACACATTGTGAGAAGACCCACCCCCATGCGCAATGTATGTATGTATGTATGTATGTATGTATGTATGTATGTATGTATGTATGTATGTATGTATGTATGTATGTATGTATGTATGTATGTATGTATGTATGTATGTATGCATGTAGACAGAAATAAGGGTTGGCAATCAAGAATGCCTCGGAAAGCAAAGAGGAGAATGCGGTAGGTCATTGAAACAAATGAAGAATTTTGAAACACAGAAAGTGGAGAAAAAATGCCCGTTGGATGGGATCCGAACCCACGACCTCTACAATACGTGTCTGGTGCGATGACCACTACTCTACCGGCGGGGCTGTTTTCCCCTCCACTTTCTCGGTTATTTATGTTAAGGGTTTGTTTTCTGCGTTTAAGGGGGTAGCCAGCGCCACTCAGTCTATTCGGGGTGAAGGGGACCTTCTTTTTAACCTCCGGGCCGTGACTCGAGTGTCTACGACATGTCCAGAGTGGTCGACCAGCGTTGAACCCTCTTAAGCTACCTTTGGCACCAAGACTGCCAGAACAGAGGCCCTCGCTATGCATGTAGCGAATCAGCATGGGAAATGAGGGGCTCGTTGAATTAAGACAGAAATAAGGGTTGGCAGTCAAGAATGCCTCGGAAAGCAAAGGGGAGAATGTGGAAGGTCATTGAAACAAATGAAGAATTTTGAAAGACAGAAAGGGGAGAAAAAATGCCCGCCGGGGGGATCCGAACCCACGACCTGTATATGCATGTATGAAAACATACATACATACATACATACATACATACATACATACATACATACATACATACATACATACATACATACATACATACATACATACATACAGCGCACGAGGGTTCGATGGAAAGGAAAAAGGAAAGGAAGGGCACTGGGGATATTATTGAGCTCGGCCGGGAGTTCCCCTGCATTCAAACCAGTGCGAAGGAGGGGACCCAGAGGGCGAATGAAAGGATAAAGAAAGAGAGAATCAGAATGCGGAGCTAAGTGAGGCTCGGGGAACGATACAGCCCCTTCACCCCCGCTCCTCCTCTGTCTGCCACACGCTGCTCTTTTCTCCTCACGGGAAGCAAGGAACGCAGGCGCACCCATCGCTCCTAATGAGTGGAAACGTGCGCTTGAATTTAACGGCAGATCGTTTCGATGAACACACACATGCACCGACAGGCCTGAATTTCGAGCAGAAGCTCCCAAACAAGAACACTGTCGTGTTTGAATGGGGAGGAGGCGAGTACACACTACAAATCACATAATGGTCGCTCCATAGCCACTAAATAAGCTCGTCGTTCGATCATATGCTTGATATTTTCGGAGGCTTGTCATTGTCATGATAAGAACAACACGAAATAAAAAAACAGTGGCCACCCACCAGGGCCCCATAGAAGAAGACGACGGTGTAGTTAAGGCACCTGTAACGGATTTGTTAACATCGTAAATACGAAGTAGCAATCGCAAGATTTCGTGCACAATTGTTACTTAAAATTTATGTTTACACAAATATGGACAGTCTTCTTTTCTAGCCTAATGCCCTTTTGGCAATGAACCATTTGTCGGCTCTATCGCTCCACTATAGCTTCCGTTATTGCTTCCGTTCGCGCTTCTACCCTCGGATGTTGCCAGGGTTGTGACCGCTCTTTATTCTTGCTTTTCGGCGACAGGCCGATTTTTTTGTTACAGTTATCTATCCCACTTCACTGCTCTACTTGCATTTTCCCTCTGTCGTGTATTTTGTTTGCATTTATTAAAGAAAGGAAGGCCAGTATAGCCTAGTTTTCAAACGCGCGCTTCTTGGTCAATCTTCCCGAGGGTAAGTGCTCCCCTTTGCGGTGATCACCAATCCAAACACCAGATCAGGGAAGCCGTCAGCTGCCCTCAGGAAGGGCCGCAGCGGAGCCGAATGGCGGTGCGACGTGTGCGTCTCGTGCCCGCACAGCGGCTACTCGCGCGGCTCTGACCTCGAGTGGGCGTCGACTGACATTCCCGTGGCGCAGGCGGAGCGGCGTCCGAGCCAGCCGGGGTCATCGGCAGCCCAGGAGACGTGCCTACGGGCGCCGCCGATGGGATGAGCAGCGGTATCCCATGGTGGCGCTCAGCGCTCTACTGATGGTACTGGGTGCGGCCGCCGCTGCAGCGGTAGCCGCCACGGTGGACGGCGTACTCGTGCTGGGTCCCGATGGGCACTGGAGCAGCAACGAGCCCGTGGCCGTGGGCGAGCCAGCGTCGCTGCTGCTGCTCGGCTCGGGCTTGGCCCCCCAGCCGGTTAGCTTCACTCCGCGCAACGCTGAGCGCGGCAGCAGCTGTGAGCGGGTGGCCGCGCTGCCGCCCTCCTCCATGGATAGCAACGGCTCCACCACCGTCGTGCTGCCTTGGAGCGGCCGCTGGTTCCTCTGCCTGCGGCACGGCGATGCATGGGTTCACCAGGGGCCGGCCATCAGCCTGACGGCGTAAGTGGGCCTCACTGCCGGGGCGAAGGGCCAAACCAAGCGCGGCTTCGCAGCGCAGGAGACCCGGACGAGGACGCGGGCATGGTGGCGGGCGTGCGCAGTAATGCCGAGGCCGTGACCACCAACAAGGACGGCCTGCTGGTGCTTCCCGTCAACGAGGAGGTGCCGCTCATGCTGATGGGCGCAAACTTCTCCGAGCGCACGCGCGTCACGCTCACCAAAGAGGAGGTGCACTGCCACGAGCAGTCCCTCATCGAAACCTGGGGTCTGCAGCTGCTCCATGGAGGCAAGGCCGCGCAGATCACCGTCAAGCTCCCGAGTGCGGGCCTCTACCACATATGCGTGTCACTGGCAGGCCGCTGGGTGCACCAGGGCGTTGACGTGCTCGTCACACTCGAAGGAAGCTCGCCACTGGTGCCCTACTGGGTCAACGTGCTGCTCATCTTCATGCTCCTCATGTGGTCGGGCCTGTTCAGTGGCCTCACTCTCGGCCTCATGGCTCTCGACAAGACCGAGCTCAAGGTGATCGAGTCATGTGGTACGCCCGAGGAGCGCGAATACGCCCGCAAGATCCTGCCGCTGCGGCGCCGAGGCAACTACCTGCTCTGCTCCCTCGTTCTGGGCAACGTGTGCGTGAACAGCACCTTCACCATCCTGCTGGACGGGATGCTCACCTCAGGCCTCGTGTCAGTGCTCCTGTCCACGCTGGGCATTGTCATGCTGGGCGAGATCATCCCGCAGGCCATCTGCTCGAGATACGGCCTCGCCATCGGTGCGCGCACCATCCTCATCACCAAGCTGTTCATGATCATCACCTTTCCCCTGTCTTGGCCCGCGTCCAAGTTCCTCGACGTTGTGCTCGGTGAAGAGATCGGCAACGTGTTCGACCGCGATAAACTGACCGAGTACTTACGTATCACGAAAGACTACGCGCAGCTGGAGAACGATGAGCTTAACATCATCTTCGGCGCTCTCGAGCTGACCAAGAAGACGGCCGCGCACATCATGACGCGCATCGAGGACGTTTATATGCTTCCTTACAACGCGGTGCTCGACTTCGAGACCATGAGCGAGATCGTGAAGCGCGGCTACACGCGCATCCCCGTCTACGAGGGCAACAAGCAGAACATCGTGTCGTTGCTGAACACCAAGGACCTGACCTTCGTGGACCCGGATGACGCAATCCCGCTGTCAACTGTGTGCAGCTTCTACAACCACCCGCTCAGCTTCGTCTTCGAGGACGAAACGCTGGACTCGCTGCTGCGGGAGTTCAAGAAGGGCCACTCGCACATGGCCTTTGTGCGCCACGTGGTGCAGATCGAGGACCGCGACCCGTGCTACATGGTCACTGGCCTCGTGACGCTCGAGGACGTCATCGAGGAGATCATCCAGTCGGAGATCATCGACGAGACCGACGTGCTCAGTGAGTGGCTCTTTGCTGTGCTCTTGTAATGGGGCATGCATGCGGCGTAGTCGAGCCGTACACTCAAGGCAACTTTGTCCGTTCACTACGAGCAGCAAAGTTGTAGATAAGTATTTTTGATGAAGAATGTATGTATGTTGTATGTTGACGTAGTTCGCTTTTGAAATAGGAAGTTTGTGTACCGCATCACAAAATGACCGAACTTTCCCGGGAAGAGTGCCCTTTCAGAAAGAGAATATGGAACTTATAACAGTTTATTTAGCCTCCTTCCTAGTAGGCTGCAAAATGCTGATATGGGAATGTTCCGCCTGTATACTAAACGCCAAAGGGTGCTCCTATGCGCATGACACATTTTGAGTAGAATACTCTGTGTGTGATATTAATGTTGGTAGACCTATAACAAAAAACGTGCATACTTTCAGGTGTTACCTGTCTCGCGGTACTCAGAAAATGGAGTAATTACGTTACCCACGTTTATTCCTAGCATCGCATTTTTTAATATAAAAATTCTCGTTTACAGCAATCACTTAGTTCAACTTGACCGCAGTGCACTCGGAGGACCAATTAATGCGGCCAATAAAGCAAATTCGGCAAATGACAGCAACGTGCGTTCCATTTGAGTCAAAAGTGTGATCTGCTCTAGCCTCAATGGCACTGAACATTGCAGAACATCATGCGTGCATTGCGTGTTGCCACAGCACAGACAGAATTTTCGAGTCAAATCGTATACTCGACAGCGCCATTCATCTAAATTTCGGTGCTGGCGGCGTGAATTGATCAATGAATGGTTTTTATTAATATAAACCACAGCATTTTTGTTGAAGCAGGGGGTAATGCACCAAAAAGGTTAAACATCGCTTTTTGACGCTGCCAAAAACCACAATTTAATGTAGCCCCCTCCCCGTCCCCCCTTTTTTTAGCCATTTTTCCAAAGCAGTGTTCGGGACATACTGCATGCAGACGATAGCCAGGAACACTGGGCCCCTCTGATGATCTTAAATGTAACGTTACATCCTGAAATTCTCCGACATAGGGCTTTGCCGGAGTAAATCAGAGCGGGACATGTAGCAATTTCGTGTGAAATTAAGACCCGTACACTCCTACCAGCAGTGCACCTCCTTCGCTCCTTGAAGAGACGCACCTCCCTCTGCTAACATACCCTTTCCGTCTGTCCGTAGCCGCTAAACACATGTCCATATGTCCGATGCTGACATACACCGTTCGGTTGTTTGTAAACGACGCACCCCTGTCGGTGGGTGCGTCGGTTGGATCGCCATACCCTTGTCCATGGGCGACCATTTCTGCACCCCCGTTTCCTGTTCTCCGCGTAGAAGGAAGGAATTTACTGACGAGGAGATAGCTGAGCAGTAGCGCCAGCGTGTTGGGTACTCTCGTAGTCGGCATGCTCACGCCAGCGACGCAGTCCGGTGGTGCCCGCAGAGCAAACCTTCTCGCAAACAAAACTACGCGTACTTCGAAATTGCTGGAGAGTGTGGCGTGATGCTTCTGTTGATTTTTTTTTTTTTTTTTGCACGAAAGAAAGCCTAGTAGAGTGCATGACACCTATAGCTTCAGGCTCAGGGATGACGCGTGCCCATCCCCTCACACCCTCCCCTTGCTCACAACTCCTTGCAGTGGACAACCGACGCAAGCAGCGCCGCAAGGATGCCCAGCTGCTTCAGGACTTCAGCGACTTCCTCAAGATCGGCAGCGGCCAGCAGGGCAAGAACGTGGTGTCGGCGCAGCTGGCCTTCGCCACTTTCCAGTTCCTGAGCACGGCCGTGCGGGCCTTCACTGCCGAGTTCGTGACGCCCGCTGTACTGCGCCGGCTCATGGCGCAGAACATCTTCTTCACGCTCAAGCCCTCCCAGGGCAAGAATATCTTCGACGCGGGCAGGCCGTGCGACTTCTTCACCGTCATCCTCGAGGGACGCGTGCGGGTCACCGTGGGCAACGAAAGCCTGGTGTTCGAAGCCGGACCTTTCTCCTACTTTGGCCTGCCCGCGCTCACCTCCGAGAAGGGAAGCTTCGTGCCCGACTACACTATCACGCCACTTTCCTACGTGGTCTTTATGAAGGTCGCCCACAGCGTTTACTTCGCCGCGTTGCGCGCGTCGCGCATGAACAAGGCCGACGACCCAGCGGCAGACGTCATTCTGCAGGAGTCTATTGGGCAGATCGAGGACCCTAAGCTTGCACCGGCAGCCGGTACCGACGATACTGACGAGAAGGCAGCCCCTTTGGGATCTGAGCCGGCCATTGTGTGAACCGGGCCCCTTTATTGAACATCCATTTCACTGCTGCTGCGGCTGCTGCGGCTGCGGCTGCGGCTGCTGCCCGGGGGAGTCGTCCTCGTTGGCGTAGCTGGTGTAGCGGATGTCCGAAGAGGCGCTCCGCAGTAGTAGAGACTGCGTGGTAGTAGCGTAGCATTAGTGACGGCCCTCGTCTGCCTCCTCCCCGTCTTACCTGGTTCTCCTGGCGACCAGGCGGGTTCTTCAGCAGGAACATCACCGGCGAGTAAATGAAGCACACTGTAGCAGTCAGGTAGAGTAGGCTGCACGGGGAGAAATAAAGGCTCTGACGTTTTGTCTGGGTCAATGTGCGCATTGCTTGAAGAAACCACTTACGCTCGAAATCCCATCGTCTTGACGACGCTGCTGCTGATGATAGGCCCTGCATGGCAAGGTGCATAATTAGAGTCGTGAGCCACTCTTTGAAGCCCATGCTCTTTATGGGGTTGCTTTGAGAAGGAACAGATGTCTCAATAACGGCAGCTGCTTTGGCTGTCGCCTAGAGCGGAGAGCAGTGTTTATCGGAAATAAGTTGCTTTTAGGGTTAAGCTAACGCCTTACGCCTGCTCTTCAACACGAGAGGGCCAACTTCAGCTCATCAAGCGCATCGTAGTAGTTGCGCCTTTTATGGGCCGCTGGTGAAAAGTACAAGATGAATTGTTAATTTTATCGTTATTAACTAAACTGTGAACGAGAACCACCGTAGCTATGAGCGACGAGGTACCGTCACTTTCGGGAGGAAGACCAGTTCTCTGAATTAGCATGTTCATAACAGTTTCAAGAGCTCTAAATTACAGCCCTTTTAAAATAAACGCGGCAAGCAATCTGGCAGGTCTTTTGGCAAATACAATCCCTGTATCTACGTCTGACTCCGCTTTCGATTTTCCTTCTATACAAGTCATGCATTTCCGCGGGGATTCTCCTCAGCAGTAAACGGCGAAGCAAGATGAGTAGCGACACATTCAGTGCTTTCCTTCAAATTGACAGCAAAAGTGCATTTTTGTCACAAGCTTGCCAATATCTGATTTGCTCTGGATTTGGTGCTCCTCGTAACTCGTGGCCCGGACTAACAGAGCAGCTCTGTAGCGTAGTTGGAAGTGCTGCCTCGGCAGATATAACATACTTTACGTACCGAAACTTACTATGCTACCCTAATCTCGATGATTCACCTTCGCAAATCAAGTGCCGCGGCAAACGTGCTTGAATGTGCTTACTGGTGGGTTTGAGCTGCGGTGTCTAGAGGTGGTCGCAATACTTTTTGGAACGCGACGGTCGGTGTTTGAAGTTAGCGTTTCTCCGCCCAGCTGTGCATCTTGCTCTTTGCGCTTGTACTATAGATGCATTGCGGAGTGAAAGAATTACTAATGATCACTTACACGTACCACGTGCTGCGCGGCCGCCTGTTGGGGGAATACGCATCAAAGGGCTAAATACCGTTCTGTAAGCATTTGCGGTGACCTGCACGTAGCTCCAAGCATGGCGAACAGGGTGTGCTAGTGAGACAAAAAAAATGACAAAGCACCGTGTAGCAAAGCGAGCATGCGTGGCCGGTGGTCCGGCCACGTGAGGGGCCGGATCCTTCGAGGCTGGTTCTTCGTTGCCAGACTAAGCCTTTCCTGCCATATTCCCTGCGAGTCGAACGAGGTGGTCATCTCACGAACCACGAAGCTCACTCCGGCACCAACCGCGCCTGACTATGCGTATTAGCGGTAGGATTACTAGCGTATAAATTAATGCGAGTATTGTCAGTGGACAAAAGTATAGCGAATGGGTATTCTTCATTACGTGGGCTGTTATTCACACGTAATTAAACAAGAAGAAAAGCGCTTAAGAAGGCCCCCATCCTCTTCGCGGAAGGGGGGGGGACGAATGGTTACTTGAAGATGAATGCATACAGAGAATATGACGTAAACTTCGTTTACGTCAGTGACGCTTTTAAATAAGCAGTCATAAAACGCCAAAAGCAACTCTATATAGTGATGTTCGCCCACAAGGAGACAGCGCCGCCGTGACCTGATCACCTACACAATGGCGTCGCAGAGGCAATTATCGTCGCCCATGCCACCATGCTTCGCTGAAACCAAGCATACCCCTTAATCCCCGCCTCTGAAATGGTTTTCGCCTGTACCAAGCCGGATTAGCACCATCCAGGGTTTCACCCGTCCTGCAAAAGCTCCCCGAAGACATTAAAACCAGGCCACCCGGGCCTTGCCGGGAACGAGGCAACACATGCTGGCGCCCGGGAACTTCATTTACAGGTATTACCAACTTGAAGACAAGACCCTCCAAGAGGCAGAGAACCCGCAACCTGCAATCCAGCACCCATCAACCCCGCTTACAACTCCATACTCTCACACTACACACTCAAAAAGAACATTCCCTGCCCCACAACCCTCACTATCAAATTACCAAAGATACATACTCCAATGGCTGCACAAACAAAAACATTTTTCAATCCCACAATACTCTCGCATATCTTACGATCTTTCTTCACGCCCGACAGTTGACGCTACAAGTACACCTTCCTCCCCTGGATTCGAAGCTGACGAGGCTGACCCTATATCGCCATCCCCATACCCTATTGCTCAAATAAACGCTTATTTCTCTTCCTCCTCTGAATGAACCGAGAGCTTTTGTTTGCTTGCACTGCATTCACAGAAGGATATTCCTCACGTTGCCCTTGTTTCGCGCCAGTGCGCTCGCATGATTTGTGCAGCAGGTGACGCTGGGGAGCTGTACAGTGGGGAGCTTTAAGAGGACCGCCTAACATGCCACCTTTTCGGTGTAGCTGTTTATTACGTTGTTACTAAGTGTAGACTGACTAGAGCACGTGCATGCGCTGTTGTCATCTCAGTTATATCCTACACAAGAAGCACCGTTGTCAAACTGGATTCTTAGTAAAAGCAGTCTGTAACTGACATTTGAGAGGGAACTGCTCGCGAGCGGCGGCACAGAGGAACCCAGCCTTTTGTATTCAAAGCTGCAGAAATTCTTGGAACTGCCTACTAATGCATATATAGTAGCAGACGATTCTCGGCCTAATTATCGTCTGGACAAAAAAAAAAATTTGCGCAGCTTGCACTAGTGGTGCAAGGCTGGAGAAACAGCACAGCTGGCGGCCCCTCTCCCTTTGCCGGCGACCCGGCTGTTGCGACTCGCATTGATTTCCGAATTTGCCGCTGAAAGTTCTCCATGACTGGCAGGCCCGGGTTGCGTGTTTCCAAACGCTTCGCTTCACAGAGCACCCACGTGACATGTGTGATGTCACTGCGCGCGCTATTCTTTTGAGCGCCTGCTAAAACGAGCCCACTGTTCGGGCTCTGTGGCCCCAATGTAGAATACTGATCACCGGCACTGACGGTTTGGGCTCGAGCCCAAGCAGGTCCATCTTTTAGTTTTTTTTTTCGTTGCTTAATTTTTTTTCAAAATTTAATTTTCTTTTCTTAACTGAAATCTACGCGTTGTTTTAGTTTATTATGGTGATTTGGTACGTTTTAGGTCGCTTTTAGGTTTGGGGCGCAGCCAATGACCACGTTAAATTACCGTTCTCCATCGCGCGAACAGACATGTCACGTGGGTACTCTGTGCAGCGAAGCGTTTGGAAATTCGCGCCCGGATTATTTCGTCTGCAGGCTTTCACATCTCTCCCAAAGTGGACCGCGTTAGCACGTGCTAGAACCTGCGGCCAAGTCCAAAGCTAACGCCCGCGGTACGAACTCAAAGGAAATGCTGTGCGCCCGGAATGCGATGATAGCTCTATATGATAGACGCCGGTTTCATAACGCGAGGGACCGAGCTAGGTTCGATTCCAGCCACGAAAAGCTTTTCTTTTTTGTAGCGTGAGCTACACTGGCCGTGGTTGAGCAGTTTCGCGTGGCTCCTGGAGAGCCGTGATGCGCATGCGCGAGGAGCAGTGCCGTCTCACGGCGCACAGCTGGCGCGCCGGAGCCGCCGCCGCGATTGGATTGGATTGGATTGGATTAGACTGGATCGGATTTGAAATCGTTTTAGCAGCGGTAAGCATGGTAATCAGCAAATCCTAGACAACCCGGAAAGCTAAGAATAACCAGCTGAACCTTAGCTCACGCTACGTATATCCTGGCATAGCCGAGCTAAGCCACTGATAATTCCAATTGGCTGCACATGGTATTGCTCCCCGCTGATGCTAACCCTGCAACCCTCGGGCCTTCGGGGGGGGGGGGGGGGGGGGGGGGGCAGTGGTTAGTTTGCCGGTGTCACGAGTCCTGCGTAGATCTATTCCCGGGACCTTCCTACCCACGTTTTTTTTCTTGGGGCGCGCACTCCCAACACCTGCTTGTGGGCTCCTTCCCTCCTTGCCACTTTCCCTCACACTTCCAGATTTTTTGGTGCGGCGGACGGATATTGCTCGGCCTAAACAGCTCCACTCTTAAAAAAAACACGAAAGCACTGAGGCCGAGCAAGAACAAACTAATCCTTTTTTCTTGCCAATTTCCAGCTTGCTTGCATTCGAACATTCATTACATGCGGAGATTGGCAACGTCTGGATTGTGATTGGTAAGTATAGGATGCCTTCCTCATCGATCCGTCCTCATCGTCGCGCCCGTCAGAACCTATTAAGAGGCGGCTACTAAGTGGCAGGGAGTTCAAGCTTGGGCGCTGGGAGGTGGCGCAGCCGCTGCAGTAGTGCACGTTCTCGGTGCTTGATATCAGAACCCGTATTTACAAAGCGATTCGGTAACACCTTACAAAATACTGCGCCTCAAAAAGTAACATGCCGTAAGATATATCAGAACTGCTTTGTAAATACGGGCCTACGTTCTTGTACTCGATGGTTCACCGACGAAAAGGCTGGCGCACCTCCACGCTAATCTCAATGTCTAGTTTGCAGCGAAGCTCATAGCAGAACGTTTGGTGTCCTTGCGGCGGCCGTCCATGGGCAAAAACGTTTAACCACGAAGCTGTGTTTCCGTTAATTTGTCATTCAGCAAAGCTCACAGAAAAAAATGAAGTCAGCAGTGTGCGCTGATGCCAGTGGTGATGTAGCCTACCGCATCCCTGTCCGAGTGTAACCCCCATGGCCGTGACCATCATCTGACACCGTGGACTTAGCCCTGTCCATCACGTGACCCGGAAGACATGAGGCAGATCTGTGAATCACTGCGTAAAAAGTTAAGAAATTCCACCTGATGGGCTCCGAAAGGACGCTCTTTGGAGGTGTGATCTTCGCCTTTAAATAAGAAGTGGCGTCAGGGCAGAAAGTGACGTCCTAATTGTCAGCGCGGCTAGTGGGGACGCCACTTTCGTTAGTTGCATCTCTACCACTCCTGGCACAATTCCTGACGTCGGTGCGCTGAAGTGGAACAAAGCAGCAATGATCGAACCCCGTGCAATATAAGAGATGCCGTTTGCCGGGAAAGTGTAAGTCTGTCACAGCTGTGTTTATGGTCAGGCGCGGCCTGCAGTGCGTAGGACGTCTCAACAACGCAACATCAGACACGTCATGACAGCGTTGCCAGATTGGAAAGAGGCTTCAACACCAGCCCTGCATCAAAATTTCACCAGCACTAAAATACGCCCGCTATAACATTTCCTGCCCCGGTATCATTTCTGCTCATGCAATTCTCCAAAATATAGCCTTGAAGATAATGTTTTTGTTGCTTATAACAAACCATCCTATCAGAGAAGGGGTGACTTAATTACCTCTGTCATTAAATTAGCAAAGTAGATTGAGAGAAGTGAAATTCCTATTCATATGTGTTGCAATGACTGTTTATAGAGCATTTACTCCATTTTTATTGGGCATGTTTGCACAGAAAGTTGCTGCGCTCGCTGTCTTTTCACCAATGTTTATATTATTACAACATCTGGTGCAACGTATATTTCTCTCAAATATGTGGCTGGTTATTGTACAATCGACATGCATTTTGTAGCTGTCACAAATTATGAGGAATTTACTATAAATGTTAGTTTTACATCCTGCATAAAGTATTTCCAAGGATGTTATGCTCTGGTTTGCTTGAAATACACAACGTAACAATGGAGTTTTCATTACTTTCAAGCAGTGGTGAAAGCCCAATATACTTTTCAAGCACACTAGAATACGCATAAAGTCCAGTAATTTTTATGTGGCTCTTGGTGTGTAGGAGCAGAAAAAGCTTCCATTCAGGGAAAGGAAGCCATGGTTTATAGCAGCCACACAGTTTTTTCAACACTTTTCACCAGATATTGTCCAGTGTAGTGGCACTTCAACACCAAAATTTCACCAGATTTTCACAATTTGGGGCTGTATTTCACCATATAGCAAGGATGCGCCATGAGGAGTGTAGTTACGTCACGAAAAAAAAGGCCTCGCAGTCGTGAACGCTTCCACAGCAGCATTAGCTAATAATGTTATTTGAAAGCGACAGGCTCCGCAAGATCCAAATCTCCGTCTTTCCCTAAAGCTCCATATCAAAAAGTTATCTTTACTTTAACCATTACTTACGTAACCATCATCGCTACATCAAATCTCCCGGAGCTCCATCAATGCTTCACGTTATATACCCTCGGTGTGAATGTGCCGCAGTCGTTGAATGTCTCACAATCGTAGTCAGGAGCCAACGTCGGAAAATAAGTAATGTCCGCTCCCAGAGGCTGGAGCTGTGTCGTGTCTATCATCAACCTCGCCCCCCTCCCCCTCCCCTTCCCGCAAAACGTAAAACAAATTGTCGAACACAACTGCATGGTCCAGGAAATCAGCCCTGGATCCATGAACCAGTGACAGCAGCGAAGACAGCCTTCGCACTAAAATGGGCTTTTCTGGCACTCTTGAGCTAGAGGGGGGGATCAGTGCCAGAACTTTTGGTAAGGCTACTGCCAGGCTGGTGTACCTGCAGTACCAACCCTAAAGTAGACAAAGTGCACCATGGTCGCAGCGACCTGAACACTGCCAACCAGTGGCATGGTTCGTGAAAAAAGAAACAAAAAACAAAAAACGCGCTGCTCAAATACTGCTCATACTACACATCGTTCTCGGTCAAGCTACGCCAAACCATCTCGACATGGATATGATTTTCTCCACATTTTCTTAAATTTTGGAGCAGATTCGGGAGGACTAAGTTGTACAGACAGCTTTTCACCAACCCTTAGAAGTACTCGGACTTGGCTGACGGACACTGATTATCCTATGATTTGCTTGCGCAAACACTGCTAATTTACTAAACCGCTTCCATGCAAAGAGCGCCAACTAAGCCAAGATCATTGTCTCCACCAACGACGAAATTCTCAACCTTCGACAAAGCTGGAGACCCTTTTCACTCTGCTCCAAAATGTAAAGAGTACGATAAAACGGTGTCATTAAATAGAATTATTGACCTCTTTCCTGGAAGCGCGGTTCTTTGTTCAAATTACAAAGTCAAAGTTGGCACCCAAAACCTCGTTAACATGAAGGGATTAAAACCTGATCCGGGTGAAGCGTGAAACGCCCTGTCGAACAAAAACTAGCAGTGGCTTAGCTCGGCTATGCCAGGATAAACGTAGCGTGAGCTAAGGTTCAGCTGGTTATTTTTAGCTTTCCTGGTTGTCTATAGGATTAGAAGGATTATCATGCTTACCGCTGCTTCAATGACACACACACGATATACGCATTATGTGACGCATGTATATTTATCACGCGGCTCCAGCGCAGCGTTACCAATCGCCCCAGAGCTAAGCTGGTTCCATAGGCGCACGCCGGTGTTGCTGCGACGCACGAGCCACCGGTTCCACACCCGGCCACCCTTCGCATGATCATCAAGTGAACCTGGCCTCCACGTGCGGAGCGGAGGTCGGCGACTTCGCTGGGCGCGTGGGGCGTGTGAGAGAAGCTGAGCAGCGAGCAACGTTCTGTGCGCCATGGGATGTCACTCCTCCTCGCGCATGCGCAGCGCGGCTCTCCAGGAGCCACGCGAAACTGCTCAACCTCGGCCAGTGTAGCTCACGCTACAAAAAAAGAAAACATAATAACCGTTACTTTTATCGCCAAAACATCAAATGCCCCGGTAAGCCGGCTGTAGAGCTTTGGCATTTTTTTTGGGGGGGGGGGGGGGAGAGAAGTCGGTGCCGCCATGGCGCTGCCGGCGTTGGGTCCACCGAGGACGAAATGCGCGCTGCAGCTCGCCAAGGCTCAAGTTACAGCTTCCGAAGGCCGTGTGAGTATTTAGCAAGCCTTGAACGAGACACAAAGTTTTGATGCTATAGCATTAAATGCCCCTTCTGAGAAAGTCGGGCATGGGCGCGTCGGGGTAAGGGTTCCAAAAATGGGTGATGGCGCAGGGTATAAAATTAAAGGAAAGGAAACTGGGTGAATTTGAGTGAGGGATACGGATCCGGGGCCTACGGACTGGAAGTCGAGTACGTGTCTCCTTATCCACGTCCGGTGCTCGGTTCTAGCTTTCAAAAAATGACCTCGGGAAAGCGTTGAGGCCTTCAATATTAAAATGTGTGTTGCAGACTAATTAATTATTTTATTTTGGGAGTTCCTACACCACGAAGGTACAGCTGGGCTAAGAGGCGCGCAGTAACATGGGTGATGGGCTGCCGGATAAACCCCGGGATATTTAACGTCCACCCAAATTTCGACTCACAGGCAATATTGTTTTTCTCCGCCATCAAAAAACTGCCACCGCGGCCGGGATTGAGCCGGCGTCCATGAGCTCAGCAGAACAATGGCTTAGCCCTCAGCCACCACGGCCGGTCCTCGAGCGTTCGCCGCAGATTAAAGACCTTACCACTTTTCCCAGCTCTCGGGGCGCCCATGCGGCATCTGCAGGCAAAGCACAAAAGGCCATTTACCCATCTGACTGTGTGCCAAGGATCTCATAAATAATTTGTAGTTATGTTCACACGTAAAAGTGCATTTTTCGGTAGGTCACAGGAAGCCACAAAGACTGAAGACGCCTCAACTAAGCAGCAAACGCGTGATGACGAAGACGGAAATGGTTGTGGCTTGCGAGAGTAGGAGGAGCGGAGGTGATCGTGCATCTGTGGGCCTGTTGGTGACATGCAGCTCGGAAGGCTGCAGCGCATGGGTGCTTTCGGGGGGATTGAACGCCGCTGTATGTGTGGCATCCGATTAGCTGCGCAACCTAAAAGCTACCAAACAGGCCCCGACACAAGAAGTACGGCCCAATGCACTTATTCTCTGCAAATTTGCGTCACACATAGCAGCGCGAATAAATAAAAACGCCCGCTTGCGGTCGACTCCGATGCATAATGCCGAAGTCAGGGCGCCGAAGAGCTGGCTTGATTTAGCAGAGAAGCATGTGTCTGCCCTGTCATTGCTATGAGTGTCGTCATCATAGCATTTGAGTGACCCCAGGGATAGCACGGCTGCTATGCATGCATTAAATTTGTTTTGCAAACAATCAAACAATCCGAGTGTGTCAGAAAGCGACATTATGATCACGATGCACGAGACAAAGCAAGAAAGAAAACGAGAACCAGTCGTCGCCATTTTGATGATGACGGACGGCCGGCCACTGACAGTGCCGGCTGAGCCGACCGGGCGGCGACGGGCTGACCAGCGCCAGACGACTGGCTCCATGGAGGCGAAGACCGTTGTGAATGAGTGTGAGTTTGAGGCCGAGCACGGTGCTGGTGACGAAGTGCCACCTGAAGAACAGGGACGCTCGCAACTACAAAGAAGCAGGTCAAGCGAAGATCAGAAGTTTTTCGCCGTAAAGAAATGCCCCGAAGAAGAGGCCTTGTCGTGTCCTCCCGAAAAGACTCAGATGCCTTCCCAAGGCTTGGAGCTCTGCGGGTTCGCGAGCTTCCGGCCGTGGACGCTACCATCGGCGTTTCCATATAATCTGGCCGTCAGCATCACGAAGGTGAAGCTGCTTCGCAAAGTTTGGCGGATGAAAAGGGTGAGAATAACCGTGACAGGGTCAGTTTGACCTATTAGAAGCCAGAAGCGTGCCCCATGGCCGAGAAAGATGGCACATCCAAGCCGCTACTTCCGATTGAGGTGGTCGAAGCGCTACAGGGAACTGCATACGCGCATCTACAGACCATGAAACAAGCAAGCAAGGCGCTGGATTACTGCCAGGCATCACAGAAGTTCAGCGGCTCCAGACCACAGATCGAGGCCGAAAAACATTTGCTCATTGCGATTCAAGCCCGTCTGGCCGCACTTAACGAAATTCGACGGCTGAGATAGAGGCGAGGAATCGCCCAGTGAGGGGCCCCTGCGCTCACTGGTGGTGAACAAAATTACATTACCTATCACTGCAGGATCCTTGGAACTTCCTAGTAACTCCGTGCACCACTTCATCATCCTATTTCAGCACAACGCAGATGTTCAGGCGTCAGCGCTTGTGTCAAGCGAAAATCTGATGAGACAGAAGGGGGGCGGCTCCTGCCTAGAGTTCGAGCTTGACATCCAGTTTGCCCCAGTTCACGAGAACTTTGAGGTGGCGATGGACATCTTTGCCCTTACTGCTGCCAAGAGGTCAGCGTCCCACGGTAAGAAGTGGGTCACGAAGAAAGCAAAGGCACAGGTGAAATCGTCTCGAGGCAAGGAGGGCAACTCATCTCGAAAGCCTGCAGACCCTTTTCCCGGAGAAATCTGCAGTGTTCACCCGTCATCTTTCACGCGCCTGGGATTCCTCCGCCTGAACGCGTACACAAGCAGCGGAGGTATCATCCCCGTGACCCGCTTGCCAGGATGCTCCTGCCTCGAGGCCAGTGCGACCGTAAAGAGCCGCTTGCTTGAATACTACGAGCTCCAGCACCGAGGATATTTGATGTTCCTCGAACAGAAAAGCGGCAAAAGCTCCCCCTCTGCCCCACGCCGCTGGTGCCTGCTCGCGGACGGGGCCCTTGTGTTCTGGAACACTTCCGAGGAAGAAGAGGTGAAGGCGGCTGTGGAATGTTTCAACCTTCGGCGTTGCACCACAGAGCGCGTTTCACGCCTACCGCGAACCGAGTGCGACCAGGCGCCTGCCTTCGAGCTGGTCATTGCACGGCATCAAGATTGCCGGCGCCGTGACGACGCCTCTAGCGGCCTGCTGGATGCAGCTGCTGTAACCAGGCATCGCCTGTCCGCGGACAGTGAAGCGAAACTCCATGAATGGCTCTCAGCCATCAACGAAATGCTCGAGTGCGTTCGCACGCAGGATGCCTGCAAGGGAGAGGGTCCTAATTAGCGTGGACTTCTGGTTCTACCACGGAGCTCTCTTTCGCCTCCACAAGTGTCAATAAAGCCGCTGAATCTCGATTTTGTTACGTTATTGACTACTTTACCGGCGATGCCTCAGTGAACAGAGATCAAGGGGGAGGGTAAGAGAAATAATAAAAGTTTGTCGTGAATATCCGAGTCCTTTATTTTATAAGGGATCGTCTAGACCTTTTCATTGACTATAGGACTATCTCGGACTGTTTTAAGTTTCAAGTTTTGTAGTAGAGGGAAGTTTTCAGAAGGGAATTTCAGAGGAGGAACTGAAAAAAAAATCATGTTTATTGTGCTGCTACAGTGGGACGCAACTATGCAAGCAACTGGCAGTTTCAAGAGGAAAGCAACGACAGAGGGCTCTGTATGTCAATCAAACGCCCAGCTGTAAACGCTTCCTGTGGGGAATCAATTACTAATTTTAAGTCAAAAGAATAAACGCGCGTTCCCAACGACTCGTTTGCGCCCTAGAGTTTCTCAATATCACCTAGAGTGGAAAGTGTCGCTGCGATCGCACGCCGCCATGGGAATTGTGGGTACTGTGGGAATCGGATTGGCAGCAAGTGGCTAGTGCAAAGGGCTATGGATTATCTCGGCTCTGCAGTATTTGCTAGTTCTGTTTTCAGTATGCTTTTCCGTTTTCGGGATGCCACTTTTTGGCATTCAATGGCTATCACAGATATGTCTAAATAATAGCGTGATTAGCACTTGAAGCATGTGCTCGCATTGGCGGGGAGTTTCTTAAGATGAGGTGACCACATGCAGCGACAGCGACATGCGACGCGTGAAACGTAACTAAAAACGTACAACAACAGAGTTTACTGGGTGACAGCGCAAGCGAAAAAAATTAATACACTGCCGCCAGTGTTCTTCGTCGTCATCGCTCGTCGCTACAGTTCACTGTATCGTCGCTGCCGCTCGCTTGTTGGCTGCTTCTGCCCGGAAAAAAGCGAGCGAGGGCCCCGGCGGCCTATTTATAAATGTATACCACTTGCCGCTGTCGCCCACATTATAGCCACTAAATAAGCTACGCTAGGCCACACTATCGGTTTTCTGTACCCATTCAGTTACGATTTTCGAGTCGCTCGCCGCCGTCGCTGCGTGTACTTACCCTTGAAGCATGCACTGCCTTGGACAGGCGCAATGAGGCAACATGCATAGCGACTCGACAAGCCAGTATTTATTTGCCATTTAAAGCATTCATGCATTTTCATAATTCTTTGCGCGCGTGCTTGAAGACTTACTTGCGGTAATAGGCTTTGCCTCTAGGTTCATTTATATCCGCTTGGACAAAACAAATAAATATGGTTACATCATTCCTGCATTTCTATGTTGCATCTGCTTCGCCTGCCAAAGCACGTAGCATACGATAATGATACTGTATAGAGAGGAAGCAGAACTCAGTTTAAGAGAATCTAAATTTATTTTCTGCTAAAAATTACAAAAAAGCAAAGAAAACGCAATCCAGTTTGGAGTATGTAATAATTTAAAAATATATCCGGGACGGCCCGCTGTATCTGGAAGCGTGAGCCAAAGGCAGGAGTTATGCTTTTTTTTCTTTGTAACCCCAAAATTTGTTTTCAACATGAGCCCTCTAGTGTCTTATACAAAGTAAAATTTGTTAATGGCGGCACTTTTGGCAGCAATTTTTTTAACAAAAACTCAATTTTCGTAGCCACAAAGTCATTGACGGCCATGCTACGCCGAACTTCCGGCCGAACTACAGTGGCTAGAATTCTAGCCACTGTAGCCGAACTACACGGTATGGCTACAGTGCCTAGAATATACCAGTATATCCTAGGCACTGTAGTATGGCGGCACCCATGGAGACATGGAGCCCTAGCGCACAATCACGTAGACGCTAGCGCCAGATTGCGCACTTGGTAAGCCAGTGAGAAACTCTACGGTTTGCGCCAAATACAAAGAACCTATCTACAATCTCAAACGTTACATATTAAAGCGGTTTCGCTTTCTCTTAAATATCAATACCGAAGTATTATATGCCCCATTACGGAAAAATCCGGCGTCCAGCGCCACCGGCGGGACCGAGCGGCAGAGTTCGAAAATGGGAGACAGCGACAATTTTCCAAGAATATCAACGAAAAATAAATTCGGAGAATTCGGGTGTGGGATTCGAACCCGGGATATTCGCCGCGAGATCGACCTATAAGTGGCGACAGCGTCGCGTTACTAGTGTGGATGGTCCGCTGGCCCGTAGCGGGCGAATGCACGCTGTGAGAGCGTCGTGTCTATTTCGCGCCCTTCGTGAGCATGAAACGCATATACAAGAGTGGTATGCTGTAGTTCGGTTCTTTAACGTTCAATGTGTCGCACGGAAAGAGCAATGAGCTTGCGTTACTACTCTGAAAAAGCGGCGAAGCGCCAGGAATCACTGGACAGCCGTGGTTCATAGCATGCAAGAACTTTGCCGAGGATGAATTCACCTAAGTGAATGAATAACACGACCCATTACTGAATTGATGGGGTGCATCGAAATGCTGACAATACTCCAATGCTCCAACGTTCATTACAGAAGCTTGCGATACTTGGTTGCATTCGGAAGCCAACAGAAAATTTATCAGTTTTAATGAGCGTACAGATACAAAGCTTCAAACAGACGCCTCTTACGTGCAGCCATATGGCAAGTTTTACCGGCATCCCTCATGAAAATGTTTACCGAGATTTAATAAACTTGTTATAGACATTGCTCAAAAGAATCCTATAAACATTTTGTCAACATTCTATAGAATATTCCTATTGAGTTTCCATTACAAATTGGCCACCGCGTTTCAATTAAAAGTCTATAGAGCCAAGTCAGTAGGCCTTATCGGTTCTGCATGTAGTTTCTTATGAGTTTCTTATGGGGTTTTTATAAAATATATTCAATAGGTTTTCTATGCAATTCTTACTGAGTACAGCAGCAGCAGCCTGTTGCATAGAAATCAGGTTTGAATACAGTTTCTGACGGATTTTTATTAAATTTGTGGCAATTAATTTTTTATAAAATTCCTATTGAGTATAGTCGTAACATCGTGTTGCGTGTAAATAAAGTTTGAATAGACTTTTTGATGAGTTTTTATTAAATTTGCCAGGATTAGATTTCTTAAAATTATTATTGAGCATGGTCGTATCAACGTGTTGCGTTTGAGTCAGCTTTGAATACAGTTTCTGTCGGGTTTCTATTAAATGTATCTCAATTAGATTTCTATAAAATTCTTATTGTGCCCAGTCATCACAACCTGTTGCATATGAGCTAGGTCTGAACAGAATGTCTGATGAGTTTTTATTAAATTTATCTCTATTACCTTTCTATAAAATTCTTATTCAGCGTTGTCGTAATATCCTGTTGCCTGTGAGTCAGGTTTTCTGGCACGTTTTAGCAGAGGATCTTTGCAGGGGCTCGAACTCTCCGTTGGTGATGTCCGCCATCCCAGGCGCCACCACTCCCATGTGCTCCCAAGACGAAGTGACGGGACGTCCATCACGCGATCTCGATTGGTGAGGCGGGGCAGGCGGCGCTATAGCAACCCACATATATGCACCGATAAGCTACCAGACCTCCATGGGTGGGCTATAGAAACGCAATACAGAGTCTATTGAAACTCAACATAATGAAGGTAATAAGATTCTTGCTGCGTGTTCGTTATAAAAAGTTTATGGCCTGTCTAATGACCACAGTCCACACATCCGGAGTTCAAACGACTTTATAGAAAGGCAATACAAAGTTTGTTAAAACTCAATATAGTGAAGGCAATACAATTCATGTTGCATTTTTGCAATAAACAGTTAATTGATTTTATATTGGCCGCAGTATTTAAGATGGGAGATTTGGTTTACTCTATAGAAACGCAATATGATGTGTATTAAAACTCAGTGTCTTGAAGGCAATAAAATGTTGGTTGAGTTTGTGCAATACAAAGTTTGTTGACTTTTTAACGAGCACAGTCTATAGACGATGAGTTTTAATTGACGTTTTATTGACTCAATAGAAACACAATAGGGGGTCTATTAAAACTCAACGTCCATTTTCATGAGGGATTGAAAGCAGGTTTGATGAATAACGCTGTCGTATCAGTTATTTTAGGCTCTCATCCTGATTGAAAGTTTCCAACAAATGTATTGACGCTCCTAGTGAAATCAGCATCTCCCGTCTAGTTAGATTAGTGCAATGTGACAATAGCGGAGGCAGTGTTGTAAACCAATCTTTTTGGATATCTTACAGTGAGCAGAAATTTACTGTTCTGGCTACGCTGTCGGTTAGTCCTGTGGCCTTTCAAATCCTATAGGCGCCTGGAACAGTGAGATTTGTTTCAAGTCCTGCAAAGTGTCGCTTAGAAGGCCTGCTAAGCAACACTCAGTAACAGAATCATGAAGATAGGAAATAAACTTCCCCAGTTATTGGAGTGGCAAAACGTTCCTCCTCAATTTTACCGTTAGAATTAATGCAGCGGGTTCCCCAATAACAGTGCGCTATGTTGTCGACTAAACCTCGATCGTGTTTCCACTGACATTCGATCTTTCAGGTTGACTAGAAAAGACACGTATAAAAGTAATGTATGCTTTACCAGTGGCTTTACTTTCGTTCGAATTCCGGCCGATGTTCCAGCCGCAGCACTAAGAGAAAGAGTTCAACGGGAAGAGCCAAACGTTGGCGATCAGTGTTCCGCGCCGCGGTGGAAACCCACTCGGTGTTGTGTTGCGTAACGGCGAAAAGAATGGCCCCGAAAAGTAGGCAGGTAAAAGAAACATCGGTATTTCGCAACGTATTTATGACCACCTTTTTTATGATAATGTTCAAGAATTGTGGCTCGGGATCTTTCATAACACTGTTTAAAGCAGGCAGTGCGGGAGAAATAAAAAAGTTCTGCTAGTCTAGAGATGGCGTACATGTTGCAGATAATATTCGTGTTTTACCCGGCAGGACGACTAATGTTAAGTTACATGACTTCCATTAATTTTTTTTAATCTTCTGGTCCTCTTTAAGGGGTTCAGATCTGGCTAATTTTAAGAATATGGTTATGCGGATCAAAGCTCGTTTTAGGCGGGCTGATTCGTATGGTGATTTAAGAATGGGCTACGTAAAAACGAGATAAGAACGGCAACAGGACAGGCGCATACTCACAACTGCTTAATAGCCCTGTATACATTGACCCGACGAGGGCGCGTTGAGTTGAAATAAACAAGTTTTTTGGACTCGACGACGGCCACCAGGGGGCCATTCGGAGTAAGACGTGCTTCGCATGGGCTCCGCACCAAATCCTTTCTTGGTGGCGTAGTTTGCTCTTACCCTCGAATTTCTGTGTGTGTGAAATCTCCTAGCACACCCCGCCGAAGATCTATCAAGCCTCAATTGCCTCACCCCAGCGGTTGCACCGTGGGAACGCTGCAATGTCTACATCGACGCGGCGCCTGGGCTAAGCCTAACGCCTGTTCGATTTCATCGACTCCCCCCCTGCGACGCTGTCGGCTTGTCGGGACAGCCAAGGCCCGGTTCTCCCGATGACTATGGACGCCGTCACAGTGCAAGGTGAGGACATCTCGCCTACGGACATTACTCCCGAAAAGGGCTGGTTGGAATGCTACCGGCGCCGCGGCAATCGGGCCCTGGAATCCTTTCGTGAATCTACCCCTTCTAACAACCAGGTCAACACGCCTGCTGGTCGCGCTCTCTCACGCACGCTCCCACGCCTGCCTCCTCTCCCCCGAGAGCACATCAAGATTATTTTTCGGCCCCACGGTGGCATGAACGTTGCCCGAACGGGCTCCGCCAACCTTCGAGACGCCATTCTTACCGCTGCTAATATCTCTGCGGCCGAAGCATCGACAGACATCTTCCGCCTCAACTCCGAAAAGAACATTCTCGTGCTCAGTACGCCCAGTATAACCAGGGCAGGCCAGTACAATGCTATCACGGCAATTCACATCGACTCGCAGGACTTCCAGCTGTCTCCTTATGTCGCCACCCCCGAAGGTACCTCTAAAGGAGTCATACACGGCATACCCGCCTACGATACGCCGGAAGCAATCACAGCCAGTATCGTCACACCAGCCAACCCCAAAGCCCTCCAGGCGCGCCGCATGGGCACAACCAGCACCGCCATAATCGTCTTCGACGGCTACAAGGTACCTCCATACATTTATTACCGTGGTGCCGAATACAGGTGCTACATCCATCGTCAGAAGATGGAGGCATGCCTCGCCTGTGGTGACAAGGGACACCGCGCCGACGTTTGCCCATGTCCCAACCCCACGCGCTGCAGGAGGTGTGGGGACCATCTCGTCGACTCCTCCCACACGTGTGAACCAAAATGCGCCCTGTGCGGCGGCGCACATCCTCTGGGAGATCGTTCGTGCAAGCAACGCTTCAAGGCGACACCTCCCCGTGGAAAGACCACCAGCCTCCACAAACAATGGCGAGAAGATAGCGCTGCACTGTCATCACCGCCAGAAGTCACTACCAAGTCTCCACCTACTTCCCATGAACAGCACCCAACTGCCTCCCAAGAGCGACGTGCCTCTTCAGCTTCTGCAGCAGCCACACCACGAGACACCACCCAAGAGAAGAAAAAGGCATCGTCCCGACCTTCCAAGTGGGTAAACTGGGCAGCAGCGGCGGCCTCCAACTCATCTTCCCCATCGAATGAATTAGTTGAGTTAAAACAGTTACTTAATCAGGTTCTCGAAGAAAATGAGAAACTCAGAGCCGAGATCAAACAGCTCAAAACATCTCCCCCACCATCCAGCGAATCCGATGACTCAGCAGTCATGGACAGTGATAACCCGCCTTCTTTTCACTCAACCCCTCCTAACCCTCCCCAAATTGGTTCTTCTACACCCTACATCACCAAGCAAGATTTAGAGAATTCTATTCAAAAAATCACAGAAACTATCACCTCCAAGCTCGCTACAGAATATGAACCGTTCTTTAACCTTGTGACGAAACTGACCTCCCAGGTAACTGCATTGGAAGAGCGGTTATTGACAGTAGAGTCACGCCCTAGCACCAAAAAAGCTTCCAAGCCTTGCGACAGGCCGTCCACCTCCCAAATAACTGATCATGGCAACTGCTAGTTATACCATTTGGCAGTGGAACTGTCGTGGGTACCGACGTAAGCGCGGCAACTTGCAACAAACCATTTATAATCGAATTCTAGGTCCACCCCCAGATGTATTGTGCCTTCAGGAGACAGGTGTCGTGGCCAAACTATCGGGATATAAATCCTTCCCCGACTCACATCCCATTACTACAGAAACAACTATTTTGGTTCATCGCAATATCCCTGCTGTACAACACACTCTCGAAAGCGAGATAGACCACGTTTTTGTGGAAATCATACCCCCCAGAAAAGACGCCCTCAGTCTCTTTATTCTCAACGTTTACAGCAGCCCTCGCTTTCATAGGCATCGTTTTCATTCTCTCTTCAAAAAGGCTGCTCTTGTTTCACGGAAAAACCCAATCGTCATAACAGGTGACTTTAATGCACACCATCCAGCGTGGGGCTACAGAAAGAGCACTATCAAAGGCCGATCATTATGGGAAGCAGCACAACAGGAACAACTTACCCTCCTCACAGATCCCGCATACCCAACCAGGCTGGGCAACAGTGTTAGCGTAGACACTACCCCCGACCTAACCTTCAGCAGATATGTCAACCCCCAAGCCCAGTGGGTAAACACGCAACAGGATCTAGGCAGTGACCACAAAATACTGCACATCAAAGTCCCCCTTAAGCACATGTCCCGGCAGGTGAAATCTGCCACCATCGTTGATTGGGACGCCTTTAGACATGCCGAACAATCTCCTCGTCTCACTAAGGACACTCTTTCCGAGTGGGAGGACGGTCTGCTCAATCGCGTTAAATCGGCCACACGTGAATTAGAAATCGATGCGGACCTTCCCCAGCCAGATTCACGCCTCGCTCATATGTGGCAAGCTAAAACTAGCATGCAAAAACGCCTCTCCCAACAGAAACACAACCGGAACCTCCGAAGAAGGATCGCTCGACTCAATCAAGAAATAGAAAATTACTCTTTTAAACTTGTGGCTCAAAACTGGGAGGCCACATGCGAGTTTATTGACGCCAATTTCAATTCGAAAAAAACTTGGAACATCCTCCGTCATCTAATTGATCCCAGTACCACTAAAACAGCTCAATCCCAATCCATACAATACCTAATTCACAATTTTGAAGGATCAGAGCAGGACCTTCTGAACTACATCACTAAGAAATATGTCCAACAGAGTCCACCCATTCAACACCCCTCATACAGAGGCAACTCGAACGACGAATTGGATGCCCCCATAACTGAGGCCGAGGTAAATGCGGCCATACAGCGGCTGAACTCCAGATCGGCCCCCGGACCAGATCTGATAACAAATAAAATGTTGCGTAACCTAGACGATTTATCAGTGGAGGATGTCACAAGACTCTTCAACGAATGCTGGGAGTCTGGTTCTATCCCGGAACGGTGGCGTACTGCCAAAACGATCCTAATTCCTAAACCCGGCAAACCACCACACGTAGATCACCTTCGCCCCATATCATTGACATCGTGTTTGGGTAAACTCTTCGAACATGTTATCCTTTCCAGATTAACTAGTTTTACCGAACGGACACATCTCTTTCCGCCCTCCATGTTTGGCTTTCGCCCTAACTTGTCCACCCAGGATGTTATGCTCCAACTCCAGCACCAAATTATTGACCCGGCTTTTGCCCCTGTGCGGACAACCAAGGCTATCCTCGGCTTGGACCTTACACGAGCATTCGACACCATCTCCCATTCGGCGATTCTCGCGGGTATAATGAACTCACATTTGGGAGAGCGGACTTACAACTATATTCGTTCTTTTCTATCGGACAGAACGCTCACTCTGCACCTGGGTCCCATTAAAACGTCCTCAATCAGTTTGGGAAGCACTGGCACTCCCCAGGGCTCGGTCCTGTCACCCTTTATTTTCAATATCGCTATGAAAGACCTTCCTCCTTTACTATCGACCCTACCGGACCTCCACCATTCCCTTTATGCAGATGACATCACTCTTTGGATCTCCAAGGGTTCGGACGGACACATTCAGGACACCCTTCAAACAGCTCCCCAAATGATCGAAACATACACATCTAGCCGCGGCCTCTCCTGTTCTCCACAAAAGTCCGAGTTTTTCCTCTTTCGGCCCAACTCACATGACCCCCCCAACATCTCGATTACCACCCAGTCTGGCAACATCATACCTACCGTCGACGCCATCAGGGTCCTTGGTTTGCGCCTCCATAGCAAGGGACACAACCTAGACACTATCCGAGAACTTGAACGTGGGGTATACCAAACTACGAGACTAATATCTCGAATAGCTTCAAAGCACAAGGGTGTCAAGGAGGGAAACCTCATTCGACTCATACAAGCCTTTGTCCTGTCCCGAATAGCGTACTCGACCCCCTTCCTAACCATGAAGCTAAGTGAACGAATAAAAATTGACGGCTTGATACGCAAATGTTTTAGGGTAGCCCTCGGACTCCCTCCAAAAACCTCCAACGACCGCCTCCTTGCACTGGGTGTCCACAACTCCCTTGACGAGATTGTTGAGGCGCAACGCACCGCCCAATTAGAAAGACTCACTAAGAGTCACACCGGTCGGCACTTGCTAGCTTCCTTAGGCCTTTCACCACCCACCTCCAACCATCAGAAATTGGTAGACATTCCCCCTTCCATCCGCCAGAGGCTCCGAATCAAACCTCTTCCGCGAAATATGCATCCCGTACATAATGAGGATCGCAGACTGGCTCGCGCGAGAGCCCTTGAAAAAGCGTACCCTCCAGGCTCCCCCACGCTATACACAGGTGCAGCAACCTATCCTACCAGAGCGGCTGCTGTAGCCACAGTGGTTGACTCGAAACAAGTCCAGCTCGCTTCCGCCTCCTTATCTACGACATCCCCCACGGCGGGAGAAGAGATCGCCATCGCGTTGGCTATGACCCACAGTCCCCACCTTCAAACAACTATAATCAGTGACTCTAAATCAGCCATCCTAAATTTCCTTTACGCAAGAGTTTCCCCAGCAACTTTATCAGTCCTGCTGAAGGCACAGAACATTCGATCGCGTTCTTTCAGTCTCGTCTGGGCTCCCGCCCATACCGCGCTACCTGGAAACTCAGCGGCCCACGAAGCTGCTCGAGCTTTGGTCTACCGAGGGCTCGATGGCGCCGCCAATGATAGTGAGATATTCACTCTACGGGACAGGCTGCACACATACGGGGACATCCTCGCCCATTACCGCTTGGAGCGTGCCATTTTTCCACCTCCTCACCCATCTCTATCCCGATCCTTGGCGGTCATATATCGGCAGCTCCAGACCCGCTCCTTCCCCACCCCTGCCATCATGTCAGCGATCTTTCCCGACACCTACATAGACGAATTTCCATATTGTTCGGTCCATCACGCATCGTTATCCCATATCATATGGGCCTGTGATAGCATCCCACTATCTAGGCACCGATCCCATCCCATTCTCCTTACTATCACCAGCGAGGCGCGCTGGGAGGCCGCCCTGCGTGACCCAAACCCCCAAATTCAAGAAGACCTGGCCCGCTTGGCCGAAGGCACCGGACCCCTGCCGAAAAGGGGCCCTGCTGCCCGACGGACGACGGAGAAGACGTCGCCGGCCTAATCGCCCCAGCTGTGGCCAAATAAAGTTCAGTCTGTCTGTCTGTCTGGACTCGACGCACTCATGTATAAGCGGACGCGGTGAGTCGGAAAGCCGTCGGGGTGAGTCCGTTCGACTTGCAGGCAGGGGGTGGGTTGACGCGCTCGTCGGGCTGAGTCGACGG
The DNA here is from genome assembly GCF_048455015.1 of Haemaphysalis longicornis. Lineage (NCBI taxonomy): Eukaryota > Metazoa > Arthropoda > Arachnida > Ixodida > Ixodidae > Haemaphysalis > Haemaphysalis longicornis. The sequence continues at coordinate 447,789,814 of NW_027526203.1, read as the reverse complement.
GCCGGAGGGAGCTAAATACCGTATTTTCACGATTATAACGCGCCACCGATTGTGCAGCGCGGGTAGGATCGCGCAGGAAAAGCCTAAAAAATAATTGGACGTCGGCTTTACCGCGCAGATGTAAAATACATGACACTACTTACCTAGAAGAAGGGGGTTTTATTTTGCGCGTGCAACTGTGGCAGCCAAAAATAAATTGTGCTTCGTAAACTTGCTTATCCAGCTCCTGCGGGGAATAAAACTATACTGGGACACATTGAAGCTGTTTGCAATTTCAAGTGTCTTGACCTTCATAATTCTACGTATGACGGGCTAATTGCAATAGCAGAAAAATGTGTAACAGCTGACCAAGGTCTGTCTCGTCGGGTCCATGTATCCGGGGCTAATGGCAGCGAAATATCCGGCTGAAGTAGTCTCGCACATAAGCAAAAATATAAATAAGAATATTCTTAAAAACAGGCATAAATGTCGCCCAATATCACGTGCAACTGTCCAAAACAGTGCTTAAAAAACAAGGGCACTTCCCTTAATACAGGCATCTTGGCGTGCGCAAAGTATGCCTCCGTAAATTTATGGATGGTGCAGGGCCCCTGCGGAAAATAATGGTTTTTGTTACGTTAATTTTTTTTACAATCCTATGGTAAATACATGTACGTATGCACGGTTGCCGTCGTTTCATTGGTCCGTTTCAATGTAATTCCGTCCTTTAATAACAACCACGCCACCTCCAACGGAACACCTTGGCACTTCCCAAGAGGACAGACGACTGCACTAATCGGCAAGAAAAGTATAAGAAAACTGGAAGCAGTCGAAACAAAGTTATTAGGACGCGCCAAGAGATGACCTCGGGGACGATGTTTCACGGACCTAAAGGAGCACGCGCGCAATCCCTCGACAGCAGCCGATAATTCCGTTCCTCGCTAAAATACGCATGCAGAGGCTACCAGGCCATTGCTTACTGCCGAACAAGCAGTCATATTTGTTTTTATCGTGGCCAGCGCGCGTCGTTCGTTGTGCGCAACGTGAACAGGCGGCCGACGTGGCGTCCGTTCCTGCCTCCGCCGCCAGGAACCGACTGTGTTCGATCTCGGGGCAAATAGGGAACAATGTTTTAAAAGGCATGTGTAGCGTTAGTGTCGACGTAAAGTCTTAGCGATAGGTTCCATGCATGCCACCATGCACGTTAGGATTTGTGCATATTGACTTGCCCTGTTGTAGCGGATATAATGTAGACCAACGAATAGCTGCGCTCGAAAGGTTGTAGTTCGTAGCCAACCATGTAAGTTCAGTGCTATCAATACAGCTAGCTCATCTTGATCACAGAGTAAAGAAAGGAAGTTTAACCTCGCCGGCTGATAACCCCGTTCTCTCTTTAGGTATTAGTTCTCTCTTCAGCTATGCCCTAATGAACAGCAATGTTCTCAACACATCGTTCTTATTAAATAGGCCAAACGGGATGGTCGGCGATTAGTTCATGCTTCAGCATCCCAACAGTGTACGGGTGACATTGTGTGCGCGCAGGGTATAGGCTTTATATTTGGAATGACTTTATAACCTGATCACTTTTCTATTCGTGGTTGTCTTGCGGACGACTCATTTAGTACACGTTGGAAGCAGGGATGTTCCTGATTTCGGCTCAATTTGAGTGTCTCGTGAGTAGTTCACTCTGAATGGTGGAGATTTTCTGCTGAACTATTAGCCTCACAGTGGTGGTAGATCCTTCTGCTTCGACAACGATATTTTTTCGCATGAAGGAGTCTAAACTAAAGTGCTAGTTAAAGCTAATGCCCCGGATTTCACAGCAGGTAGTAAAGTCTGGGAAATTCGTTTCTTCGATTCCAGCTATGGCGGCTGTGAGTAATTGGATTGGATTGGAAAAACGTCTTTGGGGCTTGCGAATGAAGTCCTATTGCTAGGTCTTCTTGACTTGGCCGGAGTCGTCACCACAGATGTAGCCAACCCGGCTAGGGGTCCTCCGCTCCCCGTCACCGGGTCGCCGGGGTCTTCCTGCCTGGCCAGCGCCAGAATGACTCGCTGAACAGCCTGGAGTTGAAGATTTTGGTCTTCAGTCCGCACCGCCTCCTCGAAGGCAGGTGGCATCGTTCTTGTGTTTGATTCGTCCGGGTATGCGAGGAAATCCTAGACGATGTGCTCGAGTCTTGCTGGAGCTTTGCGACACACCCGACAGGTGGCATCAGGGTATGTCTCCGGGTACATCTTGTGCTTTATGTAGGGGCTCGGGACCGTCTTTGTTTGGAGTTGCCTATAGATGACCGCCTGCTCCCTGCTCAATCCTTTGCAGGGCGGCGGGAGCTTGCGTCTGGCAAGTCGATGGGCCTGGGTAATTTCTTTGTATGTAGTCCTTCGGTCTCGTGTACTGTGCCACAAATGCTCTCCGCCACATTGCTCGGCGCGGTTAGTGAGTTCGCGCGCACGAGCGTGTGCGGTTTCATTGTGGTTCTCAGCACGTGCCGACACCGTCCCTGCGTGTGCCGGGAACCACTTGATTCTCGTCTTCCCCATGAGGCTTGGTTGTCTTCGCAGTCGTTTCTCCGTTACGGGGGAAACCCTGCCTTTGGAGAAGTTTTTGACAGCTTGCCTTGAATCCCTCAGGACCGTTGTGCAGCCTGAATCTTTGAGGGCCAGCGCGATCGCCACCTCCTCTGCTTCCTCGGGTCTCCCGCTTGCAACGCTGGCCGCCGCTCGGAGGTTGCCCTCGGCGTCGACCACCGTCACCACGAAGCCACGTTCGTTGCAATGTTCTGCTGCATCGACGTAGCGGGCTCCAACGTCCCCGGCGTGGAGCTCCACCAGCGCCTTGGCCCGTGCTCGCCGCCTGCCCTCGTTGTCCTCCGGGTGCATGTTGCGCGGGACTGCATCCACCTGGATTTTGACCCTGGTGTCGCCAGATAGCTACGTCTTGGTTCCCTGCTGTTCATGGTAGTTGTATCCCAGCTTGTCTAGGATTCTTCTGCCTGCTTTGGTTATGGTTAGCCTCTCTAGCTGCGCCACCCGTTGGGCCTCGATGACTTCGTCCACGGTGTTGTGTACGCCCAGGATTAGCAGTCGCTCGGCACTTGTAGACTCGGGTAGTCCGATGGCCGTCTTATACGCCCTTCGGATGAGCGATTCCAGCTTTTTCTTCTCATTGGTTTTCCACTTGTGAAACGCCGCCACGTATGTTATGTGGCTCATGACGAATGACTGCACTAGTCGTATGAGGTTCTCCTCGCGCAGCCCCCTCTTCCTGTTGGAAACTCGTTTCATGAGCCGAATGGCGCTGGCCGCCTTGCCGGCGATCTTCGCCATTGTGCCCCCATTGTTGCCCTTCTCGTTGAGAAGCATACCCAGTACTCTGATGCCGGATACCCTGGGGATCGCCGACCCGTCCTGGGTGTAGACCTTAATCCCGTCTCATTCTCGTCGTTGTTCACGCTGACTGTCTTTGGGCTTGCACAAAAGCAGCTCAGACTTACTCGGTGAGCATCTCAGGCCAGTGCCCTCGAGGCTCCCCTCGACGGTCCTCACTGCTTTCTGCAGGACCTCTTCCACTTGGGCGTCGCTACCTCCCTGGACCCACAGGTTCTGCTGAACTATTAGCCTCACAGTGGTGGTAGATCCTTCTGCTTCGACAACGATATTTTTCACATGAAGGAGTCTAAACTAAAGTGCTAGTTAAAGCTAATGCCCAGGATTTCACAGCAGGTAGTAAAGTCTGGGAAATTCGCTTATTCGATTCCAGCTAAGGCGGCTGTGAGTAAGAGCTTTATGTTGTAATGATGATATGTAGTTAGTTTTCAGGAGGACAGGGACGATTATTGCGCTCCCATGGAGGGATGTCGCTCTATCACACTCGTCCGCGACATGTCTAGGCCCGGATACATGGACTCGACGAGAAAGGGGTCGAGCCGACTCGCGGGTTCAGCTACCTCGACCCCTACCGCATTTATGTGAACCCCGTCCAAAGAATCGAGGTGAGGGGAGCGGCGGGGTTCCCGGAAAAGGAACAACCGTAATTTCACGATTTTAACACGCACCCACTTTTGCTAAAAAGTAGACTTAATATTTGTGTGAGCCTTACAAACGGGCGCAAAACCGAAATAGGTTTTAAAAAGACCAGCAGCATTGCTATGCGGAACGGACACGAAGTCCCCGCAAAATCCAACTTAATCCAATAAAAACAATCGGTCAACACCACATGAGTGAATTTCGGCGCACTAATTCCTCAATGGCATGCCGCATACCTTGGTCACTTGGTCAGCTGTTGCGCATTTTTTTGCGGTGCTGCAATTAGCCCGTAACGCCTACAATTATGAAGATCAAGGCACTTGAAATCGCAACCAGCTTCAGTGTTTCCCACAGTAACTTTCTTTTCAGCAGGAGCTGGATAACCAATTTTATGAAGCACAATCATTTTTGACTTCCACAGCTGCATACGGCAAATTAAATCTCCCTCTTCCAGGTACGTGGTGTCATGTCTTCCATTCTGCGCAGTACCGTCAGTGTCAAATTATTTTTTTTTTTAATTTTTCTGCGCGAACTTCGACGCGCGTTACGATTGGGGGCACGTTATAACCGCGCAAATACGGTATTCTGCTTCCAGCGGCCCGCCGACTCATCCCGACGAACGAGCCAACCCACCCCCTGCCTCCGGGTCGACTGGACTCGCCTAGGTGGTGTTGACTCGCCGCGACGGCTCTCCGATCCAACCCGTCCGCTTATACATGAGGGGGTTGAGTCCAAAAAACCTGTTTATTTCGACTCAACGCGCCCTCGTCGGGTCAATGTAAACGGGGCTTCTTTCATGAGGCCTACCCATCCTGGATGGCTCGACGCTCTCTCTTCCTTCCCGACAAGGAGGAATAAACTTTATTTTAGGGTGCAGCCCTTTGTCGCCCGTCTCTGGGCTGAACCGCGACACTGTCGTCGTTACCGAGTGAACGATGGCAAGACCGACGAGTGAAAAAAAGAAAACGAACGATGAAAGAAAGCAAAGGAAGAGAGTGTCGCGAAATTGTGAGGGGAGGGCGATTCGCCGTGGCGGCGCGATCCAGCACTCTCCGAAAGTCTGCGGTGGAGGAGGGGAGGGGGCAGTATGCTGTGCCCGCACAAGGCGCTCGACGGCGACGCTCGGGGAAACGTGAGGGGGGTGTGCGCGTGACGATGATGTGCGCTGCCGTCGAGAGAACCCACGAGTGAGTGGTGCCGCAGCGCAGTGCTGCTGAGCCCAAATATCGCATTAGGGAGTATCGTAATCGCCAGCCAATTTTTATGGTAGTTTAGGAGTCCTGGCAATGGGAGGGGGGGTGGGGGGGTAAAAATGGTGTGTGGTAGCACGCCCAGATCATAAGGTGTCATGAGCACAAATAAAAATAAACCTGGACTCTTCTATAGCCGGCTAAATACGAAATTGACAGCCGAATCAAGGAATAGGGTGGTACATGGCAGGGTCGGTCGAAACGTCTTTCGATGTCATTTGCAACAAAGAAACACACATGCGGCCATTTCTAGTGCGAAGCCGCCATTCTGTTCGAGTTCTGAGAGCGTTGTTAAAAAAAATCAGACTGAGTAAAGTATACAGCAGCCCCGCAAAGCTGCGCGTCCCATGTGCCAGGTGTTTCTGCTACGCGCTAAATGTAAATTTCTAACTTCCTCGTAACTATACAGGATACGAGAATACATGGGCAATCGCGTTGAGGGCGGAAAAACGAAAGAAAAGTTCACCACATCTAAGTTCAAAGTTCAAATATAGCACACGTGCATAAATGCACGTGCTAGGCTATAAGCGGTGTCTATGTAACTCATTCTCAAGAAAACTGGACAACCTCCCTTAAACTATACGTTGGTTCGTCTGCGACTACCTAAATTAACGGTCGGTCGAAGCCTTTACGAATAAACGAAGTATACTAGAGCCATTCGAGGTTTTCAGACGACATAGTCTTGCTAAGGGAGTCTGCCGAACACCTGCAAACAATGCTTGAGGAACTGCAATCATAAATCGTGCCTGCAGAGCTAAAAATAAATATCAGTAGTAAATCTAAAGTTATGATGAATAAACATGCCGAAAGCATATGTAACCTGAGAAAAGCAGTGTGGCAAGGGCGCGAAGCGACACCCACTGCCCCCCATCGTTTCACTTGTCGCTTCGCGCCCTTGCCACACTGCTTTTCTCAGAGTCACTCCTCATGAGGAGCTCCGCGAAGCGACGGCCCCAACCCCACAACACATGCATTTCAATGGCGCTAACCCGTCGCTTCAAAGCGACGCCCCGTCGTTTTAGAGAATTCGGCCCCTGGGGTGCACTTGGCAACACAGTAAACAAACGCTGCAAAAAAAAAAAAAAAAAAAAAAACAGGACGAGGCGTGGACGGGACAAGCGCTAAACTTTCAACAAAAAGTTTATTGCAGAATCGGCGCTTATAAACACGTCTGGCTAGCATGAAGACAGGAGGAAGGAAAGGGAAACATCAAAACGGTGGGCGTAACAAGAAAAACAGTGACGTACCGCCTACGACAAGAAATTCAATTCAAGTTTCGTTGAGGCTACAGACGGCTTGCTGACGCATTGATCCCCATACCTTACTATCTCTGCCGCTTCCACAATTTCTCTTGTCAGGCCCGAGCGGCGAAAATACAAGACGGTTCTTTGGTCGTACAGAGGATGACACGGGTTTCCCGAGACACATTTTTTACAATGGACAGCCAGCTGGCCGTCGGTGGCAACGCTCCTGACCTTGTTCTTGTGCTCTTGTAGGCGAACGTTTAAGCATCTGCCGGTCTGGCCGATATAGTGTCTTCCACACGACAGAGGAATTTTGTAGACAACGATACGTCGGCAATTCACAAAGGCGTCTCTGTGCTTGATAGCGCACATCGGTTTCCGCGCACGCGTACGACAGCTGAACGTGCACAAAGCCAAAAGCTTGTCAGGCGCCGTGAACACGACCTTGACCCCTGAACATTGCCCAACTTTCTTGAGGTTATGCGAGATTTAATGTCATCATCATCATCATCATCATCATCATCATCATCACCACCACCAACCTATCTACGCCCACTGCAGGGCAAAGGCCTCTCCTATTATTCTCCAATTACCCCGGTCCTGTGCTAACTGCGACCACTTTATCCCCGCAAACTTCTTGATCTGATCTGCCCATCTAACTTTCTGCCGCCCCCTGCAACGCTTGCCTTCTCTAGGGATCCACTCTGTTACCCTCAATGACCAACGGTTATGTTACCTTCCCATTACATGCCCTGCCCACGTCCATTTCTTCTTCTTAATTTTACTAATATGTCCTTAACACGCGTTTATTCCTTGACCCACTCCGCTCTCTTCTTGTCCCTTAATGTTACACCTATCATCTTCCGTTCCATTGTGCGCTGAGTCGTCCTCAATTTAAGTTGAACCCTCTTAGTGAGCCTCCAAGTTTCTGCCCCGTAGGTGAGTACCGGTAAGATGCAGCTGCCATGCACTTTCTTCTTCAGGGACAATGGTAGGCTGCTATTCATTATCTGAGAATGTCTGACATATGCACCCCACCCCATTCTTATCCTTCTAATTACCTCTGGTTGGGATCTGGGGTCACAACTTGGCCTAAGTAGATATATTCTTTTACCACTTCCACTACTTCGCCCCCTATCCCAAACTGTTGTGCTGTCCCGAGGTTATTGATCATTACTTTAGTTTTCTGCATATTAATTTTCAGGCCCACGGTTCTACTCCGTTCGTCTAGTGCGGAAAGCATGCTTGCAATTCCTCCCCCGAGTTACGGCAACGTCATCAGCAAATCTGAGGTTACTCAGGTATTCTCCATTAACCCTTACCTGTTCCCAATCCAATGTTCTGAATACTTCTTGTAAACATGCTGTGAATAACATTGGGGAGATTGTGTCTCCTTGTCTGACGCCCTTCCTTATAGGTATTTTACTGCTCTCCTTATGGAGGATGATGGTAGCTGTGGACCCATTGTAGATATCCTCTAGTATTCTTACATAATGCTCATCTACACCCTGGTTCCGTAATGCCTGAATGACTGCTGAGGTTTCGACCGAGTCAAATGCTTTCTCATAATCTATGAAGGCTATATATAGGGGTTCAGTATACTCAGCGCACTTCTCTATCACCTGATTGATCGTGTGAATATGGTCTAATGTTGAATAGCCTTTACGGAACCCTGCTTGTTCTTTAGGTTGACTGAAATCTAAGGCTGCAGAAATTCTGTTAGCGATTACCTTGGTAAGTACCCTGTAGAAAACTGACAGCAAGCTGGTCGGCCTGTAATTTTTCAAGTCCTTCATGTCACCTTTCTTATGGATTAGGATGTTGTTCGCGTTCTTCCAAGATTCCGGTACACTTGCGGATTTTATGTATGTATGGGATAACAGCTATCTTTCCTTTAGCTCTTTCTTTGTCCTTCCTCTGGTTTTCTGCCTTCTGCTCATCGCTCAACGAGACTCAATTTTTGTTTCGCGATGCAACGCAAGAGATGAAGCGCGCCGTAGTGGAGGGCTCCGGATTAATTTTGACCACCTAGGGATCTTTAACGAGCGCCGAAATCTCGTACACACGGGCGTTTTTGCTTTTCGCCTCCATCAGAAAAGTGGCCGCCGCGGCCGGGAATCGAACCCGCGACCTTGTGCTCAGCAGCGCAACGCCTTAGCCACTGAGCCACCGCGGCGGGTGCTTTTGGCTTTGTGCACGTTGAGCTGTCGTACGCGTGCGCGGAAACCGATCTGCGCTATCAAGCACAGAGACGCCTTTGTGAATTGCCGACGTAGCGTTGTCTACAAAATTCCTCTGTCGTGTGGCAGACACTATATCGGCCAGCCCGGCAGATGCTTAAACGTTCGCCTACAAGAGCACAAGAACAAAGTCAGGAGCGTTGCCACCGACGGCCAGCTGGCTGTCCATTGTAAAAAATGTGTCTCGGGAAACCCGTGTCATCCTCTGTACGACCAAAGAACCGTCTTGTATTTTCACCGCTCGGGCCTGACAAGAGAAATTGTGGAAGCGGCAGAGATAGTAAGGTATGGGGATCAATGCGTCAGCAGGCCGTCTGTAGCCTTATCGAAACTTGAATAGGATTTCTTGTCGTAGGCGGTACGTCATTGTTTTTCTTGTTACGCCCACCGTTTTGATATTTCCTTTTTCTTTCTCCTCTCTTCATGTTAGCCAGACGTGTTTATAAGCGCTGGTTCTGCAATAAACTTGTTGAAAGTTTAGCGCTTGTCCCGTCCACACCTCGTCCTGTGTTTTTTTAAATAGCGCTTGTTTTCTGTGTGACTATGAACCAACACGCCCAATCCTTTTCCCTTCTGAAGTGCACCTGGCAAGCACGCCCAAATAATAAAAAGTAAGCTACCTCTATGACTCGAAAGAAGAATACACAAGCAATGCACAGTGCCGGGGATGACATATGGAGCTGAAACTTGGCACCTAACTAAACAACTGGAAAGCAAACGTAGTTCGGCTGAACGGGATATAAAACGAATAATGATCGGAGTAACACTTAGGGACAGGAAACCAGTTTCCTGTATCAAGGAACAAACTCGAGTAGACGATGCCATAGTTGAAATAAAGAAAAAAAAATACACCATCTTCCCGTGGGGAACCCTGATGAGGATGCGAATCATCATGGGGGTTCCGTGTGGTTCCATTGTGTTGCCGTTATGTTGAGTGATCTGGTGTTTAGTAGCGCCAGAGGGAATTCCGCGTCCGGGTCCACACCGGTGGCAAAGGCACGCAAGTACTGTTGTGTAACGGGGAGTAGGCGGTGGTTCTCGAGGCGCCGAAACTTGTCCATCATGTTCTTGTCGATGTTGTCGTCTCTGTGGTAGAATCTGTAGTCTGCATCAGCATTGGTGAGGTAAAGGTTGTTGAAGTTGGTGCACCGGCTGAGAGCAATGTACACGCCCTCCTCTTCGCAGCTTTGTCTTCTTCTCCTTCTTCTTCTTCAGCGGTTCCCCTACGGGAAGATGACGACGATGGTTGAACGCGAAGCTATCTCGTGATGGATTCTTTGGTTGGCCAATCCCTAGGGGCATCCTGCCACAATCATCATCAGAGGCGCTGCGGACGGGGCACGGACGCGGGACATCCCCCCTAGCAAGAGATGCTTCGCATCTAAAATAAATGGGCTCGGGCTGGCCCCGAAGCTACACGAAATGATAACCGCTGGACCACCAGGGTAGCAGAGTGATTGATTGATTGTGCGGTCTAACGTGCCAATGCTGCACAGGCGATCAGGCGCGCCGTAGGGGAGGGCTCCGTATTAATTCTGACCACCTGGGGATCTTTAACGTGTGCCGAAATCTCGAACACAATGGCGTTTTCGCTTTTCACCTTCATCAGAAAAGCGGCCGCCGCGGCTGAGAATCGAACCCACGTACTTGGGCTCAGCAGCGCAACGCCATAGCCACTGAGCCACAGCGGCGGGTAGGGTAGCAGAGTGGATACTGAGAGACGGGTATGGAAGAAGGGGAACGCCGATAACTCGATGTAGGGAAGAAATAAGGGAATTCGTGGGCAAAAAATGGACTCTAGCAACGCCGGAAAGGAGTGGTTCGAGGTCGACGGGAGAGGCCTTCGTCCTGCAGTTAACCTAGCGTGCTGTGGATGATGATGAGGAGGAATAAGGATTTAAACAGTTTTTGACGATCTGTGTCAATGTTTTAGCTCCTTCCCATAACAGTGCTTTACGCTGAGAGAGAGAGAGAGAGAGAGAGAAACTCTTTATTAATGAGGAAAATGCAGAGAGGTTTGCCGACATCAGTTCGCCATCATGCTACTCTGCGAGGAAAGGAGGAGAGGGGAAAAGGTAGTAGGTGTAGTGAAGGAGAGGAGAGTAGTAGTAGAGAAAAAAATAAAATAAAATATGGTCTTTCTTTCGGGCATCGAGTTCAAAGGTTCTTGAGATGAAGGGACGACTACCATTTCGTGGACACACCAATGTCCTGGAGGAATTCGAATAGCGCGGACAAGATTTCGAGCTGAGCGGAGGGAGAGGGCCATGGTCCAAGTACCAATCTCAGTTTCAATGGTCCAGGGTGGAGGCAATCAATTTTATTTTGTAAACGGCACCTTGAGTCGGCATAGGCACAGCACTCCACTAATATATGTTCAACAGTTTCAAGTGAACCACAATTATCGCAATATGGGCTTGATGTCTGGCCGATCCGATGTAGATAGAAATTTGTTAGTGCTGCATTAAGACGAAGTCTATGGAACAACGTCTCTAATTGGCGGGGTAGACGCTCTGGCAGCCGCATTCTGACATATGGGTCTATGGAATGTGAAAAACCGTAATGATGCTGCTGCAAGGACCATAAACGGTTCCTTTCCGACAGAGCTAGTGCCTTTGTCATTGTGGCGGCATCATGCTACGTGAAGAAAATCTTTCTTTTTCTCATTTGTAGGCCCCTGCGGGCAGCCTCGTCCGTTTTCTCGTTTCCCATGTGGCCTGTAGCTGTCCCATGTGGCCTGTCCCATGTCGCTGTGGCCTGGAAGCCACTGGAAGGTATACCGCGATGTCCAGCGACGTATGCGAGATGGTGCAAATACTTTACGTCGAGCTGGACATGTTCGTGAAAGCTGAAACAGTTAGCGCGTTGTAAACTTTGAAGTGCTGCCCTTGAATTAGAGAAAACGGTCCAACATGTCGGCGGCTGGCGTAGAATGTATCGAAGTGCTTTACGCTCATTCATTTTAAGTTCCGAACGACTACCTATATAAACGTTTATTCCCAATTCGGCGTGGCGCCGTAGCCTAGATTTAAAAATTGGCTGGCGATTACGATACTCCCAAATGCGATATTTGGGCGCAGCAGGAGTGGGCTGAGGCAGCCTTCACTCGTGCGTTCTCTCGACGGCAGCGATGATGAGCCTCTGCGCAGGCGACGCGAAGTGCGTCTCAGGAAGGGACCGCGAACTCCGTCAATTAGGAAGCGAACGCACATCATCGTCCCGCGCACGCCCCCCTCACGTTTTCTCCGAGCGTCTTGCGGTCGAGCGCCTCGTGCGGGCACAGCATACTGCCCCCTTCCCTCCCCCACCGCACACTTTCGGAGAGCGCTGGCTCGCGCCGCCACGGCGAACCACCCTCCCCTCCCAATTTAGCGACACTCTCCTCCTTTGCTTTCTTTCATCGTTCGGTTTTTCTATCACTCGTCGGTCTTGCCATCGTTCACTCGGTAACGACGACGGCGACGTGGCTCGGCCCAGAGACGGGCGACAAAGGGCTGCGCCCCAGAAGGAAAGGGGGCGGTCGGAGTTGATTAGATCATAGGGGCTAAAAAGTTGTTTGAGTATGAACTGCAAACAAATCATTTCCAAAGCCCATCAGTTTTAAACGTAGCAGCTTTTCGCTGAAATGGGGAAAAGGGAAAGATTAATGTTTAGTTTATTGTCATTTTTAATTTTGTACTTGTCGGCTGCATTGCTGTCAACTACGCGGCTCTAGGCGAGCAGCTACCAACGCCTCATTATGAGACAGGCACACCCAGTGCCGTCGCATCGACAGGGGCGAGCGGAACGACGGACGTTGGTATACCGGGCGATGTCACGTCCACCCGCGGTTCGCTCGCTGCTGTACATGAGGTGTGAGTAAGGGCTGCTTTGAAGTTTTGCTTCCCACATTCATAGACATTTTATTCCGGAACAAGCGGCGTGCCTTTTTTTCCTCCCGTTTAATTTCCGTAGGCTTATGCTCTGGCTAAGAAAGCACGTCGCAGTTCCCACTTCGCTTCGAGATAAAGCTTCACATTACACCCCCCCCCCCCCCCCGTTCACTAACACAGTGAAAGAAACCTAGATTTTTAAGCGAAAGGAGCCTGCTCCTTAAAAACTCCTCCCCCCCCCCCCCAACCCCTTTTACTGTCTATGGGCATAAATTCCCCCCCCCCCCCCCCCCTTCCCCCAAGTTCATTCGAGGCACCGCGGGAAGTTTCAGGATGGTCGTGCGTTGAACAAGAGCACGCGTTTCAATATTCCTGGCAGACGATGAATGTTCTAAGTAGAGACCAGATTTTAGGCAAATGCCTATTTTGTTCCTTGCGCTCCTACCGCCAAATTTTGATATATGAGCATGATGTAGAGGTTAAGAAGAGCTTTTATGGTGTTTTATACTAGTGCCTATAAATTCCTAATTTGGCGTGTGTGCCTAAATGTCTATAAATGCTAATTAATGCCTACTTCCAAAATGGAGCTTATAGAAGAACAGTATTTATCTTCAAATTTCGATTTCGGGTACCGTTTGAGATCGTTATTCATGTTACCGGTCAGCATTAACTGTTTGGAACTTTACGGGATTCAAGCTATCCTCTAGTTCGACCAATTTACGGGAAACAACCGCTAGCAGCAGTGAAATGGGGAGGCCGTTCTTAGTGACAATTAGGAGGCACAATTCTGAATCCAAAAATCGGGAGACGGTGGCAGTTTTTTGTTGTTTCCGCCATTTTTTACAGTGATTCTTAGATTATTTTTGTGTACGGTCTAAGCAGTCCCACGCTCGTTTCTCGAAGTACACTCAAATCCAACTCTATTTTCAACGCAATGGTTAAGCGTGCGACACGCCTTCATTTGCAGACCATTCGTATATTGAAGAACCAACGGCCAATCATGACTGAGCAGCCGAATTTCCTTACACCTTAAAATTCACACGGCCGAAGGGCTCTAATAGATGCTTTTCTATCAGAAATCTGTTCGGCTGCAAAAAATGCTCTTCGATTGTGTGCAAGTACATTTGGCCGTAATGAGACGTCTCGCCTGAACAATTCGGATAATATCATTGTATATGAGAAAATTGCCAGTGAGTTACCTATGTCAACTTCTTGATAAATTGTCGTCTCTTGCGTTTATTATGTATGTCAGTTTTTGTTGTGTGGTAATAAAATTGTGTCAGACAGACATAAAGTAGCGCTCTTTTTAATCAGCATTCCCAGCTCTCAAGTATTCTTTTTCATGCCTGTTTCACTATATGCGACGCTCGAGCAAGCGACAGTGGCCATTGAACATGAATGTGAGCCGTGGGCTTGTTGAATTAAGTTAATAGTCAATTGTTGGCGCCTTTGTGCTATCATAAACAATACCATTTTTGGTTTTTCTGTCGTAAATACAGATCGCGCACGTTTTCGTTTGAAATTATTTGCATTTATGTTAAAATTTATCGTGCCTATATTTATGATGTCAGAGGCCTAAAACGTCGTTTTGCCTGCCTATGTTTGGTGCCTTGAACGCGCCTTTTTATTTATTTATTTATTTTATTTCCTCAAGGCTCCCTGGAACTTTCATTCCTAAATATCTGGCCTCTTATTGCCCGGTCGTTTTCATCGCTTGAACTTGCGCATTTCTATGGGCAGAGAAGGTGTCTACCAAACGCTGACCTCCGGAAGCAGCATTATCATGTCCGCAATTATTTTTCGGGGGAGAATCAAGGAAACAAAATCTGAGTTAAGCAAACAAATAATCCAGGTATAGTAGCGATTATTATAACTTCTTTCCAAAGCATAGCGAACGTGAAATAAGCTCTCTCGTTTGGAGTAAAATCTACAGAAGTGAGAGGAAAGAATTCATCCCGTTGCCCCGCGAATCATTGCGCTCATGGGTGCCAACATTGGCTGCGTAGACAAGCAAAATCGCTTGCTACCTTATGTCTGACTGGAGTACAGTTGAACGACCCTTGGAACAGTTTGTACAACTTCTTTCGACATCTCAAACGCCTTTAGAGTACAGTCAAAAAGGCGCCCCGCCCTTAGGTTACGTGGCCAAAAAATATTGAAGACAAATATTGCCGCTCTTAGATTCGGCTTACAGGCGGCTTACAGGGGGGCGGTCACGGTCAGCCTGTTGTATTTTAGTCGGCCTATAGCTGTGCAAGTTTCATCCTATGTTGTCCTAGTAATGATTTTGTCTTTTCTTTCTAGGTTCTTGGGCAGTCACTATATAGTCATTGATATCCCGTGACAGTTTTTTACTGTACCATAGCGGTTTCCCCTCCCGTGTTATTGTATACCATACGTTTCCATGTTAGGAGTATTGCTTCTTGTGTTTTGTTTTGCGATGTCTTTGTTTGCGATTAGGTACTAAAGTCTAGCCAGAAATTGTCCCTGGGCACGAAACAATCATTGGTTGATGAACTTATAATTACTATTGTCGTTTTTGTTTTGCGTTATTTATGATGATGAATGGGGGTGGTATATTGATGCCATTGCGCAGCCGAGAGAGCGTTCGTATGCCAAGAAAGATAATAAAACAGAAAACTAAGGAAGGAAGAGAGCAGGGAGGCCCTAAGGCTACGCGGGGAACAAAAGAAAAGAAACTCGGTAAAGATTGAATGGGGTATTGTTTCGCATAGAAATTGCACTTTACAGCCCGGCCATGGAAAGAGAGCGCGCTGTCGATAAATTTCGCACTGCATGCTTATAGTTTGCGACATCCGGAGTTCCAAAAAAAGCCGTAGACAATGCGTTAGATACGAGCAAGACAAGCAGACAAAAACAATCAACCCGAATCTGCTTTAGCCGACGCCTGAGTTTTATGGTCTTTCCTATACGGGCGGCATATTAAATGGAGCACGCATCAACTGCTACGGCTGTGTGTCTTCTAGAAAACAGCGGAACGGAGAATAAAAACAGTATTTAACTGGGACGCTATACAACAGCGGCAGAATGTATAAGAAAATTGACAGACCCGCGAATTAGAAGTTGATTCTGTACTGGAATGCGGACCTAATGGCCAAGCATGCCAAAACTCCGGTCTACGCATAAATTCTGTGAAGCTCGTGCATTGCTTGAATAGGCTGTGCGGCACACTCATGCTGAGCGTAATTAAACGGAAATGCGTGGTACTACACTCTAGGACAATCCTTTTGTTCGGTTTCACCACAATGCTTTCGACTCACTTATCCACGCAACCAACAAATATAAATGTTGCCGATGCGATGTCGGGCATCCAATTTCACTCAAAACTTGTATTTGTGCTGTGGCATCACGCAGTGCCAGCATGACGTCACACAGCACATTTTCTGACCAAATGGTACGAAAGCTGCTGCCATGCGCCGCACTTGCTTCGTTGGTGGCGTGGACTGGGCACTCGTAACAACGCACAGTACGTCTTTGTCAATCACGTGAGTGGCTAGCTTCCTTTTTGCAGAAGCTCAATTACTTCGACAGTTACAAACCAACACCTTCCCCACCAAAACAAGGCTAGCCTAGATGCTTCCACAAGAATACGACAAGAAATGCAATAACTGCGGAAAACCAGCGAACTTGTTCCACGCAACCTCATGGCACTCAGAACCATAAACACTCTCGAGCTATGAAAGGCAGCTCTGACCGGCTCCAAACCTAGGGTTCCGAGGGACTGTGTTCTTCGAGCCTCGAGCGGTAGAGACCGGGGTCCTTGACGGAGGAACTCGCCCGTATCTAATCTCTCTCTCTCTCTCTCTCTCTCTCTCTCTCTCTATATATATATATATATATATATATATATATATATATATATATATATATATATATATATATATATCTTGTCGGCTCCCCTGAGTTAGCGGCAATTGTTCACACTGGAGTACAATCACGAGTCTCCACGTGTCTTTCAAGCGCGAGGAGTTTTTGCATGAGCGCTGTTACTTTTTTTATTTTTGTAGGGGACTCCTTCTTACCTTTATGCCAGTAGAGTGCGCGACAGCGGCGCTGCACCGTTGGCGTTGTCGCCGCTAATTTTCACAGCAGTACAGCCAGCTGGCCACGGTAAGGGCCGGGGTTGTTTTACGGCTGCAACTCCAGTAGCAAGGGAAAAAAATCTATGGTCGCCCCGAGATCGCACGCCTGTTAAATATTCTGTTTCCCCTCAACTGCGCTACGTCCTCCGTCTGCGCAGGGTGGAATGGCTCACGGTATTTTTGTTTTTTCTCCAAGCTTTGAATGCCGCTATCTTTACTGTCATAACTATAAGTGGCACGTTATTTTCGACGTTTAGCACCGCACAACCAGAGGTTCGCCCCAGGCGCCGAGGTATACTCTCCACAAGTTATCTTGATTTGCGCGATTGACAGCGGTATTAATCCCTTATCTCATCATGCTCTCTCCTCTCCGCCTTCTAGAAAAATGAAACGCTTAGAACAGAACAACACACAGTTTAAACTACGTTGCATAATCAAGCGAACCAATCCCGTATGGTAAGTGCGTGAGCCCACTGTATGCTTGAAAGTGTTCAAAAGGAGCATATATAGAGGAGGGAGCGAAAGGCTAACTTCTCGTGCTTCAACCTGGGCTAAAACTCCTCTCCCACGCCAACTTCCCGACACCCTACCTTCTCTGCAACATTTGCAGTTCCCGCCCCAATGCCAGCGAATGAGCTGTTATGACTGTGAGGAGATCGAAATACGGCGGGGCCAATTCTCCTTTGAAGCATGGGATGCTTTGGCTGCACCCATCCTTCAAAGTTTTCAGCGAACTTGCATGCGTTCCTGCGATCGTTTCGCTTCTTTGCAACAAAGAAATGAAACAAACAAATTGTCTGGCAACGACGAGACTGAACTCCTGGCGCAGTTAAGTGGGGAACATACTCGTGGTTCTTTTGAAATTTTACAATTTTTACCAATACTTGAGCAATTTACCGTTTACGTATATAGCTGGGTAAGGATTGCTGCGTGCAAGTGTAACTACCATATGAGAGGCCCAAAATACATTTGTTTTAGCGATACAGGTTTACAGTCCAGGAAACAGTAGCGATACACGTGGAAACTGGGCGCCGGTATCAAACATTTTTTGTACTACGTATACCTAGTCCACAAGCGCCAGATAATTGGGGACCGCCAAGCAACGAAGCAACAGGTCATGCATGTGCATTGCGGCATGCGAACCCGTGGGAACTTCATGCCGTCATTTCGACGACTTTTGAAATAGATTACGACATCAAACTCGCTTCAGACCGCTTCGTTGTGGCACAGGCTAAAGCTGCCGTGGCGGCCCAATTAAATGCAACGCTTCCGTATTTAAAACTCAGAAACAGATGTAATGCAGGTCGCTGAACTGCTTCAAGCGCCTGCATGCACGGCAGGCGGAATGGCGGCCGGCTGTCGGGCGGTTAGGTGAACCGTTTCAAGCACCTGCGGCGAACGTGCACCCAACAACAGGCGGAGTAGCGCCCTGCCTGGCCTTTGAACCCCAGCCGTAGGGAAATCACCACCCACCACGGCGACAGGCCCCTGCCCGTATAAAGCAGAAATGGCGTCACGCCGATAATTAGTGCAATGACAACTCTAGATTAGAAGGTCCCACACCTTCCGGCCCGGGAAGCAGCCGGGCATGGGTGACACGCGGTATTTGGATTTTACAAGGAAGGAGCTGCCTTTGAACCCGATGGAGGTTTCGCGTCCCCTTCGAAGGGATAAAACGTAAGAAGAACAACGGCCACGGAGGACTACCCACGGAGCCCTCGCCCGTCGTAGACTGCTCCCGAAGCTAACCGGCGCTTGCCGGAGAAGCATTTGTCAATGTGAATAAATGTACAGTTCCCGTATTAGCTGAGCCTTTTAAAAATTTTAAAAGACGATAGTCTTTCGCGGGTTAAGTGAACGCGAAAATTTTGGTCTGCCTGTCTGTCCGCTTCAAACCCTGATCAGCCAGAAACGTTACCGGTGGGCGCAGTCTATACAAGCAACTTGTGGGTACTATTTTCTACCAGTGGTGACCAGTAAGGCACCCACGACAAACAAAGTACTGGTGTTACACCGGGGACCCACTGGTGACATACCCACAGTTGGCGTGCGGGTCCTGTCACCCTGTGGAGGGGCCTGGAAAGGGGAGGGGCAGTTTCAGTGGGATAGGAGGAGGTATATGAGCAGGAAGGGGGAAGAGGGTGGCAAAGGATAGGAATGGTTGGAAGAGGGTTACCTGACGGTGGTCGCAGAAACAGTACACCGCCTTTCGGCGCCATTCGAAGCGAAGGCATATGCGCGTCAATTTCGTTGAATCTGAACAGGCCCTAGGCACCGGTCACGCGCAATGCCTAAACGGTGCTGTGCAGAAAAGCCGCCCCCACAGCTTCGTTCGCTCCCAAAACGATGAACGTCAGTAGATCATGTGTGCACACAAACGTGAACAGCGTATTACCAGTACGGAGCACTAAATGAGTGACGAATGCCCCCCCCCCCCCCCTCCCCCAGAACTGGCTGCACCGTACTGTACAATTCATGACAAAGTTGCCCTGGCGGTACACTGAAGCTGCCCCGCCTGTCAACGTTAGTCGCTGATACGCCCTAAAGCGCAACCGAATTGTGTTGGACGCTCGAAAAGTGTCGTTTCTCTTGAATACAAAACAAAATGCTACGTTATTGCTACTCCAATGCGTGCGCAGCATTCGCGTGCCGCAACTTTCAAAGCGATTATGAATGCGAACAAGAGTCTGTGGTTCGTTAGATTTCATGGTACTGCGGTTTCAGCATTACAGTCACCGAATAATTTTCCTTCCTATTAGTTGTACTCATAAACAGCGGCCTCGTGGCTCCGTCAACATTTAAAAGCAGTAGGCACTAGCTATGCTGAATAGAGGAAGGCTAAGAAGTAATTTGGACCAGCTGGGCATCTTTAACAAATCGCAAGTGCCCCTGCTCGGATTGAAGTGTTTCTAGACTCTATGTTGGATTGAGTTGAATTAGTTCCACTATCAACGCTTGCACGGTGCAGACAAATTTATAGCGCATGAGGACGAGGACAAGGAAAGAGAACAGACACCACGGAGCGCTTGCACTTGTCCTCGTTCGCATGCTTATTAATTTTTCTGCATCACAACATCAACTCGCCCAGGAACCCGTACTCGTGATTGCACGATCGGATGACAAGAGTAGGAGCTACCATGACGACATGTCGGCAGGGCTAAGGACTGTGCTTTGGCAACAAAATCAGCTTGCGGTAAATAATACGCAATAAAAAAGAAATCATGTGTGAGTAGCGCTTTCAAGCCATATCTTTTTTTCACATTAAAAAGTATTAGTCATAAAAATATTGGTTCATGTGTGTAGAGTGTCTACATATATTACACAACACGCACAAGTGAAAATAAAAGGTAGACAAATTAAATTGTCTAACTTTTATTGGGATCGAATGCAGGCAAGAGAAAACAAGCATTCACATATTACATTGATTTCAAAACGATAAAAAGAGTGAGTCTCAGGGCACGGGTCAAAATTATTTAAAGAGCTTTTAACAACTAGCATTAACCAAAACGCTTTGTTCTGCACCAGGTAATTCAGTAAATGGGGTAGCATGATCTGACAGCTTGTATACAAAAGGTGGTTCTATATTGATCTCACTGAACATTTCTTTTTCTGATATTTTTAGCCGAGCGGATGTTTTAATAAAGGCTCTGTCTAGAGAAATTTCGCGCTTCAATTTTCTACATATCCTAAAGTGATGAATATTCATTACAGACAGCATTTTAAACTTCAGAAAGCATGGGCTGGTATTCTGCAATCGCGAGATATTGTAAAAAAATTAAAAAGTTTTTTTTGTGTGTGTGAAAGGTGTAATTTTAACGCTTTCCTATGTAGTCTTGGGCAAAAAATTACTGGAACGGGGAAGAGCATAAAACGATGATTTATGTAGCGGCAGCATTATGCCCGAAAGTTTAATATTACGAGCTTAATAAACGAGACAGGACAACTTGGAACTAATATTAAATCTTGAATAAGAAGTTTTTTGCTGAGGCAACTTATCCTTTAAAGCATACGACGACGTGTATGCATGCAGAAAAACTTCAATTCTAGTACGCCAGGATAAAGGCTACTTCATGTAAAGTCGGCTCCAGCGCAATGTTCATTTTGCTGAAGCGGAAACAAGTTCTATACTACTCATTTAGTGGGGTTTGCACAAACGCTCTTGGGAATAACGCCTATACTGTTAGTTGCCGGAGGCAAGCTTTACGTGATTTTGAAGGTAAGTTGCGCTTGTTGTGAACACAGAGACGGACACGGGAAAAAATGGCAGCATCTCCACTCCGTGGATGATGGCGAGGGTGCGGAGTACGGGGACTCGAAATGACATCCAAGTTGCGCCCCAAGTGTCATCCTATTTGCGCCCCGACCGTGATTCGATTTGAGCCGTGAGTTGCACCTTGATTGTTTCCTAAATGAAACTGCAACTCACGGCTCAAATCGAATCTCGCTTGATTATCGCTTGATGGTGGTGTGCGCACGGATGGTCGCGGACGGACCTTGGGAGGTCCTAAGGTACTCCGCACCGTTAAAGGCGAGGGAGTAAGTCGTTTGACTCTCGGTTACTATCTCACGGTCGTATCCCAATGGGTAAGACGACTGACACTAACTTTGTCTGGTCTACCAGACAGAGGCTCGAATCCTGACGGTGCCTGTGTGATTTTTTGCGATTGCATATGCTATGCGCACGGACGCGGACGGACATTGTGCGGTTCTAAGGTACTCCGCACCTAAAAACGTATACTTTCACGATAAGACGGCGCACTAACAACCGTTGATAGTGCACCGTCTTCTCGTCAAAGTATACGTTTTTTTCCCGTGTCCGTCTCAGTGTTCACAACAAGGGCGACTTACCTTTAAAAGCATGTTACACCAACTAGCCCGACATCAAGCTTTACTGAAGCTTTACGCGTCCTTAGAGTGTGTTACTATATTCCTCCCAACACAGCAATCTTGCTCTTGATTGGCACCGGCGGAGTTATCAAAGAGGAAGATAATCAAGGTGATTGAAGCAAAGCTCACTGAACATAACTGTCCGTACAGCACGCGTATATACCCCGAAGCGAATAAATGGCCGGCCTACATTCACGCGAAGAAAGCGCTTCGTTGTGTTGTGCTAACTGAAGCTAGCAAGGGCATGGCACTCGGCTCATGGGCGCCCTCCAGCCACGCCGTGGGTGGAGTGCACCTAGACGCCAAATTCACGCTGCAAGCGCGCACGCAGCAGGCCTGCTCACCGACAACGAAGCCGACGCAGAATGCCGTGTCTCCGATGGCGTAAACGCTGCCGTACACCGACGAGTGCCGAATGTCCACGAGGTAACCCAACATGGGCATCATGGAAGAGTCGACCATGCCGATGGCAAATCCAATGCCCGCGTTGGGAGCGATCAAGTGGTTCACGTTTTTCGCCATGGGGATCTGCGCAGGGGCGAAGGGAGCTCATGGGAGGCCCAGCGGTGGGCCGAGCTGTGCGGGGCGCCACTTACGCATACGAGGCAGACGCCGATGATGAACAGCCCCATCATCGAGGAGAGCCAGCGGCCAAGCCTGTGGCCCATGGGACCGAACAGGTTGGTGCCGATGAGGTAAGAGATGCTGGCCGGCAGGAAGACCGCCCCCTGCTGCCAGCGGGGGGCCTGCATGGTGTCCATGAGCCAGAGAGGTAGCGATGGCTCCAGCACGGCAATGCCCATGTTCGCGAACGTGATGGCGCCGGCCGCCGCCAGGATATAGGGGTCCTGGATGAGCACCCTCAAGGAGGCGCCTTGCTCGATGTCCAGTCTCACTCGGGGACGGAGCACCACGAGCTGCAATACTGACAGGAAGGCGGGGTGCACATGGGCTATACGCTTAGAGAGTAGGCGTCTCGCCTGAACGGGCAAAATCGCACGCCGACTACTGCTAGTGTGATCATCGTGAGCGCGACGTCATGCAGGCCTCCCCGCAAGCGGGGGCACCGTGGCGTGTGACTGTGCCAGCTCAGACGACGCGGTTCGGACAAAGGGCGCCCCCTTTCTCGGGCACTCACGGCCGTCCAGCAGGGCGATCGCGGCGAGCACGAGGAAGGGGGCGCTCTTGCTGACGAACTCGTACATGACTCCCCCGAAGGGTGGCCCGATCATCACGCCCAGGGCTAGGCCTCCCATGGCGATGGCCATCGCGTTGCCGCGTTCTCGGTCGTCGGGATACTTCTCGGCCAGCATGCCCATGCCGGCTACGCTGGTACAGGCCGAGCCCACGCCTTGCAGCGTGCGTGCGAAGAACAGGGTGCCGTAGTTGTTGCCGGCCGCGAACACTGCGGGGGGCAGAGGATCAGCGGGTTCAGCCCGCTCTGGCCGCCTTGGCACCGACTCACCGAGCGTTGAGACGAACATGATGAGGAACCCGGCGAACATAGGCAGTGAATAGCCGACACGGTTGGTGAGCGGGCCCACGATGGGGTTGACGAGTGCCTGGACTACTGGCTTGGAGGCGAACATGACTCCAACCTCGACGTTTTCGTCGTTGAGCAGGTCATGCCGCTCCTTCTGGGCCTGCGGGCTGAGCGTGCTCGAGGTGGGGTCAGGCTCCGGGGTGGGCTCGGTGGGCGGCACGAGCGTGCGGCCGGGAACTTCCCAGTCGACCGCGGTGGGGGGACCATGCAGGAGGAGCGCGGGGCCCCCATCGGCGCTCTCGTTCTTGTGCGGGGGCCGGTTGAGCTCGTACAGGAAGTTGGGGATGATGGGCACTGCGGGGAGGAGCATCGATCGTGCCGCTCGAATCGATAGGGCGTGCCCCCCACTCACCGACGGTCGTGAGCAGCATGTTGTCCAGCAGCAGGGCCACGGCCACGATGAGCAGCACGAGCCGCCTCGAGTCCCGCCAGCTACGGACAACTTCCAACAGGTGCATGACCGATCGATCAGCTGCCACGGACTCGCAACAGGTGCGCCGCAACAGGTGCGCGCGCGCGCTCTCACCGACCTGCCCCACGGGACGCTGTCGCCGAGTCGACTAAGGGCCCCACCGTCTCAGCCCCGGGCCCTCCGCCGCCGCGGGCGACATCTGCCGGCGGCGGGGGCCCCCTCCAATCGAACCGCGCCGCAGACCCCCCTCGTTAGGGCCCCGCGAGAACCCACGAGCCGCCGGCGCAGTGGGGCTCGCGTCGCGCCTGCGTCACCGGCGGCGAGATTAGCCGGTCTGGGACCCCCGTCCGGAGTCCTCGCTGCCAGACGCGCGAAGGCGCCGCTTCATGTGTTTTTCGCCCACGAAAGGCGGCACAGATCGATTCGAGCTCAGCCATGCAGCTCTTTCCGGCCAAGAAAAGAAGGCTTTGCTGTAGCTTGCTTCCCGACAATTGCATAATGAGACGGTCAGCGCAGTTTTTAATTCGGAACGATACAATACGCCATCGCTATACTGAGATGGATGTGACTGATATAATGATAGTTATATTAAAAGCACGTCAAAAATAGATTTTTTTTTCACACGAGAAAGGAGGCAACACGGGCAGTGTGAACACCTGTTGCTGCTAATTTTATCTCATAAATTAAGGAACTTATACCCCGTAATTCTCCCAAATCTTTGTATACACACACGCAAGAAATGCATTACCACAGCAAGAAAAGAGCTCGGTGCATTTTCATGCTTCATTTTTATTCTTGACAAGAAATAGCTTTATACAAATAGCTTTATGACCTTTCGATGGACCATTTGGCGTTCTTTACTGTACCCCTTACCAAGGTTGTTGCTATGCTAGTCCTTACACAATTGAAAAAAGAGTCATGATAGAAAAGTGCAGGGAAGGAGAAGAGGAGCAGAAAGACGCGGTACAAGCGCTGACTAACAACTGAATGTTCATTCGGACAGAAGAAAAACAGGAAATACACAGAGTTAAAGAAACCCTTGCTCAATTTTTCTTCCGGTCATTCAAAAATTGTAAAGTCAGGCATTGCAGTCAACACTCCTAATAAAAAAAAGGTCGTAAAAAGGTAGTAGCGGCCGTATTTACTAACTCCTTACGAACCTTACTACCCCGTGGTTTTGTGCGTAGGCTCTGCCACTAACAACTGCATGGTTAGTAAATTAACTGAGTGTAGGAAGTAGTATGCACTAGATTAAAGTCGTGCTAATGACTAGGTTGTGCATGGCTGGTTAGTAAACGCATGTAGCTCAGAAGAGTGCTATCGCTGGGACTTTACTAGGGGGGGTAGTGGCGCTTACTGCCTGCTTCGTTTAGTAATTCTGACAAGTGCTACATTTACTACCTCCAGTTACTAAGTACCTAGTGTATACTGGGACAAGTAACTTGTTAGTATTCCATTAGTGAATGCCCAGACCTTTTTTTTAAGAGCGAACATACTTTTTTTTCTGTATAGTGTTAAACGTGGATATAAAGAAGTTGACAAAAATTTGTAATTTTTCGTTACATACAGGCCTTCGTTACATGAAGGTTTCGAGTTAAGGATCGCGTGAATGAAGCAGAAACGAAACCAGAATGCTAGACATTAGTGACGGGGAGCTCACCCTTTAAGGATTTATTTAACAGCGAAAAACTGCGGGATTTGCGCCTGCCGCTTTCCCGCGCGCTCTTGGTTACTACATGACACTGCAAAGAAGCAAGGTCACTAACGCCCGCATTCACAAACGTAACTTAAGTATCCTTTTGCATTTTGACACTTTTCGATGCCTTAAAGCGTTTAAAGGACCAAGGTTATGCTGAAACAGCGCCATTTAGCGAACTTGATACTAATTTATGCACTCAAAATTGTTGGGAGGGTGCTACCTGGGATACTGTATCGGGCGGCGTCGTCCTTCTTTTTCGCCGGCGGAGACGGCATTTAAAATTTCGAGCTTGTCTTGAAAAGCTGAAACTTTTCGTTTTTTACGGACGAACCGAAACTACAGATAGCAGTGGTGACGTGCGACGACACGCCGACAAGCAGGCTTAGCAACCAATCGACATCGCACTCACACGCGGAAACGCGCATTAGTTTGCGGTGCGGGCAAAATTCGCTTAATTAGTGCATTTCTCCAGCCGATTTTCTATAAAAAGTGCAAAAAAACAAAGACCCATCAGCGTATCGACTACTTTACATCAAGGTTATCCGTCGCGACCCCTTCGTTACAAAGAGGTCGCTAACACATGGGCTTCAATGGGGGTGGCATTGGGGAATTGAAAAACTTCGTTAAATCCAGCAATTCGTTACAGAGAGGTTCGTTACCTCCAGGTTTAACTGTATCCAAGCAATGTGTGCACAAGATGGCTTCCAGCTTCGAATGTCAAGTCGAGCGTCTCAAAAATGCAGGTTGTCGCAATGACGCCCTTGTTTCCGCCACACGAAAAGTTTTCAACGGGTTGATGCGCGAGAAACAACCCATAGAGAAAATGATGCGAAGCATAAGAGGCTGGCGGTGATACCGTACCTCCATGGCACCTCCCATCCCGTTAAGAGGGTTGCAAATAAATATAATGTTGATGTCATCTCCTCGGCCAGGAACAAGGTGCAAAATTGTGCTAGAATTGATAACAAGTCCGGAGGGTCGGGTTTGCGCATGAGCAATGTGTGTGCTGTAAAACACCACCAACAGTTTGTTCCGTGTAAAAGCAATATGGTGTACGCCATTCCGCTGTCGTGCGGGAAAGTGTATGTGGGGCAGACGGGGCGCTGCCTCGATGTTCGTCTGCGCGAGCATATAAGCTCGTTATGAGGAGTGCCTTGCACACATTTGTCGGTCCATTGCTCCACGCGTGGCTGCAGTCCGGAATTTGGTCGCACGACCGTCAATTTTGTGCACAGTGATTCTCGCACAAGAGAAATTGCCGAAGCTTTTGCAAACCGTAAGCATCTTGACGCATGCGTGAGTGCACTCACGCATGCGCAATTGCACTGCTTGATTGTGAGGTCAGCTTCTTGGAGACAACATGATAATGCCTACTTTCCAGTTTCTTCTTTCCATTTTTTTCCCTTTTCGTAATGTGTTTATGGTGCGCGTGCATCTCTGTGTATTTTCTGTTTTTCTGTCCGAATAAACATTCAGTTGTTAGTCAGCGCTCGTCCCGTGTCTTTCTTCTCCTCGTCTCGTTCCCTGCGCTGCTGTATCATGATTCCAAACCAACTGGCCCAAATTTCCCTTCTGCTGAAAAAACAGGTGCATCAGGGTCAAACAATCAAACAAACAGAAACTCGGCATGCCTGCTTAATGTTACGAGTCGTGGCCACCTTTTTCTACGACTTACTATGCGAGAAGTGCTGATACTATGTCCTCATTCCACGAGACAGTCTTTCGGGACATACATATAGGCACTGGCCAGCGAGAAAATATAAACTGATTTTTCTTCGTACGCTGAAGGCGCTTGTAATGCGCATGGGTTTATTTGTAACTTTTCTTTATATGATCATCCGCTGTGGGTTACAGATCGTTCTGGAAAATTTTACGTAGATACGCCCTGGAAAATTGACTTCTTTCACGCTCTCTATAGGTAAACGCAATGAGATGCACGTCGTGTACTTGAGTTCGATGCAAAAAAGGGCTGCAACGCCATGAAATAAATACTGGGATAATGCAGGAAGGTTCCGGTTGTGCTCAATAATTGATAAAGCAATGGGCTCAGCCGGTCTGCGGCCCCTCCTTTGTTCTGTCTACTCACGGGTTCCCGACCCGGAATTCGCACCTTTGGGTCAGAACGTTTGCTGCCTAATCGGGACGCTATTATGCCGGCCTGTATTAAAGCGAAGCTTTCTACGTCTCACTTGTGGCGGTGTCGGAAAAAAACAACTGCAGAAATGCCAACTTTACACAGTGGGTTTTCACAAGGGGCCCATCAATCGTCCACCGCATAAACAATGGGTTGTCTTTACATGCATAACGGGTTCCATTGTGGTAGACGAATACAGATTAGCGTCATATGGTTGAGCGATGATGATGATGAAAGCATTCCCTAACGGGCGCACAGATGGCACGTTGATCACGCCACACGCTTAACCAATGGGAAGCTCCAATCAGCAACAACGCTGAGCCAACCGAATCAGCACGTTCAGGTGACCCAATCACAAACTATAAAAAATCATGACGTCACACTCGGTTAGTTCGGCGCTGTCGTAGATATCGACTTCGGCTGATTGAGTTTTTGCATTTGTATCGGAGAAAGTTTGTGTTTCAACCATCTTTCTTCCAGAAAGCGGCGTTAGTTTTTATATCTTCAGAAAAGACACAATGTGGGACGCAAAAACGTAGGGCCTTTGTTCAGGAGCCCTTCGGTATAAAGGGCGAACCAGATTATGTAAAACTTGCGCGTGAAACCAACCTAGGCATAGTAATGAGCTGATTCATTTTGGCGTCAGCTATCACTGCGCGGATTGCTGCACTCGTAATGTGTGGTGTCGCTGTTGATGTTCGCGGGCAAGCTGATGTACGGCCCAGTTGATAATTGCAAAAATCACATACCCAACTGTAGCACACATTCTCAGAGGGGATTGGACAAGGCCGAATAAAATGGTGCATCAAATTGTTAATTCCAATCAATCAATCAATCAATCAATCAATCAATCAATCAATCAATCAATCAATCAATCAATCAATCGATCGATCGATCGATATATCAATCAATCATTCTATCAATTAGTTTAAATCAACCAATGATTTCGGTGAATAATGTCTTCGGGTGGCGTTCCAATTCGCGCCCGTCAGGTGGTCGTCTCTCTCATTTCTTTTCGTTAATTCCTGTCATTTCGCTTTTAAGTGCGAATGCACTTCTTATGCGAGCCTGAATTGTCCGCCGCCGTAGTCCGCATAGCAACAGCTGCGGGTGCGCGCGCTCCTCGTCTTCCTTAGCAACGGGGGGAGATGGGCGCGCGCTGCCTGGCCGCTGACATGGCACATATCCACGTGGGGGATTGGCCAGGAATCGGGCGTGAGAAGGGCTAATGCACCCGCTTAAAGGAGTACTGACACGAAATTTCAAAGCTGAGATCCGCTCTAGCAATCAAGTACAACGACAACACAAATAGGTGTCTGTGAATAAATGCATCTTTCTTTCTTTGTAGTTGTGTGTGTGATCTCTCTTTCGCGAACATTACCGAACCGCGCTAATTCAACTCGTGCATTCGCACTTTCACATTCTTCCCCTCGGGGAAATGCGGGGAATTTTTTTCAAGCGAACTTGCAAAGAAAAAGATAAATATTGAAACAAAAATTCTTCCCGAGGATGGCTTGGTGGGCTAGTTGGTGATGCATATTAACAGGGTTACCAGCGCACGCAGACGAGGACGAGTCAGCGCCTTGTCCTGTCGTTTCATCCTTCCGTGTCCTCATCTGCGTGTGCTGGTAACCCTGTGAAAATTCTTCATTCGATATCCAGAGAACTTAAATTCAAAATTTCGAACACGATCTGGGTACAGATTTCCAAGTCCTCATTCCAATGCGCGTATACAAAATTGGGTCTCGTGTTAGCAATGTATACAAACGAAAAATCGCTGGAAGATCCCGAGTAGCACAGCAACTATAAATAGAGGCCCGACACGGCTAGAATCCGTCATTTTATGTAGGGCTGCGACCTCTTCAAAGGATCAAAAACATGCAATTAAACACGAGGTCGGCCCCCGGTATCTGGCTTGTTCTTAGATTGGCTAGAATTGTCGGACTACTTCGTATTTTGGATCAAAGCGAAATAAAACGCTTAGCTCTCTTCCGTGTGACCACGATTAGCCATATCCTTAAAAAATTGGTAACAAAGAAATTAGCAGGTAATCAAAGGGACTATTTTGCACTTTTCAGCGCAGCTGTAGCCGACTTTTGCGGACGCAGGAGATCCCACCTGGCGGGCATTTTTTCTCCACTTTCTTTCTTTCTTTCCAAATTCTTTAGCTGTTTCAATGACCTACCACTTCCTCCCCTTTGCTTTCGAGGTTTTCTTGACTGCCAACTCTTATTTCTGTGTTATTTTCAACGAGCCTCTCATTTCCTATTCTATTCTGAATCGCTAAAGAAATGCCGGCAGTCTATAACGCCAAAGAAGGCATAGGGGAATGGTTAGACTATTTTTTACCGTTAGTGACGTTACATTATTTTGTTTTTTATTAATTACGGGAGAAAGAAAGAAAGAAAGAAAAACACGCGCCTAGAGTGGGGACCGAACCCACGCCTTTCGATTAGATCTCGAATGCCTTACCAATTCGGCTATCTGGGCGACTGTGTTCTCCTTCACTTTCTGGGGTATTTATATTTACTACAACTGTATCTGACGCTTGAGGGTGGTAGCCAGCGCCACTCAGACTACACGGGGAGAAGGGGACCTTCTTTTCAACCCCCGGGGCGTGACACGAAAGACGTGGGTTCGGTCCCCACTCTGGGCGCGTGCTTTTCTTTCTTTCTTTCTTTCTCTCTCCCGTAGTTAATAAAAAACAAAACAAAACTGTAACGTCACTAACGGTAAAAAATAGTCTAACCATTCCCCTATGCCTTCTTTGGCGTTATAGACTGCCGGCATTTCTTTCTGTATTTTCCTAACGAGCCCCTCATTTCCAAACCCTATTATCGTGCGAAAGCTTAGCGAGGGCCTCGGTTCCGGCAGCCTTGATGCCAAGGTAGCATAAGAGGGTTTCCCGCCAGTTACCCGCTTATGACAGGCTGTAGACGTTCGCGTCACGCCCCGGGGGTTGAAAAGAAGGTCCCCTTCTCCCCGTGTAGTCTGAGTGGCGCTGGCTACCACCCTCAAGCGTCAGATACAGTTGTAGTAAATATAAATACCCCAGAAAGTGAAGGAGAACACAGTCGCCCAGATAGCCGAATTGGTAAGGCATTCGAGATCTAATCGAAAGGCGTGGGTTCGGTCCCCATTCTTAGCGCGTGTTTTTCTTTCTTTCTCACGTAATTAATGAAAAATAATGTAACGTCACTAACGGTAAAAAAATAGTCTAACCATTCCCCTATGCCTCCTTTGGCGTTGTAGACTGCCGGCATTTCTTTCTGTATTTTCCTAACGAGCCCCTCATTTCCAAACCCATATATATATATATATATATATATATATATATATATATATATATATATATATATATATATATATATATATATATATATATATATATATATATATATATATATATATATATATGGGTTATGCGGAGATGTGGGTTCGAGTCCCGCTCCCGGAAAAACGGCGGATTTTTTCTCGACTTATATTTTCGCTTATTTATCAATGAATCAAAGAAACGTGACAAGCACACGTCATTCGGCCCTATTAAATATTTCGAAAAAAGCCGAATAGCACTGGCAATGACGACTGCAACCTTGATATGTATCTTTACCGAGTCCCTCGTCCCGTATCTATCTGTTCTGCTATATAAATATATATATATATATATATATATATATGTGTGTGTGTGTGATTAAATATTGTTACGGAACAAGGGGACCATTTCCGATGTCCCACCATCGACGATGACGAAGCAGAGCTCGCACAGGCTGACGTGCAGCCTGCGCGAGCTCTGCGGTAGCCGCCATGTAGATAGTGTAAAATGTCATGAGCCATTCCACCCTGCGAAGGCGGAGGGCATAGCGCAGTTGAGGGGAAACAGAATTTTTAACAGGCGTGCGATCTCGGGGCGACGATAGATTTTTTTTCCCTTGGTACTGGAGTTGCAGCCGTAAAACAACCCCGGCCCTTACCGTGGCCAGCTGGCTGTACTGCTGTGAAAATTAGCGGCGACAACGCCAACGGTGCAGCGGCCGCTGTCGCGCACTCTACCGGCAGAGTTAAAGTTTAAAGGTAAAAAGGAGTCCCCTACAAAAATGAAAAAAAGTAAATGCGCTCATGCATAAGCTCCTCGCGCTTGAAAAGCACGTGGAGCCTGGTGATTGTACTCCACCGTGAACAATTGCCACTGATATATATATATATATATATATATATATATATATATATATATATATATATATATATATATATATATATATATATATATATATATATATATATATATATCAGGGTGTCGAACCGAACCGGAACCGATCCGCACCGAAAACCGGAACTGAACCGATATTTTTGCGGGAACTGAACCCGAACCCGAACCTTTGTTTTTTGAGCACGCTGCACCCGAACCGGAACTGAACCGAAAAAAGAAATAATGGTTACCGGTTCATGCCGAAACGGTTCGACCCTCCATTGTTGATATTGCACAGTCAATGCAATTCAGGCCTTTTTTCTTTCACGTTCCATCAACTGTTTCGTACCCGCTCGCGCACTTTCCCCTCCAGACAATTGAACACTATCACGATCTATGTAAAAACATGGGAAATGAATGAGCACCAATGTAGCAACGGTCTGTTGCTGCTGGAAGCGCGAGCGCAGTGCAAGCTGACCAAACGAAATGTCTTTCTCGGCAGCTTGCAGGGGATCTAAAACGACTTTGCCCTTCCCTAGCTGCGACTTTATTGGAGAAATCGGGCTGCAGGAGTGCTCCACTGCCCAACAGCGAAAGCCCACACCCGATGTGTGCAAACTTTTTGCATTCGTAATTTGTTTAAAAGGTCCGACACCTGCAAATTGTTAATACTTGGCAAGCGTGACCGCAGGAGCTGCTCAATGGCTAAGCCGTTTGCTGCTGACCACAAGTGGCCTCGATCTCCTTTCCCCACGACCGTTTTTCTGAAGTAGATGGAAATCGAGAACGTCGGTGTATGGAGATTTTGATCCACGTTTAATATCCCCAGCTGGTTAAAATAAGTCTGTCGGCCTGCAACATAAGCTGCGCCCCGAAGCAAAATTATAGCACGAAGCATCAAATGCGCGAGTTTTTTTTTTTTAATGTGTTTACACAAAAAAACAACAAAAATAAAAGGCGAATCACGTTGTTTTAAAATATTACGCAAAAAGTAAGCAATACCGAATAAGTAAAAAAGCATTAAAAAGGTGGATATTGCTCAATACTTTTCTTTGCCCTGCCTTTCACAACCAATCGTGTCATCAATGCGAAGGAAGTCAGTTGCGTGGTCAGTTTTTGAGGACAGTACAGTGGACAAGTTCAGTTTTTTACGGATACAAATAACAACAGATATGTCAGGGAAAACTGTTAAGATGCGCACTTAATCCCTTGGCAAGAAACGGCAGCCCTCGACCTTGTCTTTGAAGCAGGAACAGTAATAAAGCAGATGACACGGGCAGAAAGGCAGGTCGGTACCTCACACTGTCCCATTTGCCCAGCGATCATTGCTGCTTGTTCTGCAGTTTTGTCTGTTTCAGATCTGCTTTTTTCGAAGGTGCGCTTGTACTGACTGCCCAACTCGCTACGTTACTTCTACTGCTACTCGTTCTGGAGGGGAGTACTGCTGTGGACGAATTAAAGAGCGTCTACCCAAAAAAGTGCCATCTCATGCTCCGCGTGTCAAATTTCCCTTTCCTTTTGTAACAACATAATCTGTTATAAGATTCCGCAATTTAGCACACGGCACGATGGCCGGGGGTCAGGCGGTACGATGACATACTGACTGTAATGCCCACATCGGCATAGCTATCGCAAAAGCAATTGCAGAGGTCAGAGCAATAATGCAGTGATTGAGCGTTAACTAAAGCTTACTTTTAACAAAATTGTGGCTAACACATTCGATAAGGTGACAGCTAAAAATTATTCAAGGTGGCCAAAAAATCTAATTTATTGGTAGTATTTATTGCCTGTTGTAGGATTTTTCTGTTTTGTTACAAATATAAAAAATGTGTGCTATTGATATTAAGCGCTGGTATTTGAACGTGCCAGCACGCAGGCCTAAATTTATGGCTTCAAGCTTAGCGTGATGGGCGATTCCATAGCGACGATTGCGATTTCAACAAAAAAGGAAAGGGCAGAAAATATATCCCACCGTAATATCTCTTGGCGGTGGCTTTATGAATAGTCGCAAGGACAACATAAATCTGGGCGAGAAAGTAGGTGGTAAATCGTCGCCACTTCATCTGTTTTTCCAATATCTCGTAATTGTTTAAAGTTTGCTTTGCAATTGCGCCACACTGCCCTTGGGGAACAGCAGCATTTTAAATTTTTGTTTGTATTTTGATTTGACTGTCGTTTTAAACTACTAAATGTTTTTTGCTAATTTCAGTGATAATTCAACTCATCGAACCGGTTCGCGAACCGGTTCGGTACGTGATTTTGTCGAACCGGAACAGAACCGGAACGAAATGATTTCGCCTGAACCAGAACCATAACCGAACCGCTATTATTTTCGGTTCGACACACTGATATATATATATATATATATATATATATATATATATATATATATATATATATATATATATATATATATATATATATATCGCACCAGACCGCACCAGACCGGTATCGCACCAGACCGGTATTCTGGAGGTCGTGGGTTCGGATCCCACCTGGCGGGCATTTTTTCTTCACTTTCTTTCTTTCTTTCCAAATTCTTAATCTGTTTCAATGATCTACCACATCCTCCCCTTTGCTTTCCGAGGTTTTCTCGACTGCCAACCCTTATTTCTGTGTTATTTTCAACGAGCCCCTCATTTCCTATTCTGATTCGCTATATATATATATATATATATATATATATATATATTAGTTTATTTCCCGTCTCCTGCGACCGTGCCCCCCTTCCGAAACGACCTTTTCCTTTCACCTCGTCTCGTTTGAACCCATTCTCGTTTCTCGTTTCTGAAAATTCGCGCTACAATTTCTGAAAGTGGCCCCCAAGTGTGCACCCATGGAAGAGACTATAAAACCATTTGATTCCAAGGCAGTAATTTATGGTGAAGAATTCAGCACATGGGCCATATTTTGCAGCCGGTAAATGTTCCCGTATGACTGAGGATGGTGTTGCGCTCTTGATACAGAAGTTGCTGCTGCGGAAGTCCCGTACGAGAGAAACCTTTGGGCTCTGTCGCAGTTGGTGTCCATATTGGTGCGGCGTGGATGAGGAGCAGATCGTGCGTTGATTGTTTACAGCGTAGCCTTCCATTCGTCTTCGAGATATGGATAGCAGAAAGCGGGGACATCTCAGGGGCGCCTCTGCCTCCGTCGACGCAGCTAAGAGAAAGTGGTTCGCCGCCTGATTGTGTGCTTGGCTCTTACGGTAAAGAGCGCGAAAACTCAAGGGGAGACAGCTCGGTAACAATGTTCCGGTGCGGCCCGACTGTGGTTAGGCGCTTCTCCTCATACTGCGCTCCCTCCTACATTTTCCGTCACGCCTCCTTGCCACATATATAAACAAAAGATAGGACACAGCTTGTTTAGACTTCAGCATTTCTGGTTCTTCTGATTTCTGTACGGGATAACAAAATTTTGTTCGTTTATGCATGCCCCCCTCCTCATAAACAAAACGCTCGCACTGAAACAAAAAAGTATGTTTCAGAAAGAGGTAAGAAAATGATTTCAAAGCATCATCAGAATCAAAACTGAATAGTAAAAAATTAATGTGGAGAAAATCAAAGAAGGCTCTTAAGAGAGCTCCCGACCCTTAACTTTAAAAAACAAACGTCCGCTTTTTATCTGACTGGACTTGGTACAAAAAACATTTAGTGGAAGGGGCTAGGCTGCGCTTGAAATGATTGGCACTGAACTGTCTCCCTCAAATTCGAATGCATACACCGGAGCAGCCCGTATGACAAAACTCGCGGATTTTGGTAAATAGAGCCTGTAGGCCTACGGGGAATGCATAAGCTATGTGGCAGAGCGCCATCGGTCCCATTAAGAAAGTTTTCGCTTTAAAAAAAATGAAGCCAAAGGGTAATATCTCTAAACAACCGTTTGAAATGGGCC
The DNA here is from genome assembly GCF_048455015.1 of Haemaphysalis longicornis. Classification (NCBI taxonomy): domain Eukaryota; kingdom Metazoa; phylum Arthropoda; class Arachnida; order Ixodida; family Ixodidae; genus Haemaphysalis; species Haemaphysalis longicornis. The sequence goes on along the minus strand of NW_027526203.1, from coordinate 447,754,345 downwards.
AGCTTGCTCAAAATAAACGAACGCAAGACAGTACAAAAAACGAGGACTAGCAATCGCATTGGGCCCTCTCTCTTGGTCCTCGTTTTTTTTTTTTTTTTTTTTTGCGCCGTTTTACAGTATTTCAGATATCTCGCCTGGGTCTAGGTTTATTGTACAAAGAAAATGGTTCTTTTCAGTAAAGAACAAGCAGAAACGAGTTTCCACTATGCACCTATAAAATATATTCCCAGCCTCCTTACTATAGATTACTCGAAGTGTCCCGCCGCGCAAGTAATGATATATCGCGATGCTAACTGAATAGGCGGGAGTACAGTACCAAGTGACGTCACCACATGGTTTCGTCATGTAGTTGCAACGGAAAGAACAATAATTTGCGGAGGAGCGCGCGCCGAGTGTTGCTGTGACGCTAGCCGGGGTGCGCCTTCGCTAACCTAGCCATGAAAATTGTAATGTATAGATGCCAAACAATTTGACTCGCCTGATGATGTAGACCTGCTCCATTCCTATCATACGATGCGTTTCTATAATCAGGCTCAGACTACGCCCCTTAGACCAGCTTGCACCATCTAGTGAATCGCCCGCGAGGCAACTTTCCATGATGGCTACAGCGCCATTGTTTCAACGGCTAAAGTCGAAACCAGAGACGCACTATTTTCTTTGTGTTTTATTTCTCCTCTTGGCACACTTGCGTTCATGTTCGACGTACCACGAATCCCGCGTTCGGTGTAGCGGATCCCTTGCCCGTCACCGTGGGTAGCAGGGTTCGGTTCCCTTCCTTACCATGGTTTTCTTTATTAGATGATGTGTTCGTGTGCGGCAGGTGGTGGTGGCGCAGGCTCAGTTTCGGTAGGAAAGCTAACGTGCTTCCTTGACATGACTTTTGTGGGCGCCTTTCGCAGGCGCCTGCTGGTTGCGCGCTTTCGACAACCGAGCCAAATGGGGCTTAGCAGAGCAATACAAAACTGTGTTGGCAAATATGTATCGTAGGATCAAAACCCCGGTCATGAACGACTGACACCAGAACCGTGTTCTATGCGGCGTTCGAACGGCTTGTTGATTGTCTTGTGCCCAAAAGAAATTTAGTCGCAGTACACGTTTTCACCAAACTAGCACAGATATCATTTAATCGTCTTGGGATCGTTTGAGTTATCATAAGTGCAATTCAAGCGCCAATTAAAACCGGCGCTCTGTAGGGGCGTTTTAGCGCCTCCTGGTCGACTTCCAGGAGCACCCCAATCACAGGGTGGCGTCCCCGTACTCCTGCCCATCACTGGCGATCGGCGGGGCCAGACCTCCACGTCACTGGCGGGTGGGTCGCTCCAGCAGGACGGATACCGTCACGCAAGGCAGCTTCGGAACTCCGCCGCCGTCGCCGACAAGCTTTTGGAGAAGAGCTTCCTGTCGCTCCCCGCAGCCTGGATTGATAATAAATAAATAAATAAATAAATAAATAAATAAATAAATAAATAAATAAATAAATAAATAAATAAATAAATAAATAAATAAATAAATAAATAAATAAATAAATATCAACTTTCTAAATTCAATTGTAGGGATGCAGCCGCTAGTATGGTGTGCCCCGCGCGTGGTGACCACGGTGCAGTGTCACGTGCCCTTCACGTGCATGTGGTGCACAGTGAGCCCGCAGCAGACGCGTGTGTAGTGCGCATCAAGGCCGGAACCGTGCGCACAACTACCAAGTCTGGCATAAAACCGGCTCCCACGAGTGCAGCGGGGGAGAGCGATACGGAACAGCCCGGTGGCAGGAGATGGCCAAGATGAGAGCAGCAAGGGGAACACAACCGCAACTACGACTCTCGGCCACCTTGCTGGTGGGCGCCCACTGTGCGGCTTGGGACAAGGACTCGGACACTAGAGTGTGGAGGGAAGCGCCGTATTATTTCCTGCACAATCGGTGCAGTGCGTTATTCAATGTCACGTTGCTCCCGTTACTGGTATGTCTTCCAAGCTGATATTTCTGCACATGTCGTTTTTTGTGTGTGTGTGTGTGTTGTTGTTGTTCCGAAATAAACCGGTGATTTATGTTTCTTATGTGTCGGTGTCGCTTTTTCGGGGGCGGTCGGGGTCGCGAACCCTTCGCACATGAAGGAGGCTTCTTCACGATAAATTCAACTTTCTAAAAATAACGCGTGGGCAACCCGGAGACGAAATGATGGGTAGAGCAGACAATGAAGAGAAACGGCAAAATTTTGTCATGCGTGAGCCCGGCTCAACAACTCACGCTGCTAATGGGAACCTAAAATATAACGTCACAAAATGCCCTCACAAGACTCCTACGCGCCTGAGCCAAAAGCTGAGACCGTAAAATGAGTGGGTATACTTGTCTCCCACATTCAAAAGCGGTGGAAGTATAGGACAGACTATGTGCGGCCTGCGCGAACAACTTCAGGAATAAAAAAAAAATGCAGCACCTTAACCATAATCCAAATATTGTGACAGCGGCCGTAAACCGGGCTTCCACTCTCACGGGCCAGTATTGCAAATCCCTAACGTTACCGAAGATTGTGTGTCTTCTATTTACGAACTTTTCTCGAAAAATCCGGCTCGGATGGGACAGCATTCTTTGGTATCTCGTGAAAGGTATATTTTACACCGCTGCTTTCTCATGTCATACGTCTGTTACTAAAGGCAACATATTCCAACGGGCTGTAAATGTACGATTGGACGCCCCTTCAGAGCAAAGAGATATTAACAGCGGTGCTGAAATGCAATCTGTTTGCAGTTGCGAGGGTGCCAATGGGTGTATATGATAGTGGTAACAAAGTCATTACTAAGGGACAACTCCACAGTTCCGCTCGTCAGAGGTGTACCCAACCACTGTGTAATCTAAATCGCTGCGTCTGCTATGAAGACCCAAGAGTCAGACATTAAACGGACCCTGCAACACTTCGGATGAACGCTTTCACTCTTTCCTTCGCGTTTGGGAGCACTGCGAAATTCATATAGTGATCGCCAGCAGGGAGCGGCACTGCGTGATTTGCTGGGTTAAACTAACCTGCTTGGTTAAACTAACGTGCACCCCACCTTCAGTGAGTTTAAGGGAATAACTATGAACACTTCAGAGACACAGAGGTCGACCCCGGTCCTTTCGCTCAATTGGCTGTTTAATGTTTTGAGGTTAAAATTTAGCTCGGCGTTCTTGCCAGAGTCATCATAGCCAACGCCATGACAGGGATAATGCCGCGAGTGAGATGCCACTTTCTAAACCACTTATATCGTTCAAAATACGCTTAAAAACGCAGCACGGGGTCTACGACTTTCGTCCAGGGAAATTAGCCACGGTTTGGAGCTAACTTCAGTTTCCTTTTAATTTAGCGGCGTTTAAGTACCGTAGCGAACCTTGAGTCAACCTCCATGAAGCCGAGGCGGCTTTCCAACAGAGCAAGGGGGAGTGAACAGTATATGTTCTTGTGGATTTTCACCGGATCTAGCGCGATGCGTGGAGCTAGAAACATAAAAACAAATTGTCAATCAGCGCCTCTCTTCTATCCTACCTCCTGTCAGCCGCCACACTATATCCAGCGCCAGTGCGCCGCAAGGAAGTATCTCGGCGCTGCAGCTAGAAGAGAAGACAACGGAGCACACGTGCCTCTACGTCTGGCGTCGAGCACCGCACTTGCGCTGCTCGTCCCGACGAGGTGGCCGAGAGGTTAAGGCGATGGACTGCTAATCCATTGGGCTCTGCCCGCGTGGGTTCGAATCCCATCCTCGTCGTTATTTTTCTTTTTTTCCAAAATCGCATGAATCCCACTCCAGCCGTACCACGTGACGAAAAAATATTTCATTTCTGTTATCATGCAGACGACCGATAAAAAGACGCCTTTTTTTTTCCCCGCCAGTTTTCCAGAAAACATTACGGCGACCACCGAGTGTCTAAGCAGATGAACTGCTAACCGATCGGGGCTCTTCCCTTCTAGGCCATAATCCCGCCGTCGTCGTTGTTTCTGTCTGACTGCGCACGCGATGTTTGCGCCTCCCAGTAAGAGGAGCCGCGACAACTGAAGATTGCTGAGCTCGACACGGCGCCCGCACGAGGCACAACGCCCGCCCGACTGTGGGTCCAGAGTAGGCAAAGGCAAGAAAACACACCAAAGGAAAACAATTTGCCGGGTTTGCTGGGTATAATCTCGACAAAATAATCTCGACCATTCGTAAATTAGCTCGGCTATGCGGACCTTTACGCGCTAAATAGGCACAACAACACCAACCAGGAGGATGGAGCGCGCTAACCTTCTCTCGGTGACAAATACGGTAATAATGGTCTCTAGACTCTTGTTTTGATCCTAAGAGTGACTTTCGCCTTAGTGTCTCTTTAGCCATAAACAGCTTTGCTGTAAAAAAATTAAAGCCTGTGACAGAATCAGACGACATCTCAAATGCTAAAATAAAATATTGCATAGGTTAAGCAACATAATGGTGCTAAAAATAGTATAGCTTCGACAGATGTAATTCAGTATCTTTCTTGAGAAAGAAAGAGATACTATAGACCTTTCAAAATTGCCGGTAGACCCAGTATTGCTCGACCGGTGTTCGTATGCACCTGTAGACGTGTTTTCTAGCGAATGAAGCTGTTTTTGCGTTTTCGATAGGCTGTTTATGCCGTACAGCTTTGGCTTCTGTACCGGACAGCATGGTGCTGCGTACGGAGATAACCATAAACATTAATGGAATGGACACACGTCTCGAAAGAAAAAAAAAACGGATGCGGGAAGCCCCAGGGTTGTTGCTCGTACGCAACTATGCGGCACTCACGGTGGGGCCTAAGAAGAGTGCTGCTGCAATGTGTGTATTGCATTGTTTTCCTGCGGCCCCGGGTTTGAGGCTGCGTTGGTTACATACTGTCAATCGAAAAGATTTCACGCCAACAGAATCATGGCGTCCACGCTCCGAACACACTCCGAACGCAATCCCGTACCGATGCGCCGTCTCGGCTACGGAACAATGGAGTGAGTTGAGCGGGGTGCATTTTCCTGTTACTACTGAACGCCAGAAATTTTGTGCACCAGCAACACCGCCCCCCATTCACGTTGTACGTAATCATACGCATCCGAATACTTCAAGTTCTTCAAAGCCGGAGGTCACAGACTACATCTGCTGCTTGCACGCAGGGCCACTGCCGGATATCGGCCGTTCAGGAAGCAATTCCATCGGGATGGATGTACCTTTGACTTTCTAGATAACAGAAACCAGAAAACGCGAAAAAGTAATGCTTTCAAGCAGTACCGTGTTTTCAGAGGAACAAGAGTACACACAGGAAACCATTGCTGATGCTTTCCGCGACACGGCTTAATCTAATAATTATCCTGCGCGAGTAAGTAAACAAAGGACAAAATTCAGTAATGCAGGAGATGTTAGACTGTTTACAATGAGTAGCTGTAAGCCCGCAAAAAAAAAAAAAACGGTCCTGCTGCGCTAGTACAGCGTATACATATATACATACATTCAGTAAATACGTAAGCATTGAACGTTTACACCGAGCCATCGTATTCGATTTATTATGAACCTATTGACCACCGATTGATTTCCGGTTCGTTGACAACGAAAAATTAACAGCGACGATAACCTGTCCGTGAGAACAAAAATCAATTTGCTACTGCCGACGATCACCGTCAACACACTCAGAAGTAATTCCAACGATCCTATGAAACGCTCTATCATTTAGAAAAGCATACGTTCAGTCATTTCGTAGTCAACTCTGTCAGTCAGTGGCAGCGAGCACATGCGTGTCCGTGCAGATGTCTGCTCATGCTCGCTATAGCACCCCTTTTGCACCCCGATTGCACCCAAAATTACAGTAACAAAAATACCTAGACCCATTAGTGTATCGGCCGGGCAAAGCAACGTCGACACGTCGTGCTTGGCATGCCAAAAACAAGCAAGCGAAACATCACTAGCCGTATTTAAGTACTAGGTAGTTCGCAAGGTAAACAAGCGCAACTGTTTCACGTGTACGCCTAAAAGCAAAATAATAGCGATCGTTTCCCGTACAGCTTCGTATACGTGGCCAATGGAATATAAGCGTTTTAGGTAATAAAACGGTATGATTTACCGGTAAGGTCGACCAGTTCTTTGAGCCTAGCGGGTGTTGAAGGCGATGGAGTGCAGACGCCTGCAACATTCGACGCCATCCGCCGCTCGCCCTCGTCGCTCCCAAAATTCTGGCTCGGAACGCAGGTGGTATGTTGCAAGCAATACTTCAGCAGTGCACTACATATATACTGTACTAAGCTAGAAAACATTTAAAACCGATCGTTCTCCGTCCAGATGGTTGAAGTAGGGCGCGCAAGCTCGCAGGAACACAAGTCAGCGAAGGTGCTGCGACGGAGCTTCAGGAGTCCAAGATGGAAACGCGAAGGTGCAGACGCCAGGCGTTGCTAGCGGCGCGTTCGTCTCAGAACATGGCGGCCCCCATTCAAGCCTCATTGCAAACATTTTTACACTGGTACAACTTAAGAACTGAGTGAAACGGAAGCTAGTCGAGCTCTCACGAGCTTTTTCTTTCGGTGCTCGGTGCTTGTAAAAGTAGAAATAAACTGAATTGAATTGAATTGAACGACAACGAAGTTCCCCTGCGCCTTATCACCGCAGTAGGCTGCTCATCCACGCGGTGCAAACAGCGCGTTACTACGAGTATTTCTAATTTGGCACTCATCGATTGCGTGGTTTTTCGGTGTTAATATGCTTATAAACTATATAATCCTGCGACGACAAATAAAGTTGTTGAAAAAAAGCATACGGTGTAACCCATTAAACGCAATCTCCTTCCAGAACGCGCGGGAGAGTTGACGTCAGGGGTCCGTCTCTTCGGCGAAAGGATACACGTGAGCTATTGCCGTTCTTAATTGTGTGTATGTGGAATATGGTACTTCAATTGGTTTGCACCTCAGAGCTTCAATCAGCGCACTGTGAGGAAAAACAGTTACATTCATTTTGCACAATAACTTTGCGGTGAGAGCTCGGTAAATTGAGACAATTCATGCAGCCAGCACGAGCACATTGTGCCACTATGCGCACATGGCAACAGCGCAAGCGACAGGCAACCCATGGACCGGGTGGACGGGCAGGCGACCACGCAAGAGGCGCTGTTCTCGGCCGTTGACTGGGAGGGGCTGGCCTTATTCCGCTGGTTGACTGAGCACATCGTGGCGCGTTAGCGCCGGCTCATTTGGCACGGTCCACGATTACCTCTCATCGATCCGGGGTTGTGGCGATCCTTGCGTGCGGCCGCGGTGATAACTGGGCAAAATTATTTCCACGGAACCTTCCTGGTCCGCGAGCGAAGAGTGCCGCATTGTAGCAGCCGTGGGAAAGAGGGTAATAGAAATTGGTTAGGGCGCGCCAGAAAACAAAAGGGAACAGCCAAGTGAGGTCACTCGACGCCTAAGCAGTGCAGGCGATACACCTGGGGATTTCGGTGGTCGCAGGAGACGAGGGGCATGCGTCAGCAGGATGCATTAAAAACCCTGTAGGTGCATTGCAGAGACCTCCGACTGTTATCGCTCGCTACGTAAAGCAAACGGAAGCGAAAAATCACCATTACAGTGGCCTCAAGGTATGGTAAACTGTCCTTCGCGCGCCTTCGAAGCGCCAATAAAAAGCTTGAGAAAATGCTCACACTTTTTGCAGTTTTAGTGCATGCGAAGGAGGGAAACCGCGCAAAATGTGACGAGACAAGAGATCGAGAAAACAACAAAAACAGCGCTGTGTCTGTCGTCTTTTTCGACTCCTGTCTCGTCGAATTTCGCACTGGTCCGCTCCTTGACATAGCCTTAAGATCAAGACTTACTTTGACGTGATCTTGTCCTTTGTCCGTAGCACCTTGTATTATTCATTGTGTTTCTTTCTTCCTTTTCTGTTTATTTATTGTACGCATGCATATATATATATATATATATATATATATATATATATATATATATATATATATATATTAGAGAGAGAGACAGAGAGAGAGAGAGAGAGAGAGAGAGAAAGAAAGAAAGGTAGGTATACTCGGTGACAACTTAAGAACGGCACCGGAAGTTGCCGCTGTGGCTTAGCACCGTAGCCGGATGTTTCTCCGCGCGGCGCAAGTAGGGCGTTACCGGGAATATTTTGAACATGGCGTGAGCCGTTTCCGTGATTTTTTGGACTTAATATGCTAATACACGACTCCAGTGACGACAAACAAACTGCTTGAGACAATGCAGACGATATCATGGATTCATAGCAAACCCCTTTCAAAACGCGCGCGCACTGACGCCACGGGTCCGGTGCTTTGGCGGAGTGATACACTACATGAGGTGGTGCCGTTCTTGAGTTGTAACCGAGTATAGGTAGGTAGGCAGTCTAGAACGCCAAAGGAGGCATAGGGGTGTTAGTGGCATCTTTTTTTACAATGGTTAGTGAAGTTGCCATTTTAAATATACGTAAGAAAGAAAGAAAGGAAAACACGCGCCCAGAGTGGGGACCGAACCCACGCCTTTCGATTTGATCTCGAATGCCTTATTAATTCGACTATCTGGGCAACTGTGCTCTCCTTAACTTTCTGGGGTATTTATATTTACTGGAACTGTATCTGACGCTTCAGGGTGGTAGCCAGCACCACTCTGACTATACGGAGAGAAGGAGACCTTCTTTATATATATATATATATATATATATATATATATATATATATATATATATATATATATATATATATATATATATATATAGCGAATCAGAATAGGAAATGAGGGGCTCGTAGAAATAACAGAGAAATAAGGGTTGGCAGTAGGTCATTGAAACAGATAAAGAATTTAGAAAGAAAGAAAGAAAGCGGAGAAAAAATGCCCGCCAGGTGGGATCCGAACCCACGACCCCCAGAATACCGGTCTGGTGCGATTCCCCCCCCCCCCCCCCCCCCCGCTTTCTGGGGTATTTATGTCGATGTAATTTTTTCCTGTGCTTGGGGGTGGTAGCCAGCGCCCCTCTGACTTCCCGGGTTGAAGGGGACCTTCTTTTTAATCCCCGCGCCGTGACTCCAGTGTCTACGACATGTCGAGAGTGGTCAACCAGCGTTGAACCCTCTTAAGCTCCATATGGCACCAAGACTGCCAGAACAGAGGCCCTCGCTATGCATGTAGCGAATCAGAATAGGAAATGAGGGTTGGCAGTCAAGAAAACCTCGGAAAGCAAAGGGGAGGTTGTGGGAGGTCATTGAAACAGATAAAGAATTTGGAAAGAAAGAAAGAAAGCGGAGAAAAAATGCCCGCCAGGTGGGATCCGAACCCACGACCTCCAGAATACCGGTCTGGTTCGATAATCACTACGCTACCGGCGGGGCGATTCCCCCCCCCCCCCCCCCCCCCCGCTTTCTGGGGTATTTATGTCGACGTAATTTTGTCCTGTGCTTGGGGGTGGTAGCCCCGAGGGGGTGGTAGCCCCCTTCACCCCGAGAAGTCAGAGTGGCGCTGGCTACCGCCCCCAAGCACAGGAAAAAATTACATCGACATAAATACCCCAGAAAGCGGGGGGGGGGGGGGGGGGGAATCGCCCCGCCGGCAGCGTAGTGATTATCGCACCAGACGGTATTATGGAGGTCGTGGGTTCGGATCCCACCTGGCGGGCATTTTTTCTCCGCTTTCTTTCTTTCTTTCCAAATTCTTTATCTGTTTCAATGACCTACCACAACCTCCCCTTTGCTTTCCGAGGTTTCTGACTGCCAACCCTTATTTCTATGATATATATATATATATATATATATATATATATATATATATATATATATATATATATATATATATATATATATATATATGTCTATTTATTGTACACAAGCCTTCCTTTTTCTTTATTGTGCACTTTGTCACCATGTCTGGAAACCCCCATATATATTGTCACGTAACCAAAGACGACGCAGCTGTCTTGGAGGGAAAAAAAAACAAGTTTATTGGAGCGAACTTGTGCTGCCCTAACAACTCAAATAATACACAGGCGGCAAAGCAGCAGTCAACGAAGTGACGAGCGCAGGTGAGTGTCGGCGAATCGAATAACCACGGCGTCTGCTCCGCGGGCATTTATCTTTGGGCGCGAGTGTTTCTCGAACCGTCGCATCACATTCAGAACACTGTAGATCAAAGAATATTATGCTATGCTGTTGGCGTTAGTTCCAAACACTCTCCCTATCAAAAGAGATAACACGTGCGGCATAAAAATAAAGAATGGAACACGCGCTTCACTTGGCACACAGATAACACAGACCGGCGCAGCCGGTCGGTAAAAACAAAACATAAATAAACAAACCCAATGCATGGTTCGCGGGAATATTAGTAACCTGTTATGTTCATGTGGCAATACTTATGATGTATTAGTTTGCTTGTGTTAAGTGCGATGCACTTTATAAGCGACCCTGAATCCGCCGTCATCCGCGCTCGATCCTCCTCCTCTCCACTAGCAACGGGCGAGGAGCGGAGAGGAGCGTCTGTAGCAACGGCGCAGCGACGTCACACCCCACGTGACCCGCGCGCGCTCCGCCTCCCGCGCCGTGGCTGCGCGCGCCCGCGCCGGCTCCCGCACCGCTCCTCGCGCCGTGACGTCACACTCCCACGTGACCGCGCGCTGGCGCCTTTGCGTCTGCTCCCCCTCTCCTCGCGCCGTGACGTCACATGTTCTGCAGCTGGCGCGCCGTGTACTCTACGCCGTGTACTCTCCGTGTACTCTCGGCGCAAGAAATGCATTCGCACTTCCTCACGATTCCCTTCGGGGAGGTGGGGGCAATTTTTTATATTTATGTTGTCTTCACTCATTTTGTACTGGTCTAAACCACTGAATCCTTAATCACATCGTTAACCCACGTATTAGATATAGGAGGTCCCACCGACAGTCGTCGACTTTGGGACCTCCTCCTGTAATGTTTTCATCGTGTATTTTTTTCTTTACGCTGGAATAAAATTTTATTCAATTCAATTCAATTCTCGCCGTGAACGAACCTGTGACACCCTCGTAATGCATGCCATGGCAATTAAGCCAAAGGCTGCACCTAACGAAGGCTGTACCTAAAGGAACTTCGGACACTCTTCTTGTTCAGGCGGAATATGCTCAGAAATGAATACTCAGTACATGTAGCGTAGAAATAAAACGAATTCAGTGTTTCGTCTCATTGCTTTACGCAGGAATTTTGATGTGTTCTATGTTGCGACTAAGATACGACGTTTCTCGCTTCTTTTGCAATTAAGATATGCAACATGAGGCTTATCCGAATGAAAGGGCAACGTATATAATTCATTACAACGTTTGGGGTGGGCCGGCCTACTTTTTCTGCTTCCATTACTCGTAAGCCCACTATTAAAATGTGAACCGTGTCCTTTGAAAAACGTCTATGCAAAAGTGTGCATAGAAGCAGATTCTGCGAGAACGGGTAATATCGCTTTGTACTGGTAATATCGCTTTGTACGATGTTAATAACATCGTCTAACCTCCCGCCTTTGTTAGGCCTGCGTCTGCTAAAGCGTTTGAGGGGCATTATACTGACACTGTCCCCGCTTCAGATATTAAGAAATAGAACCCGTTCAATCACTGTTCTTTAACGAGGCTCAAAATTATATAGCATTTATTTGCGAACGTAATTGTTAGGATCGAAACAAGGTTTTCGAGATTCCCATCTTTCGCGCCGAGAGGATGTTGGCGCGCTCGCTCAGTGTTTTTGAAGAGGCACTAAAAGCGAAAGTCACACTAAGGACTGAAAAAAAAAAAGATTCTCGAGACCGTTATTCCAGTATTTATCACCGAGAGGAGGTTAGCGCGCTTCATCGTCCTGTGTTGTGCATATTTAGAGCGTAAAGGTCCGCATAGCCGAGCTAATTCACGAATGGTCGAGATTATTTTGCCGAGATTATACCCAGCAAACTCGGCCAATTGTTTTCCTTTGGTGTGTTTTCTTGCCTTTGCCTACTCTGGCCCCACAGTCGGGCGGGCGTTTTGCCTCGTGCGGGCGCCGTGTCGAGCTCAGCAATCTTCGGTTGTCGCGGCTCCGCTTAAGGCGCAAACATCGCGTGCGCAGTCAGACAGAAACAACGACGACGGCGGGATTATGGCCTACAAGGGAAGAGCCCCGATCGGTTAGCAGTTCATCTGCCTAGATCCTTGGCGGTCGCCGTAATGCTTTCTGGAAAACTGTCGGGGAAAAAAAGGCGTCTTTTTATCGGTCGTCCGCATGATAACAGAAATGAAATATTTTTTCGTCACGTAGTATGGCTAGAGTGGGGTATATATGATTTTGGAAAAAAAAAAAGAAAAATAACGACGAGGATGGGATTCGAACCCACGCGGGCAGAGCCCAATGGATTAGCAGTCCATCGCCTTAACCTCTCGGCCACCTCGTCAGGACGTGCAGCGCAAGTGCGGCGCACGACGCCAGGCAGAGAGGCACGTGTGCTCCGTTGTCTTCTCTTCTAGCTGCAGCGCAGAGATACTTCCTTGCGGCACACTCATGATGAACACTGCGTAACAGCTGACAGGAGGTAGGATAGAACTGAGACGGTAACTGACAAATCTGCGCGCATCACATAAGATCTTCATTCTACTGAAACGATTTTGTTTTTGAAAATTTATCACACCATCTGTCGTTCACTGCCTCTTCATCCTCTGAAATTCCATCTCAACTTAGTGAACAGTAGCTCGAGGCTCACTGCGGAACTTGGATACCATGACGCCGAAGCGAACAGCAAACACTACCCAATTACCTTAGGCACCAGCCGTTTAATACGTTCTGCGCTTTTTCTTGTCATTACCCACATTTTCTTGCGTAGAAAGTGCGTTGTAAAATGGCATTTCCCTCACATCATCGCCCCGCCCCGTTGACCACCTCACGTCGGCGGCATGGCGACACACCGAGACGAACGCGAAGATAAATTTCATTAATTGCTAGCCGGTGTAATCTCTACAACCTAGGAGTGAACAAATTAAAATTCGAGAAAGTTCATGTAATTAGTGAACATCATAGTTTGGAAGACCGAGATGGCCGAGGAGTGGTCGTGAATGGCGCTTGGTGTTCTCTGTTCAGCCGCGTACCACAGGTAAACGAAAGCAACAAACTAAAGCTAAACAGTCAAATAGAACAGTACATGGGTGAAATGCCCGATGCAGCCCCCAAAAGGACTTCGACGAATTCCCTTCAGCGTCCCTTTTATCCAAAGGACTCGCCTTCCTTCCCTTCCACCCCCCACCTTCTTGCGCTGGCGAAATAGCCGCTACTCCGGCAATGCATTGCGAAGCGAAGAGAACACGCTGCACCTGCTGTCCAGTTATCTCGCTCTCTACGGCGGGAGTTAACAGCGCCTGGATTGCCCGAACTCACTTCTTACGGGAGAGAAAATAACAAATTAATGCACTACATCAGTTGTGCGCGGAGCATAGTCTGTGCTATATTTAAAAGGAAAATGGCCTTTCTCTTTTAAGCCGGGCCACGTTATCAGATCGACCAGAAAAAGTGACTTCGATTTGTCCGTGAATGGGATGATCGCATGTCCTTTGGTTGGTATTATCAGGTAAGAGGATCAAAATAAAAGATCGTAACTTCGGGCCCAAGAAACTGATTTCTAGTGTCCTTGACGTTTCACGGGTGGAGTTTAGGTCCATTCTGTGCTCTCTTTCAATTTACCACTGGAATCGCTACAAGGTGGTGATTGAGACATGACACGTTCTTAAGCTGTATACGCTGCTGCATATAACATTGGAAAAAGTTGACGTTGACCTCACGACCACCTGCTTCTGCGAGGACCATGGAGCTTCGGCGGCGCCACGAAATGCTGATCGGTAATACCCTAAGAACGTTTCACATTAAATAGTAGATAATTTAGTTGCGAGTACAATTCCGTCATTTCTTTGGACGCTGATTACGTGCTAGGGAATTATGGCCTTGTCAAACCTAGCGCACCTATTGAGTAAGACAGCAATCCTATTAGCAAGAAAACACGTGGGTGTGGAGAAGCACACTGAATGAGACGTACGGAGCGCCAAAAAGGTATTGTGTGAATCCGTATGGCAGAATGAACTACGTCGGCCAAGAGGGAAGGTACTCGAACGACCGGCCTCGAGGGGATAACAACTTTAGGCGCGTGAGACCGAACAGCTGGCTCTGCATTGACGCAAGCGGGCAGGACTTCTAAGCAGGCATGCACAGTTCAATGTGGGCCTACCAACTGCCGGCGAGACAGGGTGCCATCCAGTTAATATCGGTTTTGCGAAAGGTGGAGTACTGAGCCATACTCTGTTAGGTATTACGCTCATTGGGTGGTCGGACAAAATGCCTGAATTTCTCTGTGCCACTGTGTACGCTCATGATGTCCGCATCTTGCCTATTGGTGTAACTAGACCACAGTTGCGTCCTAAATGCACACAACAGCTTACAGCAAGCTGCGACAACGACGTTCAGGGACTTGTGCTGTCACGGTCTGAGTCTAGCTCCGACAAGATGCACGCTTCTCGAGTTCAGCAGAAGGTCAATGCTCAATACCCCTCCGCTACTAGCTGACGGAACTTTAATACATTACGTTACGACCCATAAATTTCTGGGGGTCGGAGTGTACCGCCGGCTGTTGTGAACGGAACATATCACCCCGCTGGTGACTAAACTTACAAGCTTTGTGCCCGTTCTTCGTTTATAGAGGCGGGAATGAGACGGGGCCGTTCCGTGAGCGCTCTTCCCTATGGGGTTCTTTTTTTCTTGGGGGTGAGGCGGGGATTACCTTTGTTCCAGCCTGCCGGTCATTCCGCATTTTCACGCCTAACGCCGACACCACTGGTCTGTTAGCACAGGCCGTAAGAATATGCTTGTGCCTACCGGAATGTATCTCCACTGTGGGTACCGTTGCCGAGACACGTGTCTATCCGGTGGATGCACTTCTCTTGTGCGAACCTCTTCGTACCTACTTCCGGTGTCTGACGACATGCACACCGTCCCATGTCGAGTCTTCCACGCATGTTCCATAAGTTGTTATGTAATAGCCATTTCATGTTTTGGACAGAAAATTCCTCAGGTTGCGTCCCGATGGTGGTCTCCTCAAATCATCCGTGGGTGCTATCAAAACCATCAATCTGCCTTCCTATATCGGGAACTGTCAAGAACTCTAGTTTTGTACTCAACGGCTTTCAAACAATTGATTCTAGATTTCTTCAAAACACATAGGCCTAAACAATGCATGTATATGTCTATGGCTCTGTGAATGAGTCCAGGGCCACTGCGGCTGTGGTAATTTTAAGACCGCATTTACTTCAGAACTTCCATTACACTGACCTTTATTGAACAAAACTCCTCCGCCAAAAATTACGGAGCAAGATGGAAGTGCATTCACCCGGACGCTCTGACTGAGATTTAAAGAAAGAATTAGAAAAGATTATCTTGAAAACTGAACGTACACGTGACCGGTTACGGAGCTTTTATAGCTGGCTATTGGGAGGCTTAGTTGATCTTTAGGAAAAACAATACACAATACATGTTGCCATTGAAGGTGAGGACAACGGACAGGACACACGTTCACTTCCAGATGTCTGCATTTATCAAAATATAAATCAAGCTATACATCAACTAAGCACCACGGCGAAAGCTGCCCCAACAGGTTCAGTTACTTCTACCGTAAAACCGCCAGTTATTTTAAAGAATGTTAGCCTTAGCGCTGTCATTTGCGGCACTTGCCTTGACGTGGAGACTTCCAGCTGTTCTGAGCGGCGGGCTTCAGGAACGTTTCCGTCCACGCGGGCTACGTCTGAGGGCAGAGTTTCGATGGGTCGACCGGGGCGGTCCTTCAGACGAGGACGACAGCTCGACCCCACCTCAGTGTCGTGCCTATTCTTCTTCTTTGTCGTACAGACTCGTTCTGGATAAGCCCGGCTTCCTGGTGACGCTTACAGAGGTGATGGTGGTTGGAGGGCCGCCAGAGCTTCAACTTCCGGAAGCGCACCGTCAGCGGATATGGCAGTCCCGACGGGCGGCAGGGGATCGGCCATTAGAACGATGGACTTGGACCACGTTGCTGTTGTGAGCTGCTGCTGCTCATACACATAAGTGAGCGGCTGCGACAAATCTGCGCTAGCAAATCTGCGCTAGCAAATCTGCGAGGCGGATGCGGAGCATCTGGGGTATCTTCTCTGGAGCCCTGGCCCGGCTCGGGTCGGCCCGGCCTCGAGGACGAGGTTTAGCCATTGACATCCAGGTTGTTGGCTCCGACCAGAATATGAAAGAGCGATTTCTGGTCTACTTCAGAAGCACCGGTTCCCAGGCCGGGGCAGCGCCGTGCTCCTGACCGTTCATGGCAATCGGCGGTGGCCATTCCTTTGCGTTATTGGCGGCTGGCATGTCTCTGCGGTGCTCCGTTGTCCAGGCGAGCCCCTTCTCGAGGATGAACGCCTTGACGTTAAGCAAATGCCGAAGTTCGCCGACCCCGCGGTGCCCCATAAGTCTTCGGGATTGTCACCGACACCTTAGAGACCTCTGCCTGAAGCTTCGCAGTCGGCATTTCTCCTAGAAAGATAAATAAATAAATAAATAAATAAATAAATAAATAAATAAATAAATAAATAAATAAATAAATAAATAAATAAATAAATAAATAACCTATTCCATAATAATCTATAAAGATCCATTGGTGGAGCTTTTAAAGTGCGTGAGCATATCGTATACCTACGCTGAAAATAGCGCCGGTGAGAGACGGGCCCTGCTAGGTCCCTGAGCAAATCGCTTATTTTTGCGGACCGGTGCTGCCTGTCTATCTCTGCCCTAGTGGGGAGCACGCGGTAAGGCTAGCCACTGAGGAAGGGAAGGACAGAGCAACAGGAGACGCGATTCAACCTGCGCCTTTTTGGCTACGTCACCCGCTGCACGCACGCACGAAAGCAGCTCTCGCCAAGCGCTCTCTAAGCTCCTTCTTCGTTCTCTGCTTAAGCTCGCTCAGTTACAGAGCGACGGGTATCGACACGAAAATATTTCCCATACGCCTTATCTATAGCACTCACGCAATAATAATAGCAAAACACTCTTAAGATGAGAATTATAACAGCAATAATTGCAGCCTCCTTCATATTCCTTCATCGTCTTTGTGGAGCGTAACGGGTTCCGATTCCTTCCCCATGTTCCCCAGGATTACCCCGTATATCGCTTCGTCTGGTGAGGGCATCTACAGGAAACACATTTTATTATTGCCTACTTAGAAGGGGCGCGGGAGGAGTAGTATAGTCAAGCGCATAAACGGAATATTTCTTGCATCTTTTTTCATTTCTCTTTTCTTTGCCTGTGCTGGCCTCGCAGCCAACTGACGGGCTACTCGTTTTGTGCAGTTGAAAGCCATCGCCGCCTATCTCATCTCCGCTTTCCTCACATCATCCAGGATATTACGAAAATAATAGGTAAAACAGATAAAATGGTGAAGTCGTGACAGCAGCTTCCACCGCAGATCCCTACGCAGATCACCAGTCCACCTCCTTAGCATAACGGTTACCTCATACTTTTTTTAAAGATACGGGGGGGGGGGGGGGTGCGCCCTCTTGTTTAATTTCTTGTCTACATGGCACTAGAAATTAGTGCTGTTTGGTCTGGCGGTATGGTCATTCACAGGTATACATACATTCATTCGAAAAAAAAAAGAAAAATTACGACGAGGATGGGATTCGAACCCACGCGGGCAGAGCCCAATGGATTAGCAGTCCATCGCCTTAACCTCTCGGCCACCTCGTCTTTTTTTTTTTTTTTTTTTCTGAAACAATAACTTTATTTACACATAAATATACACGTCATGCCGAGTGTTACACCTGGTTCAGGAGCAGCTCTGACAGTGGATGTGTCGGTTACATGTTTGGCGGGTAAGATGACAACGAACGTGAAACCAGGAGAAGCAAAAAAAAGGGGCAAACAGACACGAAACAAAAATAGGAGGACAATGAGAAACAGCAGCACAGGCTCTACAAAAACAAAGGCTAAAGGAATTGTGTGTGTCCTATGGCTGGTGCTATCTTTCCTGTTTCTCAAAAGAGGACTTGGTCAACGTAGATACGCTGGCCCGTTGAACGCTCCAGGCCCCCCCCCCCCCTTTTTTTTTTTTAATGGCTTAGGCGTTTCCCTGCCTGCGCCTTTCCTCATTTGTTTTGTAGCGCTTCAGCGCATGGCTGCCTCGGGCGAGCTTCCTTCGCAGTTCCAGGTCGCAGTCAGATGTGCCCAATGCGCTGACCGTCCATTGGACCTCCCGCAGAAAGTGTCGCCATGCGGGTTGTGGGTGGAGGGCGCACTCCACTGCATCTACCCTCGCTTTCCAGAGGGAGTGAAGTCCGATGGCTAGGACACAATCACGGAAAGCGGGGTGCTCTGTGTCCACACACAGGAACTTGAGGCCCGGCCAAGTGACGTTCCACGATGTTCTGAAGCACGCTTGTATTTCGTGCCAGAAATACATCGCCGTGTTGCAGTCAAGGAATGCATGTTCTGCGGTTTCCGGTTTGCCACACAGGAGGCATCCGGCGCCCCAGGGGAGGAAGAAGCCCCGCTCCTGCTGACGCGCCATGACTGGCAACACTGCCGCGTGGAAACGGAAGAAAAAATCTTTTGTGCCGACTGGGATGGGGGATTGCCTGACTCGCTTGAGAACATCGCCTCCACCCTGAGGGACCGGTGGCTGACGGTACAGGGGTGGTGGCAGTGTCTGAGCAACTAGGTCCCAGTATAACTTTCGCGGCTTCACAGCGAGCAGGTATTCCCAAGAAAAACGCGTCTGAAGTGAAGCCACCGCGCTCGCTATCTCCCTGTAGAACCCGGTGGTGCGAGAGCCGTGATCGACAGGCGCTGATGTGGCAAGCCACGGCCGTAAGTGAAAGGAGCCTATGCATTGGATGGCCGCCTGAAGAAACGGGTCGACCTGGTCGCGGAAGAAAAGGAAGCGCTGGACTACGAGCTTGAGTTCTGCGTTTATCAGTCCAATGCCACCCCCCTCCACGCTCCAGAAGAGATTGGTGCGGCGCATGGGCTCGTATTGCGACCGCCAAACGAACACTGCCCACGACCGGTGTAGCCTCTGTATCGAGCCGGCATCGATGGTGGTAATGCGCGCTGCGTACAGAATTGCGGGGTAGGCTACCATGTTGCACAAGAGGGACCTTGCATAAATTGATATGTTACGGTTCCTCCAGGGGTGAAGCTTCCATTCGGCCGCGTCAACTTTTGATTTCCATCTAGGCGCCACCGCCTGGCCCACTCCGATCTTTACCCCTAGATATGTCTCAACGCGGTCCGACCACCGCATGTTGAAACACTTGCGCGGCTTTCTTTCCCAGCACCCCAACCAGGCTCCCTCGGATTTTTCAAGGTTCAGCTCTGCACCGGAGAAACCGCAGAACTGATGTGCCAGTCGGAGTACTTCTCCGGCTTGGGCAGCTGTTGTGCAGATAAGGGCAACGTCGTCGGCATATGCCAACACTCGGAGTTCCCGTCCGCCCATAACGAGTCCTTCGATTTTGGTGGACGCAGCAACCATGCGACACAGCGGCTCCAGGTAAAGAGCAAAAAGTAGTGGAGACATTGGACAGCCTTGGCGGACAGAGTTTTGTACCATGATGGGGGTTCCTACTTGCCCATTAACGATTATGCTCGTCGTGATTTGAGTGTAGCATATCTGGATCCACTCCAACATGGTGTCTCCTACTCCGCAGTGCCTGAGGAGTGTGAACAGGAAAGGCCGCTGTACCCTGTCGAATGCCTTCCTAAGGTCGAGCTGTAGCACAGCCAGTGGTCTTAACCCTAGCTCTCCCGCCTCACAAGCGGTCCTCATCCAGTGAAGGTTGGAATTTATTGTTCGCCCTTTGAAGCCGCAAGTCTGGTGTGGGCCCACCACCGTACTAAGGGCCGTTTCGAGTCGATGAGCCAGTATCCGAGCCAGGATTTTGTAGTCTGACGACAAAAGGGAAATCGGGCGGAAATCGGATGTGCTTGGAATTGGACCGGATTGTGGTGTTTTCGGCAGGAGGACCAGGTGGCTATTTCGCATGGAAGGAGGAAGTAGCTTTTTGTGCATTGTGTCCTCGAAAACTGAAGCGAGTATTGGACTTAACCATTTTTGAAAAGTCATGTAAAATTCTGAAACTATCCCGTCTGGACCTGGGGACTTGTTTCTGGGTAGCTGTTTGATTACGGATTCTACCTCCGCTGCAGTTATTGGAGAGTTAATTAATTCTCTCAAATCCTCCGATACCTTTGGGAGCTCACTCAGAACTTCCTCGGGCACGGGGTCTAATCCAATCTGCAAATTAAACAGGCTGGAGTAAAAGTCCTCAAAGGCGCTTGCCACTTCACGCGGTCCCCGCGCGAGCTGCCCTTGGTGTTGAACCTCGGTGATGTTTTTCCGGGTAGCGTTCTCTCTCTCGAGCGTGCGGAAGATTTTCGAGGGCTGTGCCTCCTGCTCAACTCTCTGCTCCCTGCTGCGGACCAAGGCACCCCAGTAGCGTTGTTCCAGTTCATTGAAAAGCTCTTTTTTAGTTACGCGGATGTCCTCGCGAAATTCCCCAGGCCTCTCTTCATCCGCCTCGATGAGGTCTCGGAGCGTTGACATGAGGCGGTTTTGGGTAGCTCTACCACGCGCAGCCTCTCGCCTGCCTATGGTAGTTGCAACTTCTTTTATTTTAGTTTTGAAAGATTCCCACTCGCTGGACCCTATCGTGCGGGTTCCCAAGCATTTTATTTCTTCCCGCACGCGTTCTACGAATTCTGGGTTTTGCATGATGGATGCGTTCATTATCCAACGCGGATTTAGTTTGCCATGCTTTTGGTTTACATCGTACCCAATTTCACATGTCACTAAGCCGTGGTCAGACAGTGGGACGGGTGTCATGGCGTAGTCTTGTATTCGTGAAAGTAAGTCTCCTGAGACATAAAACCGGTCCAGCCGGGCCTGAGACACACCACTCCATCTGGTGTATCGTGGGGTGGCCCACTTCCGTCCCGAGGCCGCGTCGGTCAGGTCACAGTCACGAACTACTGACTTTAAAATTCGCGACGAGGCATCGGTGCTGCTGCACCCACCTGCTCTGTCACTTTTTTCCGTCACACAATTAAAGTCACCGCCAAATATCACCGTGCATGGGACATTCAAAAGAGGGCGGGTGGCGGTGAAGAGCTCACTTCGTGATGGTGGGTCATTGGGAGCGTACATGCACAGGAAACGGGTGAGTTCCCCTCCCACAAATGCGTCCACTAGGCTGAAGCGGCCATCTATGCCCAATTCGCAGTCCACGATTTTGACCGAATCATTTTTCCTAACGAGAATGGCTGCGCCGCCTGCTCGGGTCTCGGTCAGGGTGTGAAAACACCAGAACTGATTGCCGAACAGGCGTACAAAATTTTTTGCATCGTCTGGGTTTCCGATTTTTGTTTCCTGAAGAAAGGCTACATCAATTTTTTCCTGATTCAGAAGTTCTAATAGCCAAAGTCTCCGTTTAGCGGAGACAAGGCTGACTACGTTAAGCGTGGCTAGTTTTAAAAAGGTTTGGGGGAGGCTCATTGTGGGAAAGGCGCTCACCTCGACTGCTTTTATCTCGGTTTCTCGGGGTTCCTCGACCCGCTTTCTCCCTGGCCGGTGTTGTTTCCAGCCCTGCCGCGAGCCTTTCGGCGCGTCACAATTGGGCTTTCAGGTTCGGGACGAGCAGTGCGTCTCCGGTGCTCGACGCCAGACGTAGAGACGTGTGTTCTCCATTGTTTTCATTTCAATAGGGGCAGCGCGGAGATACCTTCTTGCGGCACACTCATAAAAACACTGCGTAACAGCTGACAGGGGGTAGGATAGAACTGAGACGCTGACAGACAAAGCTGCGCGCATCGCATAAGATGTTAATGCTGCTCATACGTATTTTTTTCCCCTCTGAGATCCATGAAAGCATGTTGAAACGCCACCTCAGCTTCATGAAGCGCGACCAAGCCTCACTGAGGTACTTGGACGCCGCTAATTTAAAGGGACACTGAAGTGAATTGCCACGAATGCCTAAATCATCGTATAATACCTTATTTATTTATTTATTTATTTATTTATTTATTTATTTATTTATTTATTTATTTATTTATTTATTTATTTATTTATTTATTTATTTATTTATTTATTTATTTATTTATTTATTTATTTATTTATTTATTTATTTATTTATTTATTTATTGGTTGATTGTAAGGTTTTAACGCTCCGACGCTACACACGCGATGAGGCGCGCCATAGTGGAGGGCTCCGGATAAATTCTGACCACCTGGGGATCCTTAACGTGCGCCGAAATCTCGAACACACGGGAGTTTTCGCTTTTCGCCTCCATCAGACAAGCAGCCTCCACGGCTGGGAATCGAGCCCGCGTCCTTGGGCTCAGCAGCACAACGCCTTATCCCCTGAGTTACCGCGACGGGTTCGCACAATACCTACCGCGCTTTTTCGTCCCATTACACGTATTTTCTTACGGGAAAGCGCAGAACGTATTACATGGCTTGCTCCTTATACGGATCGTCGTTCCCAGTTACACCGGGTTCTTTTTTGGGGCGATCCCTTGGTTACAGCCTGCCAGCCATTTCGCATTTTCGCATTAACGCCGGCACCCCTTGGAAGTTATGCAAGCAAGGACCCTGAGATTATTCCTGTGCCTACCAGAACGTACCTCCACTGTGGGTACAATTGTTGAGACACGTGTCTATCTGGTGGATGCACTGCTCTCGTGCAAAGCTCGTCGTGCCTACTTCCAGAGTCTGACCGGACATGCACACCGTCCCATTTCGTTTCTTTCAACTACGTGTTCCAGAAGCTGTTCTGAAGTAGCCGTTTCTTGTTTTGGATAGAAAATTATCTCGGATTTCGCCCCAACGGTGGTCTCCTGAAATCATCTGCGGGTGCTATAAAAACTACCAATCCACCTTTCTATATCGGGAACTCTCAAGAACGCTAGTTTTTCCTCAACTACTCTAAAGGAAACAGTTATATGCCAATGGCTCTGTGACTCCATTAAGGTCAACCGAGGTTGTGGTAATTTTAAGACGACACTGGGTTCCGAACTTCCATTACACTAACAACTAAATTGTCCTAAAACTTACGGAGCAAAATCGCAGCGCATACCCGTTGATGGTGCATATCAAATGGCAGAAGGGGTCAGGACAGATTTGCCTTGAGAACGGAATGTTCACGGGCAGAGGTCAGCGGACGAACTCCCTACCGCATTCCCCCCTTTGTTTTCCGAGGTTTTCTTGACTGGCAATCCTTATTCTATATATATATATATATATATATATATATATATATATATATATATATATATATATATATATATATATATATATATATATATATATATATATATATATATATATATATATATATATATTCTTGACTGCCAATCCTTATTCTATATATATATCTATATCACAAACGGAGGTTTCATTTCAAGCGGGGTTGTCTTCTGTCGCTATTGCTGTTCATGCGGTACATGACAACACTAGAAAGAAAGCTTGAAGACCGTAAAATAGGTTACAATCTGTGTTATAGCCGCAAAGGACAGGAAGTTGAACAACATATCCCGGGACTGATACATACAGATGACATAGTACTACTAGCAGATAGCAGACTGTCTCCAACAGCTCAGATATATGCGGGGAAGAAGCCACTAAAATGGGGTTAGAGTTTAGCACAGCAAAATCTGGAGTTCTGGTTTTTAATGACGACGCCCGTAACGAATCGGTATTCGTCCAACAAGCAACAATACCGTACGTAACGAAATACAGATATCTGGGCATATGGATGAACGAATGTCAGGCCTATCTAAAAACTCATGAGGAGCATTTAAGAATGAAAAGAAAAAGAAATGCACCTATCATGAAGCACAGAGCACTTTGGGGGATATAACAAATATGAAGTAGTGAGAGGAATCTGGAAGGGCGTAATGGTACCGGCACTCACCTTTTCAAACGCAGTAGTGTGTGTCAAATCAGAGATTCAAATACGGCTAGAACTAACTCAGAGAGCGGTAGGTCGATTGGCATTAGAAGCACACAGTAAAACAACAAATAAGGCAGTGCAGCGAGACATGGGATAGGTTGTTTGCGGACAGAAACGATTATCCGCGAGCCGATGCAGGAAGAACTGTGCGCAGGTTGCGGCAGGGAGCCAGAAACCATGCGACATATTTTAACGGAGTGCAGAGGTATCCGTCCAGTCCTCAGTGAGGAAAGGCATCCAGCTTCAGGAAGCCCGTGGCTTTAAGGTTAACGGAAAAGTGAATTGGACAGCAGTAGAGGTTAGTAAAAGAAGGTTAGAATGTTGGTGGGAAAAGAGCAGAGAACAATCTGGGAAGACATGCGAACAATGAAGTCAGAGTAGCACAAAAATTCCATGAGGTTTTTGTTTTTTTAACACAAAAGTGTTTTATTCCGGAATTCACGAAGATTTCACTTACGTCATATCCGTCGCGGACGTGGCGCCAGTACAACGAAGCCAGCGGCCTGTAAAGGGTGTACCCCTGCACATAGAGTCTTCTTGCGAGGAAGCAACCCTTAGCAGTAAAGAGTACGTTATACTTGGGGTTGTTCGTTTTCGGATTTTATATTTTAACACGAAAGTGTTTTATGCCAGGATACACCAAGATTTCACTGACGTCATATCCGTAACGGAAATGACGCCAGTACATCTTTGCCGAAGCGACCCGCCAGCAGGACGTCACTCGCCAAACCCACCCACAAGACAGCCGCCGACCCTCAAATCATGCTCAGCTGCAGATTTCGCGGTAATTTTCACTTTCGTGTTTTACCGATTCCTATGACAGAGGAACCAACCACAGTTTTTTTATTAATATTATTTGGCGAGGTGATTGTACTGTGGCGTTACGACTAAGAGCGCTGTGCAACGTCACCCTATTACAAAGGGGAAGCCGCTAAGCATCATCATCATCATATTTAGGTGGTACACAGGACCATTGGATGCCGGCATACTCGGTTGGTGTTGTTGCCCATGAGCCAAACCAAAGTCCAGAGCTCTTCAAAAGGTTGACTTCAGCACCAGAAACTAATCCGAATGCGTGTGTCACAGATATAACTTTATCAATACTTGGTTTATCGCTACAGAATAAGGCCGAATCGTCAGCATAAGATTGATTGATTGTAGGGTTTAACGCGCCGACGCAACGCAGGCGATGAGGCGCGCCGTAGTGGAGGGCTCCGGATTAATTTTGACCACCTGGGGATCTTTATCGTGCGCCGAAATCTCGTACACACGGGCGTTTTTGCTTTTCGCCTCCATCAGAAAAGCGGCCGCCGCGGCCGGGAATCGAACCCGCGACCTCGTGCTCAGCAGCGCAACGCCTTAGCCACTGAGCCACCGCGGCGGGTCTCGTCAGCATAAGTCAGTAGTTTGAGTCCGGTTCCGAGCATATGAAAACTCCGAATGCTACTGCATTGGAACACACTCCGACATAAAGGCTCTAAGTAGAGTGCAAAAAATTGGCCGCGTATCTGCTCCTTTCGTTGCAAATGCCGTCAAAAGACGATAGTCTTTATCGGCTTTTGCGTAGTAAATGCCTCCCTTCGCTTTCCCGCTCACCTCTCATGTTGTTCCTCTTGCGTCGCGCTCCTCCCAAGGTAAATACGCCAAAGGTTTGCTTAAATCATTTTAAATTTCCCGCGTTCCACTGCTCCAAACCGGGTGACTCGATGCGAACGCTGCTGTACGGCGAAGACGCGCGTTAATCGAGGCGCCCTACTTCAGCGTTTATAGAACCGCGTTTCCCTACTCAACGTGCGTTGCAAGCAGAACGTGGAACCTACCTAGTGGAACCTTGCGTAACTGTTGCCGGTTGATTTTTTAAAATGGCCCCAGAAGCTAAGTGGCGCGGGCGACAGCAGGCGACGGCGGAGTGAATTCTTTTTCTGCAGTTGATGAATTATTTAATTTCGCAAATTCAAGCATGATTTTTTTATAAAGGAACACTGCAAATCTCACTTCTGTATTGATTTGTTGTCTCATATTTGCGTAATGTCTTGTTCTTCTTCAACAATGTTGACAATTATGAACATTCCACCGGACATAGACGGGTAGATTTAGCTGTGACTATATAAGACTATTGCGCAGGCATTGTTTTGCTTTGGCCGGGTGGCTGAATCGGGTCACAGACAGACATACAGACATACAGACAGACCAAAATTTCTGGGTTTAAGTAGCCCAAGAAAGACTATCGTCTTTAAAAGTAAAGGCGATAGCGGGCTACCTTGCTTTACTGAAGAATGTATAGGCACAGGCTTTGAAAGGTGACCATTAACAATTAGGCGGTTAGAGTAGTTACTATAACAGAGTCGTACTCCCTTGAAAACGACCGAACCAACGTTGGCCCGCTCTAACAAAGAAAACAAAAATGAGCGGGAAACACGATCAAACGCTTTTGAAAGATCTATCTGCAGGAATGCGAGCTGCTCATAGGAATATTTACAGAACTAAAGGGTTGTTCGAGCAATGTCCAAATTTGTCTGTATTGATCGGTCACGCGGTCCACGTGTTTGATGCTGGCCTATAAGTATGGACATGGCAAACTGCAGACGATTAGATAATATCATCACGAAAATTTTGTAGTCAAAATTCCTCAGAGGGATTTGTCTGCAGCTATCCATAGATCGCAATTTTTCACGGTCTTTACTTTTTGGAATTGGTACTCTATGGCTTTTCGTGAGTGACGGAAGAGAATTAACATCCAGACAGCATTCAGAAATTCCAAAAAGAATTGGACATAAAATAGACTTTAAAGCCTTATAAAACTCTCGGGGAAGTCCATCGAAGTCAGGGGTTTTGGAGACCGGAAGCTGATCGACTGCATTCTCTATCTCTTCTACGGTAATAGGGCCGCTTATAATGGAACTGTCGTCATCTGTCAATGGTTCTACTAGGGAGACAAAATGTCCCAAAATGTTACTATCAATGGTATCCAAGGCACCGCTGAATAGTTCCTTATAATAATTTTCCAATTCAGATGTAATCGCTTCCGGGCTAGTTAAGCGAACACCATTTGAATTTATATCCGGGATGAACTTAGTGGCAGCGTGGTGGCTCTCGTCAAGTAAAGCCTGGCGTGTCAGATCCTCACTATGCACAGCACGATTGTTCCCGGACCGAACACCTGCTCCACGATATCGGTGCGCATCAAACTCCTGAAGCTGACATTTTACGGAAGCAGTTTCTTCCGCACAAGTGCCAGATATTTTGCTTTCAATTTCATGGACGTTACACAGTCTTCTAAGTAATGCTTTTTCCTGGTGATGCTTGTAGAAAGTATTAATCGACCCACACTCAATCGCTATGCCCCGAACTTCCTGTTTGAACAGCTCCCATGCTGCAAGTAAAAGCAAGTGCATGGAAAGGCATGCCTGCAATGTTTCCCGCACACGGCCACAAAAGCCCTCCTTCCGTAAAAGAGACGAATGAAGTTTCCATCAGAGCTCATTGGGGTCTGAAAGTACAGCGACCACCTCCGCCCAGGCTCACAACGACAAGACAGTGATCCTAGAAAGGAATGGTTTCGACGCTACATACCGGATGGTAGGAAATGTAAATCCTGTCAAGCCGAGCATGGGAGAGCCCCTGAAAATGCGTGCATAAACAAACCGCTTTTCCCGGTAACCCCGTGTCCACTAGCCCAGAAGCAGCAATGACGGGTGACAAAATGTCAGCGCTCCTATCTTTGGATGATAGAGATTTGGTGCAATCATATGGTCCACAGACGCAATTAGTCAGTCATCCATTAATACAACAGCACGGTCACATTTCAAAAACTGATCCATATTCATGAAAACACTAGCTCGTTGGCCACTATCATTGAACGCATACACATTGAATATTCACCATGGTACACCGTACAGCAAGAAATCGCAACATATGAACGGTCCCTGTACATCTACCTGATATGTGAGGGCAGAGTACGGCCATTCTTTTTTTAGAAACAAGAGACAACCTGCCGACAGGCAAACTGAATGCGTGACAATTACCTCGTAATAAAAAAGGAAGGGCCGTAAAGCTCCTTCGATCACTTCAACACTACCGAGTTTTGTCTCTTGTACTGCAATGAAGTGCAAGTCAGATCGGGAAAGCAATCGGCGAAGTTGTATCTGCTTCTGCCCGGTACGTAAACCACTTATATTCAGTGTTGCGAAGCTTAATCTGTGGTAGATCACCACGGAGAGGATGGGAGTTTCACATGTCCATCAGAGGCTTCGTAGGGGTTTTGAATGTGTGGGGATAAAGTTAATCGCTGCTGCTGCTGCTGATATGAGGATGATTGGAATGGTTGTGATGGTGGTATTATGACGCTCCGTATGACGGGATTGGTAGGAGGTTAATCATTCGAACTGACCCCGGACCGTGTCGAGCGCGATCGGAACGCCTTCCCTTTTTCCCGGTCGCCTTCCGTCGTGGCTGCTGATCCTGAGACCTTGAAAGCCCACCCTCTGTGAAGTGCCCCACGGAAAAGGAAGCCCGGCGCTTTGGTACTCGGCTAAGGCGGCAGAGGTTTGAACTTTGAGACGTAGAAGGTGCGACTGCTTGCCCAGCAGATTCCCCGTTCGCCAGTACTTGTACATCCGTAACAGTAGTAGCAGCCGACTCTTCCGGCTCGTGCGAGGATTGGCACTCTGTAGTAGGTTGCACGATCCCTGGCACATTCTCCAAGGATGAAATAGACGCCTCTGATGTCACATGAGGCCCCACAGAGGAAGCAGTTACGTCCGGTGCAGCACGACTCCGGTGCCAGCTACCGTGTGTGCTCCATTGTTATCAATTCTATCTCCTGCCCGTATGAACTCTTATCTGGAACACCAACGATGAACACAGCGTAACAGATGAAAAGGAAGTAGGTAACTTAGATCCGAGGCCCTCCTGGGGCCCAGAGCTGCATGCATCGCGTGGAATCAGAGGCTTCTGACGTGTTTTGATTGGGTGGGAAGTTAATCACTGCTGCTGCTGCTGACATGAGGATGATTGTGATGATTAGAGACCGGAACTTTAGGCAAAATGCCTATTTTTTATTTGAGTCTGTATCGAGCCTATTTAACATATAAGCATGAACAAAGGGAAGGGGAGCATTTTAAGCAATAGTGGATTGTGCCTATACATGCCTATTTTGAGGTTCGTGCCTATATGTACAAGCTTTTAAGCGCCTATAAATGCCTTTTTTTTTGTGCTGTCGAGTACCGATTTTGCCTAAATCAGTCGTATATCTCGATGGAAAAATGGGAGACCTATTGTTGGACCGATGGGAATGCATGAGCATCTTGTCCCTCTCTATTGCTAACTTGAGGCTTGCTAACATTGCTAACATTGCTAATTCAGCGCAGACCTATGCGAAGCATTAGTCGCTGCTAACATCCCTTGAGCGAAGATCGAAAACAACACTTTCAAGAATTTCTTGCAAAAGTACTGCAAACAAAATGTACCATCAGAGTCGACTCTTCGCAAGGAGTACCTGCAACCACTGTACCAGACGACGCTACAAGAAATTAGAAGAGAAATCGGTGAATCCCACATATGGATTTCTGTGGACCAGACGACAGATGCGACCGGACGAGTACTCGGTCACTTTGTTGACGGAAAACTTGACGCAGAAGAGAAAACAACACCATTTCTGGTGTGCTCAAAAGAGCTAGAAAAAACTAACGGCGAGACCATCGCCCGCTTCGTGAACTCGTCCTTGAAGCTTCTGTACCCCTCCGGAGCCCACGACGACCGAGTACTGCTGCTCTACACAGATGTAACAGCTGATATGCATAAGGCTGGTGCATTTCTCAAGGTTTTTTTATCCAGAAATATTGCACGTCACTTGTCTTGCTCACGGGATTCATCGGGTGTGTGAAGAGATACGAAAGTCGTACAGTTCGGTCAACGAACTGATAGCTGCAGGGAAGGCGGTGTTCCTCAAGGCTCCTTCCCGAGTTCGTGCTTTCAGGGAGCAGTTGCCGGGTGTACATCTTCCACCGGAGCCTGTTGTTACCGGCTGGGGAACTTGGCTGAAGGCAGTGGAACACTACAACCAACACTTAAACGGTGTTAACGCTGTTGTTAGCAGCTTTGCAGAAGACGAGAGTGTCGCCGTGAGAAGGGCCCAGAAGGTTCTACATGATGGTACACTTCAATGTGACTTGGCCTATTTGTGTGCCCATTTCACGTTCTTGGCCACAACAATACAGAAACTTGAAAGTTCGGGCACCACGCTGACTCAACATATTCAGCTAATTTTGGACGCCCAGGAAAGGTTCGCTAGTGCTCACAGGGGACCTGTTGCTGACAGAGCTATAGAGAAGCTTAAGTGTGTCTTGGACGGAAATCCCGGATTTTCTACGCTGAAGGAACGGTCTGAGGTTTTGAGCGGCGGACATACCGCGATTACAGATGGAATTAAAACATCCAACGTGCCGAAGTACAAGTACGCTCCGCTAACTTCAGTGGATGTGGAGCGTTCTTTTTCTGCGGACAAGCAGATATTGACTGACAAAGGCACAACTTCAAGCCCGAAAACATGGAGATGGTGCTTGTTTGCCACTGCTTCCACAGCCTTTCGCACAGTGTTGCGTCACCCTAGATATTTTGAAAGCGCGACCCTTGAGTGTTTCAGGAAGAAAATAAAATTGCATTTTCGAAATCCCGATGTTTGTATCCTGTGTTTACTCAAAGCCGAAAAATTGCACCGAAATACGCCGCCTGATAAAATACTATTCGAGCCCCTATATGCCTATAAGGTAGTAATTAGCGCCTATATATGCCTAAATTACGATTTTGAGCGCCTACAATAGCCGCCTAAAACCCGTTTTTTAGTGCCTAAACTTCCGGTCTCTAGTGATGATGATGGTGGTAGTATTATGATGCTGCTTATGACGACGACGACGACGACGATTATGATGATGATGATGATGATGATGATGATGATGATGATGATGATGACGACGACGGAAATGACCACGATGATGTGGTTATGGAAACCAAAAACAACAAAACGTAGTCTTCGCAGAGAGAATGGACTAAAACCGTTACAAAGAGTAAACGCTGGTTCAACCAGTGATTGGGGCGATGCTCTTCGAATCCATTCTTTCCACCAAGTTTTCTTATCTCAGGTCTCAGTCTTCTATCGGCCTATCTGTGAACCGCTACTTCTAGTCCGTTACCCTGGTTGTCCACCGGTTGTCAGTTCTCCTGAGTACTTCATGTGAAATCCAACTGCACTTCTTTCTTTTTATTTGAGCCAGGATATATGTCTCAACCGAGTTTGCTCTCGAAATCAAGACGCTCGTTTCCTAGCCCTAAACGTTCCTCTTATCATACATTTCCTTCGATGGCCCGTTGGGTTGACCTAATTTTTGCGTTGAGGCATTATGTAAGCCCCCAGATTTTGTCCGTAAGTCATCGCCGGTATAGTACACATTCGTTGTGTACACTTTCTTTTTTCGAAAGTGGTAGCTATAACATTTGCTTATTGAGAATGCTTGATGTATGCAGCCCAGCCTATAGTGATTCTACACCTTGTTTCCTTCGAGTGGTTCCCGTCTCTCGCGTTCTATCATTCTCACCGCGGCAGGATCCACCCACTCCCACAGGAAACTTTTGCACACCTTTCGCGAATCCGTCACTGCGACTCGAGCTTGAGTTTGAACGACGGGCATGGCTGCTTCTTTGGTCTCTCGAACTTCGTAAAAATTATAACTACAAATGCCTTCACGTTGTGCTCCGATTACGGCCGAAGCGGAGGTGCTGGTTCGGTGAAATGCGTCTTTTAAAGAATGAGCTCTACAAATGCAACCAAGCAGAAAAAATTAGGGGAGAAGCATGTGCGGTGTAACCTGCCGTCAGATCATCCATACCTGTGAGCATGCATATCACTGCGACAATATCAGAGAGCAAGTTCCTAGCTCCCTTTGCATCTCTCAATGACGATTTTGAACGCAGTCAGGCGTTATGCCCGATTTGCCATAAAATTCAAACGCATATTTTCGCGCATGCGATCGATGCGTGAAGCTCTCTTCTTCGAGACCACGGGACGAGGGGCATGATTGAGGCAGTTTCCCCCGGGGAAACTGCCTCATGGGGAAACTGCCGCACGGGGAGGCAGTTTCCCCCGGTTGGATCTACGGTCGAGGTTTTTCGTATTGTTGCAAAATAAAATATACGGATTTGCTTTTGATTTATCTTTTCGTTTTTTTCAACACGCAGAGTTTTGTCTTTCGCGTACATGACGATGATGTTGCTGATAAGGATTGTGAAAGCGGAAAAAATGCTCTACTTTGAATGGGGAAGGAAGGAAGGAAGGAAGGAATAGTACAGGAAAGGCAGGGAGGTTAACCAGGATACTGTAATACCATCTCGCGTGCGTAATTGTGATTCAGATGTAGCGATTTATTTTTTCATTGAAAAATAAGTACCATATTTCGCTTCTAGCTGTTTTAGCACTAACATTGACTGTGGTTGAGACATCAGCCCAGTAACCATAAGGTTTCCCAGTATTACCTAGAGCAGAAACTGTCGGTGGAATCCCATGGCACCGTGAGAGTTGTGAGTAATATGTGAATTGGATTGGTATGGCTAGGGGTCGTGCTAGAGAACTTATAGGTTCTGAAGTGCTTTTGTTTCTGTTTTCGGCCTGCATCCGTGTTGTATCGGCAGTTGTATCTGAAAGGTGTAAAAAACATATTTGAGAGCAGAATTCGGAGTGACGGCACTAACTTCCCTATCTCCGTAACATACTTGCATGTGCCGAAACTAGCAATTTGTGTACCTTTCAACGCGAGCGGCGAGTGGCGTTGCGCCGTTCGGCAGCATATGCAGTGCGCCAAGTGCTGAGGATTCGGTGATCACTAAATCATGCGAGTATAGTGTGTCATGTATCAAGGGAAAGCCCCTGAGAGGGATGCATCAAAACCCCCGAAAAATAGAAGGAAAGAACAAAGGAACGGGAATTTGAAGTGCGTGCCAGGAGCGCACCAATGAGCGAGCGCCAGCGCCGAAACACCGAGGCATCATGGGCAAATATGGTAGAGCACTGGTCATCCAATCAGAGAACGCCGCGCAGGAGACCAGTGGCGTGATGGCCATATGTGGACATGGAAAAGGAAATGAGCCAATGAAAGTGCGCCACGAGAGAGCCCAGGGGGGCTAAAAGCGGGGCGCACAAAGAGAAGGGGGAGGCAAGAAACCGAAGAAACCAGGAGGCGGTAGGAGCACGTGCGCTTCAAGGAACGAGCCAGAGGGACGCGGCCGGGCCATGGACCGTGCTATCCGAGCCTGGGCGGGAGCGGGTCGACTTCACATCGGCACCGTCATCCTAGGTGCACCACGAACCTGTGTCTTCGTGGCCCCAGCGGCATCGGTCGGGCACCAGCGGCCAACGTCCACGCTCGGTCGGCGTTCGTCTCGACGGCCCCGAAAGGCTACGTTCGCGCCGGGCCTACCTGGGACCTCCAGCGGCAGCGGCTACCAGGGGGTAGCCACCGAGGAAGCACGCCGCCCAAGGGATGACCGCACGCGTCGAACGCCGGCATCAAGGACCCCCAGCGGGAGCGGCTACCAGGGGGTAGCCACAGAGAAAACAAGTCAGGACGCGCGGAGCCCACGCCGTCCAAGGAGTGACCGAGCGTATCGAACGCCGGCACCAAAGCGAGACGAGGACGGCTACCGCCGGGTCGCGGTCACGCAAGGGTATACATAGGCCAGTCCAATACGGGCATAGTTGTAGGACAAAACTAAGGAGTTGTGGTAGGAAAGACTAACTAGGACTTCATGTATGAGTAGATTCTAAATAATTGTGTAGAAATTTATTGCAGAGACTTTTGGGTTTAGGTTTTAATTGTGTTTTGGGATTGTTAGCGGTTTGAGTGTTTATCATTTGTTGGTAGTTTAATTATTGAATGCTTTGTGTTAGGGTTTTTCAAGTGTGCATTAAATGGGTGTTATGTTAAACCTGTCAACGGCTTTCCTGCGTCCATCACTCTGAGCTGGTCTAGACAACCCCACCATCAGTTCACGTGACATACTGATTAATTCGCTGTGCTTGTGCTTGTGCACTGTATAAGGCACTTTCTTCGCCTGCCGGTTCTCCCCCATCCCAAGACGCATCACAACTTCCCGTGGGAGTGGTCCGTAGAAGATCATCAATAAAGCATAACCATGTAATGAGGCGTACAGGCGTCCGCGATTGAGGCGTGAGTCTTGAAATGTGATGCCAAATCTCTAGTTGGAGGTCAAAAGAAAGGTTTCCAAGAGCCTACTAAGCACACGCTTAGCAGACCCTTGCCCAAACATCATAATGCGGCTAAGCTGAACGCATGGCGCCCATTTGTGAGAATTTTACGCTAACGCTAACGTTGTTGTAGTCTCCGTCAACGCAGGCGATTTGTGAAGGAGCTAATTGTAGACCACCATAATTGCCATCGCCGACACATAGTCAGGAGCATTGTGTAAGCCGACACCTATGGTACATTGTTTTCCTTTTTGTGTGAAAATGGCATCAAAAGCCAGCTAAAATATTTTTGTCACATTATTATTCGAAGGAAAAAAACACTAAGCTCGATTTCTAAATAAAATAATGATGACTCGTTGAATTTCTGAGGAAATGGCAAACACAAGGCTCCTGATTTTTTTTTCTTCATAAAAAAAGTGTCATTTTTCTCGAACCAGCGGATTAGGTAATCATTTCTTTGTGCAGATCTAACATTTATTAACGGCAGCACTTCGGGTCACAATTTTTTTAGCAAAAAGCTCAATTTGCGTAGCCGTTGCCGACCATGCTACGTAGAGCCTCTGGCCAAACTACACACTATAAATATACGCGGGTGCCCATGAAGGCACGGAGCGCTTTCGCAGAATGGCGTCTACACTGGCGATAGATTCCACTCTATAGATAAAGTAGTGAGAAATTCTATGCCTGTAACCATCTGTACCTTTTTCTTTTTTTCACCCAAGGATAATCACCTTTTGCTAATCCCCATTGCAGATGAGTTAGCAATGTGATTCAACTGTGAAACCCTGGGCTACATGCAAGTGTATTTTGACACCACTATGAGTCTGAGTGGATACTTTGGCCCGCCCATACGACTTGCTCGACTGTTTCGGCACCTTTGTCACAGCATGCACAAGCCTCGCCAGGTTGTGAGAGTGCAGCCAGCTCGGGCCTCAAACAGCAACGGGCTCCCATTTGTTTTACCGCAAAAATTTCGTTTCTAGTTCTTCGTTTGCCAGCTTTAGAGACCCCCATTGACCTTTTCTTTTCTAGTGCTTCGCTCAAGAAACCGTCTGTGTTTCTTTCCCTTCCTTTATGGCGGATTTTATGGTCCGCTTGAACCTTCATTTTGCACTTAGTCGTCACCTTTCTAACCCTTTCCCGCTATTGAGTGCTCCTGTTTTTAATGTCAGGTACGTACCTGTTCACTCTCCTTGTCGATTGCCTAAAAGCGCGAGGGCACCCATTATTTATCGAGGAAATTTCTGCGTACGCGCATGCATTATTCTTCGGGAAAAGAAACGCTAAAGTGCACTAACGAAATACATCGAAAGGAAATCGGGGGAAGCCTTTGTGTGGCGTCGTAATACGCGCTCGTTGCTGAAAAGCACCGCCGCCGTTCACGGGGCGAATACTGCGCAGTGCGTGTGCTGTCGAACGGCTCGTTAGATTGGGCGCGCTCACCGCTCTCTTCCTGGCTGTGCAGATCCGACGACGAAGCGACGAGCCTTCGCTAAAAAAATTGGCCGCGCATCTGCTCCTTTCGTTGCAAATGACGTCAAAAGACTTTTGCGAAGTAAATGCCTCCCTTCGCTTTACCGCTCACCTCTCATGTCGTTCCTCTTGCGTCGCGCTCCTCCCAAGGTAAAGACGCCAAATGTTTGCTTAAATCATTTTAAATTTTGCGCGTTCCACTGCTCCAAACCGGGTGTCTCGATGCGAACGCTGCCGTACGGCGAAGACGCGCGTTAATCGAGGCACCCTACTTCAACGTTTATAGAACCGCGTTTCCCTACTCCACGTGCGTTGCAAGCAGAACGTGGAAACTATCTAGTGGAACCTTGCGTAACTATTGCCGGTTGATTTCTTAAAATGGCGCCAGAAGCTATAGTGGCGCGGGCGACAGCAGGCGACGGCGGAGTGAATTCTTTTTCTGCAGTTCATGAAGTATTTAATTTCGCAAAAGTCAAGCATGTTTGATTTTTTATAAAGGAACACTGCAAATATCACTTCTGTATTGATTTGTTGTCTCATAATTGCGTAATGTCTTGTTCTTCAAAAATGTTGACAAGTATGAACATTACACCGGACCAAGACAGGTAGATTTAGCTGTGACTATATAAGACTATTGCGCAGGCATTCTTTTGCTTTGGCCGGGTGGCTGAATCGAGTCACAGACAGACAGACAGACAGACAGACCAAAATTTCTGGGTTTAAGTAGCCCAAGAAAGACTATCGTCTTTAAAATAGGCCACATATTTGGTGAACCAAGCAGGCCTAGGAAGCAGCTCAAGACTTGCGGCTGTTGAGCTATCAATTATTTTTTACTCGGGCCTAATAGGTTACTAGCCTGTATAGTGTTGCCGCTCTGTCACTTTGGGCCTTACTGGCCCTTTCTGTGTAGAGCAAACATCTCACCTTCACAAAGGAAACCAGTGACCGGGTAAGGAGCCCGCTTCTGCGGATGTATGGTAGGCTAGAAAAAATATCAATAACCGGATTAGAGCTTCATTTTTATGGTTGGCTTTAGCTGTTTAGCTAATTCGCTACAGCCGTTCCAATGGTTGAACGCAAATATTCCACGTTCCTTTCTCTGTTTGTGGTCATCTCGAAGAAGACACTGCCACGTCCATTCCACGCTAAAAGGCATTTTGGGACACTTTCCTCCTACACTCCAACAGAGAGTAGAGTTTGTGAAATGGTTTTTGAGGGCCTCGGTGCTTTAATTGGAAAATCTACCGAGGAGAAAAGCCTCCCGGTTGACACCCAAATCTGATAGCGTGAATATCCGTATACGCTTGCAGAAACCTTTCTGTTGACCTCCAACTAGAGATTTGGCACCACATTTCAAGACTAACGCCTTATTCGGACGCCCATACGCCTTATTATATGGCTATGCTTTACTGATGACTCATGGGCCTTGGGGTCCGCTGCTGACCCGACGTTTGCTCCTGAGCAAGCACTGTTCACCCGCATACTTGGTCACACGAGCTCGCAAAATATGTTCCCTGCCGCGGTGGCGGTTTTTTTTTTGGGCGTAAACTCTAAAATACAAACAATTCCCCTGTGTGGGATACTTAGGCGCCTGCACGTTAGAAAACACCACGGGGCCTAGAAAAGTGAAGTGCGCAGAAATTCGAAGGATTGCCTACTAATGCACAGGAATTCTTACGCCGCTTGTCTCCGTTGTGAGTTCCTTTTTTAACCAGATTTCGCTATGGGTAGCCAAATGATTAGGATATTTTATTGTTTTATAATTTTCATTGGTTTCTTTCACCAGTTATGTACATTTCGATTACTGTAGCGATTACGCCAATTCGCTAATTCTTTTTAATTTCGCCCAGATGCAAGGCGTACTGCGCGGTTGGTTCTTTTTCACGATATTTTAATCGCATTTCAGCTATTTTCGGGGCTTTCTTATCTTTGTCTTTTTTTGTGAGGGCGATGTACGACACATTTTTTTTTATTTCGTTAGTTGATTATGTACTTTGTTTTCTTTGTTTTGTCTTTTGTATTATGTATTTTTTGCTTGTTTTTTAATTACCTTCGGCCAATTATCTTTATAACAATTAAATATGAACTCGCAAATTCTGCATTTTTGCGCACACACAGGACGTTACATGGCTGGTCCGTTTTGATTTGATTGATTGATTATGGGGCTTAACGCGCCGACGCCACACAGGCTAGGCGCGCCGTAGTGCAGAAATCCGAATTACTTTTGACCACCTGGGGATCTTTAACGTGCGCAGAAATCTCGAACACACAGGCGTTTTTGCTTTTCGCCTCCATCAGAAAAGCGGCCGCCACGGCCGGGAATCGAACCCGCGTCCTTGGGCTCAGCAGCACAACGCCTTTAGCCAGTAATCCACAGCGGCGAGTTGGTCCGTTCTCCAAACTTTTTTTCCGTATTTCGTTTTTCGTTTTAAACTTTTTTCTTTCTTGTCTTCGTTTTGGGAGCGCTGCGTATTAGATACACATTTCTTATTTCGTTAGATCATTTTTATAGATTTCCAATTTTTCTTGCTGCTATATTTTGTTTTTGTTTTTTAATTCTCTTCGACCATTTATCTCTATTTACGCTATTAGAGTGATTAAATGTGTTAAATTTACCAAGAATGCATTTTTTTTGTGCTAACTCAGGCGTTACACCATTGGTCCACCTTCAGATTGTCAATTCATATTTCGTTTTATGTTTTCGCGACTGTATTATTTGTGTCTTCGTTTCGTGTAGGCGATATACAAGATACAATTCACATTTTGTTAGTTTGTTTTTGAAGTTTCTAAGTTTTCATATTTTTGTATTTTTGCCTTTTAACACGTAAGTGTTTTATGCCGGGGTCCACCAAGATCTGGCTGACGTCATATCCGTCACGGAAGTGACATCGCCAGATAAACTTCGATTGACGCGGCTGCGCCGGGATTTCAACCACGAACTCTTTCGCCGCAACGAGAGGTAAGAAGCGTCCTTCCCACTGTGCTATAAACAGACGCGTGAACAGAACGACAAACGCGCCTTATATCCTTTCCTTCAGATGGTGCTCCCGTCTAAGAGAGACAAAGCGAAGTAGTGCATCATAACGCTCATGAGCGTCGACAGTTGGCGCCTCTATTCCAGCGCCTACGTGTACGGGGGACGCGCAGTGCAACCTGACTTGCCGTCTTGCAAATGTCGACACGACCCGACGCCGACTTGCAAATGTCGCGCTCGTGGCACGGTCCGCTGCTCCTTTCGCTGACCGTGTGTTCGCCAAACGATTCGCTCACAACCCATTCGGTTTCGTTCGCACGGACGGTTTGCGAGCGCCTGTGGTTTCCGTCGGATTTACGCAATGCTCCGGCGCGTGCAATCCAGTGTCTAACGTTGATGCGTATGACGGCGCCACACCGACGAAATATAAATAGCGATGCGCAAGTTCATATCGATGCACAATACGCATTCAACTGTTCCTGTGGAGGCACACTTCACTTTCGTGTTTTACCGGTTCCATATATGGAAGATGGATCAACCACATTTTTATATATAATAACGATTAAACGTGTTAAGTTCACCAATAACGCATTCGTTACATGGTTGGGGCGGGGTGCCAGGCAAAGAATGCTACGCATTAATAATCCAAGTGCCCACCAAACGGCACGCCTCATAGCTCAGTCACGTCGATGTGTGAAACTATTGGCGGTGAGCGCGACCACGGGCGGCACTGCGAAGCACGTCTCCGTGACGTCGGCTTCGGATTCTCGCATTTGTCGTCTGCTTCACCCGGGCTCACTCTCCCTGCTGTTTCTTTGTGCTGGCTTGACTTTTCATGCTCGTCCGCACCAGATTTTGCGTGTGTGTAACTTTTTACCGTAATAAAAGACTTAAAATCGTATACACTAGTTCAAAGCGTGATTTAAAGTACAGTTTTTGCTACCGCTCAGGAAGAAACATTGCCGGCGTCGCCCCCTTCCTTGCAAAGACGGGTCCTGTGCGGAGCGCGAAGAGTCGGAGTTTGGCTTCCACTTCTGTATCGAGCAATCTTTCAAACAAAGGGGACAGCCAGCTGCTAATAACCGACAAGAGCGAAAATGCAAGACGAAAACGAATTCCAGGCCTTCGAGGTTGCCAATTTTGGCAAAGGCGTTACGAGTCCCGGTAATCGTATGTAAGCAGATAGTAAAACAGTTTTCGTAACCTTGCCAAGAGCTCTAAAGTGCTGTATCACATCACTTTACGTTGCCGTGCCATGCGAGTATGCCAACATGCACTATGGGGCGTAAAAAAAATGTTGTTTCAAATAATTAGCAACTGTGTGTATAGGCGCCTGCTGGTTTTATACAATGGCCTCTAACCAGTATGGAGGTTTATTGAGCAAAACGTCAGCAATTGTGCATGATACCAATAGCGTGGTCGGTGCGAGTATACGGAGGCCGCGCTCATATACGGGTCAAAACACCATTTCCGAATCATGGTTTCAACCTCGTCTGATATTCGTAGGAGGAGGAGGATGCGGTGGAGGACAAACTTGATTAATCTTGATTTAGGAGTGTGCTTCGCATCGGCTCTGGTTCAAGGATCAACCTCTGGCGAAAATCACCTTCAGTGTTTCGAAACAACGCTCCTGTAGTCTTCCTTAAGTCACCAGGGGCACGTTGATACCAAGCGCGCCTAGAAGGCCATATCATTGCGCCATCTCCAAGCGTGAAGATCCTGGGCATTATATTCCAGGCGGACCGCTCCAACACCCTTCTCATCAAAAAGCTTAAAACCACAACAGATCAGGTTACTCATATGATACGACGAGTCACGACCGAAACCCGGGGTATGGGGGAAGCGGACACCATTCGCCTTGTCGAGGCCTTCGTCGTGTCTAGGATTACGTACGCTATACCTTACGCCCTGCTTAAAGCCAGAGAGCTCGAGAAAATAAACAACCTGATCAGGAAAGCGTACAAGCAAGCCATGGGTCTCCCGGCAAGCACCTCAACCGAACGACTACTGCGACTTGGCATCCACAACTCGGCCGAGGAGTTAATAGAGGCGCACCTGTATAGCTAAAGATTGAGTTTAGGAGCAACCGAAACGGGGGAGGTTCATCCTCTCACGCCTGGCGCTGTCGGCCCCACTCAGCCACCCACCTCTCCTTACTGGAAACGTACCCCACTCCATTAGAAAACACTTCATGGTGCCCGTCTTACCACGCAATATGCACCCTGTGCATCACGAGGATCGCAGAGAAGCCCGAGCCCGGACAATATTTAGGTTGTACGGAGATGCACCATCTACCGCCTACACAGACGCAGCCTGTTACCCCGGAATAGAAGCCATGGCAGCCACCATCGTTTTAAATAAGCAGCACAGGTGCAGCATCTCAATTCCCGGACACAACCCTCTCCAAGCCGAGGAAGCGGCGATAGCACTTGCGCTTAGCCAAAGCGACGCCAAAGTTATCTCAGACTCTCAGCAGGCGTGCCGCAACTTTGCCAACGGTCGCTTGCACGTCACAACACTTCAACTAATCAATCAGAGACTACCAACGAGACCAGTGAGGATTGTATGGGCACCAGCTCATAGCGGAATCCCCGGTAACGAGATGGCCAACCTCGTGGCTCGAGATTTGACCTGCCGAGCCAGCGCTGGAGAAGCCGAAGCCGAGCCCGAGCGCATGCAACCTCTTGTCACCTACCAGGAAATCACGCAACACTATAGGCTGTCCCGTAAAACGTACTCCTCGCCACACAAATCGCTACCGAGGGATCAGGATAGATTATTGCGTGCCCTGCAGGTAAACCCCTTCCCGCATCCCACCAGACTACACCTCTTTGACCGGACACACGTTTCTCGCCTTTGCCGCTTCTGTGGAGAGCCTGGGACACTCAGACACATATTAGGCGGCTGCGACAACTCCACCCTAGACCCCCCTAACATCCACCTTTCCACAGAGCTTTGGGAGGGAGCCGTGGCCAACTCCGGCCTCGAAGATGAGCTGCGCCTGATCGAAAGGGCTGTCGACGCGGCCCGAGCTCAAGGCATCCTGGAATGAAGACGCCTCTCTCAAGCATTTTCTGGATTAATTAAAGTTTATCTCTCTCTCTCTCTCTCTCTCTCTCTCTCTCTCTCTCTCTCTCTCTCTCTCTCTCTCTCTCTCTCTCTCTCTCTCTCTCTCTCTCTCTCTCTCTCTCTCTCTAATCTTGATTTAACGCTGCGCTGCGTCCTGTATTATATGTGCCTGTTATATTATGAATTAACCCATCCGTTGTGATTGCGGTCACTCCGGACTTAAGAATGACACACCCATTTTTATTACTGCTTTTCTGTCCTTACGAAAAGTCAGTACAGAGTGTAAATAGTCAGTATAGGGAGGAGCTAGTGGTAGTCGTTTTCAATCACACACACACACACACACACACACACACACACACACACACACACACACACACACACACACACACACACACACACACACACACACACACACACACACACACACACACACACACACACACACACACACACACACACACGCGCGCGCGCGCGCGCGCGCACGCACGCACACAGATATGCTAATCACGACGATAAAAGTTTCAGTTTCAACTGAGCGAACGAATTGCGACGGCCCGCCGGCCGCCGGCCGCCGGCCGACTGATTCTACCGGAGGGTCGGCGAGCCGTGCAGTAGCGCAGTCAAGCCAAGCCATCTTATTTTGACATCATACGGAACGCCATAGGAGATCGGCAAGGAGGATGCAGAGAGGACATCATCATTTTCGCATTGGTTTTTCTACTGAATGAAGTCGCGTAAGCGCAGCTATAGTGGTCGAAACATGACCTAGAGACTCCAGACTACAATTTGCGCTGGCAATCCCGTAATGTTTACAAATCACTTCAGTGCCATTTAAAAAGTTGTTCCCTCTCTCCTTAGGTGTTGCAAACTTGTGCGGGATACAGCTTGAAATTATTCAGAGGACTCAGCTAGGGCGCCATTAAAACATCTCACCGCCAATAGTTTCGCCTTATATTCACCCAGCTCGAGCCCTCACAAGCTCGCGAGAACACTCGGGAAAGCGTGAAATACTAAAAAAATTGCACTTACGCGCAAGAATTCAATGGCGAAGCTGTTCTTGGTGAGCATTGCCGGACACATGGTTGACTTTCAGTATCATTCCTTATTTACATCGTACCGGGGCTAGTAATCGTCGTCAGTAGCATCGAAGATATAGTCGTCGTCTTCGCGGTGAGTGGTGGATGCAGCGTCATCCTCAGCATTGCAGACTTCCACCAGCTCAACTGGTGAAGCTTGCACCAAGTCGCGCAAGGTCTGAGCCATAGCGAAGCTGCACGATTTATGTACACGTGAGCACTGAAGGACACACCCCCACGCATTTGTACAAGTTTGAAATTGTTTATTCACATGTTCCGTCGTTGCTCTGCACTGTGCCAGTAGTAGTCATCGCCGTATGCAGCGATATTGTCATGTTCCTCGCGCCAAGCATTACATGCGCGGTAGCCCTTGACGACAGCGCTGGAGTTTGTTTGCTAAAGCGCAAGCGCAAGCCGGGGACTCGGCGGTCGCCGCGAGGCACGCGCTCACGAACGCTCCGCATTTTCTTGGTATTTTTTTCCTGCCACACCGAACGTACGGCTTCTAACACAGCTCCGCTGTTAAAATAATTAACTTGTCTCACTTTACGTTCCTCCAGAAATTTAGTTCGGTGATTGTCGTGTTACTCGCGTGGCGCAGAGCCACGGGCCAACGATTGGAACCCAGTAATGGGCCGACTGGCACCAGGGCGGGCACAGCGGCAAGCTGTTATTTTATTTCTTTCGTTACAGTACCCTCAGGGCCTTAAGGCATTGGAGAGGGGAGTGGTTAGATACAGTAAAGTAATGATAAAAACAGTACAATAAAAAAAGGTTAGAAAAATGGCTTGGCAGTTTTAGCGTAATGGCTAGCGTACGCTAACGCTACAACGGCGGGTGCCGGGACCCGACGGGGCAGGTGCGCATTCGTTCTGCGGGGACGGGCACCCATGCCTCTCCGAGCCCACAGATTCGTTCCGGTAAGGGGTGACGAGCTCCTTGCCGTCCCCGCGCGCGCATTAGCATTATGGTTCCAGTATCCCGCCGCGGTAGCGTTAGCGTACACTAACCGCTATGCCAAAACTCTCTAATAGCGTGTCCGCTTCCTTTCTGCCTATCGCCGTTTCCATGGTAACGACAGCAGGCAGATGAGGGAGCAGCTTTGATATGGCACCCGCCGCGGTGGCTCAGTGGCTAGGTGTTGTGCTGCTGAGCGCAAGAACGGGGGTTTGATTCCGCCCGCGGCGGTTGCTTTTCTGGTTAGGTGAAAAGCGAAAACGCACGCGTGTTGAGATTTCGGCCCACGTCAACTCCCCCGCCCCCCCTTTCCCCCGGAAGTCACAATTAATCCGGCGCACACCCCCGCAGCGTGCAACACAGCCCATTCGGAAATCTAATATACATATAAACATTTGGTAAAGCGTTGTAGGCAGGGCGTGCAGGAGCAAATGAAGGTGACCTGGCGTACTCTATCTACCGTATACGTGGCACACGGGATAGAGACCTCCTGCGAGGGTTTAAAAGGAAAGAGAGAGATGGTGTGTTTGGGAGCGTTTTATTTATTTATTTATGCGCTCAATCTGCGCTTGGAAAAATAGCTGCGCCAATAACAGACCCTGCTTCTGCAAAGTAACGAAGACGAGGTCTGGGGTCTCGAACGAAATTTTGATATATTGAATGCAT
The DNA here is from genome assembly GCF_048455015.1 of Haemaphysalis longicornis. NCBI lineage: Eukaryota > Metazoa > Arthropoda > Arachnida > Ixodida > Ixodidae > Haemaphysalis > Haemaphysalis longicornis. The sequence continues at coordinate 447,709,902 of NW_027526203.1, read as the reverse complement.
AGCACCCCGGTTAACCTGCACCGGACCCTCTAGGGACTTAGGGATCACTGTGTGCCGCTCTTCGATGTCTCTTCACGTGCTCCACACGCGTAAAGCTCTTCCCGCAGATTTCGCACGGGTGTGTTTCCGCTCCGTGGCCGACCCGCTCGTGCCTCTTGGCGTGGTCCGCTCTTGTGAACGACTTGCCACAAACGGAGCAGGGTACGAGCTGCCGCCGTGCGCCTCCCGCTTGTGCCTTACGGCATGGTCCTTCCGGGAGAACGTTCGGCCACATGTCCCGCAGGAGTGCGCTTCCCCGGCGGAGTGAGCCTTGGCGTGCCTCTGGAGGCCTTTCGTGTGGGCGAAGAGCTTCCCGCACACGTCGCACCGGTGCTTCGGGGTTTCGCCCCCGTCGTCGTCTTCTCTTTCCGCGCTCGACTCCCAGAGCTCAGGGCGGCCTGCGCTCGCATGCACCGCCTCGTGGGCTCGGAGCGTGGCCCTTCGGCGGAACGCCTGTCCGCAGTGCAGGCAGGTCCAGCCAGCCTGATCTGCGTGCACTTGTTGGTGGAGCTCCAGTTTCCACCTGCGCATGTTATTACGTAAAACGACAGTGCTAGTGAGAAAAATTGCTTAATTTAAACCTTAATTTAATTGTTGTAGAGGGCTAACTATACGTGCTAGTATTCCATTTTACCCCGGCTTACAGCTGTTTGCCGCAGTATCTGACATTGCGGCCTTTTAACCATACCGTAATAAATGCCTTCGCATTTGAGGCTCGTACAGGTGCCAACTTGTACCGGTCTTATAGTTCTACGTGCCTTTTTGTACAGTTTTACATGGCACATGTTTACCGACGCTTTAGCATATGGAGGAAAGAAAAGTTTAGGAGGGAGCGTCACGTGACTATCGCGAAGCCTAGTCATAAAAAATAAAAAGGAAAGACTGATGGGAGATGCCCTGCCTCACGTGATAGGCAAGCGGTAGTTCTTTGCGCCTCACGCGGCCGCCCGCCTGCCCGCGCTATGCTGCGTCGTTCCGTTTGGTTGCGGGGCCGTCCGGGTATTCGGGTTTCGGCGACGAGTCCCCGTCCGGGCGTTGCGCGCAGCGCTGCCTGCAACCCTAAACGCGCAGGCGGGCTGATTGTGCAGGCAAAGTGTTCGGACGGGAGAGACAGAAAACATCTTTATTTATTGAGCTCTGGGATCCGTCGAAGTGCGCCGCAGTCGAAGTGTCGTGTTCCGCCGCAGTGCAAAAGCGGAGATATCAGAGTACGACATCCGTGCCTCGTATTTTATTTCACAAACACACCTCACTTCCTTGATTCTGGTAATTTTATATTTTCACCTCCCAGGCGTAATTTAGCGTTCGTTACCCATATACCTATCGCACGGATTGAGCAGTACTCGGACAACCAGCCCGCGTTCTGCCTGCGACGCGAGGCGGAAAATGATTTGTTCTTCCCGCGCCCGCACCCAACGCCAGTGGTTCTGCACCTTTTCTTTTCTAATGCACTGAAGGAGACAGCAACGCAAAACAGACATCGTCACGACAATTTTGGCATGTACAACGTGCCACCATGCCGGAGCACCGATAAGGCGAATGTATGCAAATGCGCACGCGAGCGAAACCAAAGCTTCTCGCACAACCTCTCAGCTGATGGGACACTCGTTACGGCGCTATGATGTAAAGGGAAGGTGGCGCGATAACTCCCAGCAAAATTGGAAACGCAATCGTCAAAGCACACCTGGCAAACACCACGGACCCGTAGGCCGCTCCGTGCTTGTGAATGTTTACAGCGGCGCGTTCGAGCAAAGCCGGTCGTGGTTCCAGCGGTAAGCGTCAAATTCGGCTCGCAGCTCGTGAAGGTGCTCCGTGAGCATGGGATCTACGTATCGTGTCACTTTGAACAGCGACAGTACTTCCACGATACGAGGGATACGAGGGTGGGAGCGCAACGCTGGCGAAAAATCGCGTACGGCGCCTTGGGCAACGCCACTCGCCTCCTCCTCCGCCGGCAGCCAGCCGGAGCCACTAAATGCTACCGCGGGCCTGAGAGTGGTGCATCTTCCATAGTGCATTGCGCGGGAGGAGCCCGAGGAGAGGAGAATGCGGCGTCAGAGGAGGTTGGCTTGCCAAAGCTGTGCCGCCTGAAGTCATGCTCCCTCCTAACATTTTTCTTCCTCCATGCGCTTTAGAATGCGGGGAGCAGTTACCGTTACTCTCACCGCACGCTAGATGGCGTCGTTTACCCCAACGTTGCTGCCCGCGAAGCTCTTCTAAGAATCCCAACATTCAAATTTTTAGGGTCGGAATAATTTCACCTCCTGGACATCTTTATCGTTCGCCGAAATCTCGACACACGGCGTTTTCTGAGAATCTAAAGGACGACGCTCGAGCGTCGCAATAATGTTCCCCTGGCACAAAAAATACTCATCCCATGTACTACTGACTGCCCTCTGAATAGTGAAAATACATGTGAATATCGAAAAAGTCCCAACACTCTGTGGCCCCTAAACCGGTTCCAGGGTTATCAGCGATATCACTGCAGGCTTCGGTGAACAGAGCAAGATGCAGTGCCGTGTTATTTCCTTCTTCCCATGTGTGTCCGTTTTTTCGCTGTTTCCCTTTTTCAAAAGATGATTCAGGCTATATGCAGAAGCCGTTCTCGTGTGGATTAAGCCCAATAGAGAGTCTTAGCATGCGGCTAGCATACGCTCCCGCTACGGTGGCGGGTTACCAGGACCCAACTGCGCATGGGCGTTGGGAGGGCTAGGAAGCAGCCCCTCAGTAGAACGAATGCGCGACTTCGGCGAGGCATAGGCGACCATCCCCGCGGAACACATTCCCACATTCGAAAACATAATAAGGTCGTTCTGACAGGCAACTCATTCGTCACTCGTAGAGGGGTAAAGACATTTTCAAACGCTGTAACGACGATAGATTCAAACCCTCGCGCTCGTTGTTGAATATATTTTTAGAAGGGAAGCATCGATAAAAATACCTGCTTTAGCACCTTTTGTGCGTGTGTGTGTGGATCATAAGCCAAAAACGCTCAGTGCTGGAGATATGCAAGGGCCAGTGCAAATTCGCTGCCTCTGGGTAAACATTTTACTGCATGTCGCAAAAATCCAGTTATTAAATCGTGGTTTTCGAGAGAGCGGGAAGAGCACAGTGACGTTAGGCATCCTGCTCCCACTCGGAGAGGATTGGGGGGAGGAGTGTGTGCGTAACTGCGTGTGCATGTCATTGAATGCACCTTTTGTCATATTCCTGCCCCTTGCCAATTGATGTGAAGGAGACATTACTCCCTAAATGTTCTGCACTTATTCCATTTTCTCGTCCCGTACATCTAGGGTACAGTGAGAAAAGGGTTCTGTCCGGGTGAATATCGCCAGCGCAATCGATAGCCTTCTGCAAAATGAATGGGGCTGCAAAAGACATTACTAACTAATTTGCGCAGCAAGTGCTCTGTGCTCAGTACTAAGCAAATTCGACCCGCCGCGGTGGCTCAGTGGCTAAGGCGTCGTGCTGCTAAGCCCGAGGACGCAGGTTCGATTCCCAACCGTGGAGGCCGCTTTTCTGGTGGAGGCGCAAACCGAAAACGCCCGTGTGTTCGACATTTCGGAGAACCTGAAAGATCCCCAGGTGGTCAAAATTCGGATCCCTGCACTACAGCGCGCCTCATTGCCTGTGCAGCGTCGGCGCGTTAAACTTCATTATCAACTAAGCAAAATCAAACCGCGCCTTATTATGGAAGGCGCTGTTTGTGGGTGGCCATGTCTTTTTGAAGCACTGAATCTGTTCTTGTTTACTGCCTCTAGCGTCAGTGCGCGGCGTTGTTTCCCTCACATGTCAATGAGAAATACAATGTGTGTGTGCGCGCGCGCGCGTGTGTGTGTTGCAGGTTTTGTAAACGTAATTGAAAATCCATTGGCAAATATTTAAGAATGCGGGTGCATCTCGTCGCTCTCCCTCGAGTACTTGAGGCTCAAATTTGTGAGCACGCCGTTCCTCGGCTTTAGTATCTTGCAACACGAACCGGCCATTTGCAAACCGTGCCAACCGTGCTTTGCGTTCTAACCGTCGCTTTACCAGCGGCAACGGCTGCCTGTCGCTCCTTCGCTTCTCCGTCGCGTCATTCCTTTGCCGCCTGCCTCGCGCAGCTCTCGCAGCGCTCAGTTTTACCACAGAGCGTTTTACGCTGGGACCAGTGATGCCAACTTGAGGCAACGCTTTGTCCCTAGAATGACCCCTCAAAAATCCCTAGATAGCAGACAAAATCCCCAGATTGCATTTTTTTTTTATTTTCGCAAGTTGGCATTCACCTTTATTAGTCTAACCGCAGCTTGCTCTTCGCTTCGTTTGCTCTGAATCTTATTAGAGTTAAGATACAGCTTACTAGCAGCAACTGCAGCTCTTTTTTTCTACATTTTCTGTGGAGTGATGTGAATTCGCTTCTCCGAGCAGACAACTCTGGTTTCACAGCAACGCCTCTTGAAATGCTCTTGCAACAGTCTCTTCTCTGTATGCGCAAATTACCCAGGCAGCCGGCCGGGCTTGCAGGACGACGAAAATACTGGACATCGTGACACGTAACCCTTTGAAGTCTTAATCACCATACATTTCTTTCTTCATCCACTTCAAATGCGATGGAGTGATCTGGAAGGTGTAGCAGGAGCTGTCCGTCAAGGTTCTTTTTGCGTGCAGCAAGCCGCACAACGCGTCTGTTGACAACCGGTTTCTTTGCTTTGTTTTCAGCAGATTTACTTGCGAAAACACACGTTCGACCGCAGCGCTGGAGTGTGGAATTGTCACTCGCAAGACAAGTTGTCACTCGCGACGACAAGTTCGGACAAGTTCCTTCGACAGCACACCTCAGAGGTTGTTACTGCGAGAACCTCGCGTTACAGAACCACAGTCGCCCTCTCTCGGCTTGCACAACACCAATGCTGTTTTAAATGAAAAAAATAGAAATAGCGAAGGAAGTTAGAAATGAAAAATAGAAATTAGCAAAAAATTACATTCTTTGCAGTCACTTATTGTTGAAAACGCGTGGTTACTCAGCAACACCAGTCACTAAGCTGCATAGCGTTTCATTTCAACAGACTCTAAAAAATCCCTAGATTTCACAACAAGACGCCAAATCTTTAAAAGAGGCAAAAAACCCCTAGATCTAGGGATAAATCCCTAGGGTTGGCATCACTGGCTGGGACGGCGGGCAACGAGCTGCGGCTTCCCGAGCATCTAAGCCGGCAGCTGCGCGCAGGCAGCGCCGCCGCTTCCGGATCGGTTCCGCCTCACCTGTACCCTCAGCGCCCAGCAGTTCCCTGCTCTTCTGACGCTCTGTGTCCGTGGATCGACGATGCCACTTTCTTGCGCACCACTTACCCACGCAGTAAGAAGTTAGTTGTCTATAGCGCTTGCTGTAAATACACGCGGGTGGTTACCTACCGTGAGAAACAAATGGGCGAATGCATGAGTGCCTACAATGAAGAAGTAAAAGGTAACCGGTTCATAAAACTGTACACTGATAAGCGCCGAATTAGTAAATAAAAATTAGTGCCGATAACGGCCGGCAGAATTTAAAGACCAGGGAAGCGTAAAAAGCTGATAGTGTACATGCATATTGAACATTTGCGCCGATATTGAACTGCATATTGAATATGTTCTGACGTGCACATGACTCGTATGGAACATTGCATTGCGAAAATTGTAGATTCTACGTAGAACTTCTTTTATGCTCTCTCGAGCCCACATCATATCACATCATAGTTACAGACCCGTTCCTCGCCTTGTGCAGGATAAAAGCTTTTCTAACGGCTCTCGGTTGTAGTGTAACTTCCCTGAACATTTGCAACAGTTCAGTCATGTAACTGACTTCGTCCGACTGGGCAAAGAGCGCAAACGATTATAAATTTTGCAGCCTTGCAGCCTTATTTATTGACGTCGGCACCAGTCAGAAACATTGCGTGATATAGCCAGAGACGTCAATACCAAATTCACTTCAATGCCCAAAAAACGCTAGAAAACACTAACTTCAAGAGCATAGAAAAACGTTTTGCGAAAAGCCAACCTTATTAAGCGCTCTGCCGCAAAGCCAACAGTACAGGAAGTGCCAACTTGAACCGACATGTGTGGGGCTGATGCCAATCTGTATAAACGCGGGCGTGACGTCATAGCCAGAAGTGACACAGCAAACTGAAAAGGTTATCACGTCAGGTCCCTTTTGGATGACGCCAACACCCTCACCGTCAAGGCCGTGAACCGTAGATGCAGTGGGAGGAGAACACGGTGCGTGCTTGGCGCTAATCAAACAACGCACACTGCAGCTTCATTAGTAGACCATTTCATGGGAGCTCGAGGGTCTAGAATTTGTCTCAGTATTCTCCGCCATGCGCCGTACACCGGTCACTTATTATAGCTCTCATAGGCCTTCCTCCTCTCCTGCCTTGCATACCAGGGATACACCATATGCGGATGACAATCCCCATATGGGCCCCTCATGGGTCAGTGGAGGACATTGGGAGCAACCTACAACGGGCGGCCGACATTGTCAGTCAATACGCACGACAGTGTAGCCTAGCGTGTTCGTCGCAAAAATCTCGGCTGCTCATCGTAAGAAACTCCCTCCCCGGTCGCCAACCATCTCCCTACAAGTGGATGGCCACCCTATTGTCCCAACTGAGCCGGTGAGAATCGTGGGTATGCTTCTACAAGCGGATAGCTCCAACACCAAACTGCTGGACCGGCTTAAGCCCACCGCGGAGCAAGTCTCCCACATGATCCGCAGGATGAGCACAAAAACGAGAGGTATGCGAGAAGCGGATGTGCTTAGGCTATATAGTCGAAGCATTTGTCGCCTCTGCGGTTACTTAGCCCTACCCTACGCTGTGCTCTCGAGGGCCGAAAAGGACAGGGTAAAAGCTATCATACGCAAGGCTACAAGCTGGCATCTCGACGCAGGAGCCCCTACATTTGGGAGTTACCTTGGATGAAAACCTCGAACCAATTATTACACCTCAGCTCCACCTCCACTGGCAGAACAATTTTTACCCAACTGTGCCTACGCTCACCGCTTCAACACTCCAGGCCGATGCGACTTAGCTTCCGCATGAGATTCGCCAATGCATTGATGTGGCCCCACTGCCCAGGAACATGCATCCGACACACCACCAGGATCGCAGAGACGCCAGAGAGAAATCTATGTTCAAACGGTACGGCCACAACTCCACCACCGCATACACCGACGCAGCCTGCAACCCCGGAAGGAGATCCATGACCGCTGTTGTGACAACTGACAACAGCTCAAGCCCTCCTCACAATTGCATCAGTTCTTACCACCCATGCACTACAGGCAGAAGAAGTGGCCATCGCCCAGGCAATTACCCAAACCCTTCCAGAAATCATTATTACGGACTGCCACAAGCGTGTAAACCTAATCGAGCGGCTTCAATTCACTTCCGGCGCACAAATTCTACTGCAACATCCTTCGCAACACCGCGTAAGGATTATTTGGGCTCCAGCCTATGCCGACGTGTCCGGCAATGAAGCTGCCCACGAGCATGCCCAAGATCTGACATATCGGGCTAGTCAGGAGTTTGGCGAGCAGAAGCATGTCTGTCCCCTCTCGTCTTTCAAAGAAATCACGCAGCACTGCCGCCTTGAGCGAAAAATGTTCCCCCACTCCACACAAAAACCTCACAAAAGAACAAAAACCCCACCTTCGAGGCATCCAAACCAACACCCTTCCCCACCCAACTAGAGCCCACATTCTCGCCCCCACCCTGTAAGTCCTCGCAATGCCACTTCTGCGAGGCTCCGGGAACCCTCTGCCATATTATGTGGGCCTGTGATAAGAACCTCAAACTCCCCCCCCCCCCCCCCCCTTGCCCTTCCCCTCCCCTGAGCACTGGGAGTGAGCACTGTCCAGCTCGGACCCTGACGATCAGCTTTGGCTGGTGAAGAGAGCCAAAGAAGCCGGACGGTCTCAAGTGGTCCTGGATAAGGACTCTTCCCTAATGCTTAACTGCTCCGTAGGGACGTTTATGCCTCCTCCTCCTCCTCATCTGCACACAGGGTGTGTGAAGAGCCACGTAACATTTCCCATAGCATCAGTTACCAGCCTTCGGTGCTGATCATGCAGCGTTTGTGAGGCCAAACAAAAGTCCGGATCATGCACAGTTCTGCCCCTCAGAACCTACTCGGGACTTAAAGCGGAACTGGCTGTAGCGAGCACCATGCCGGTGATGCGAGCCCTTATCGGTAGCTGGGGCACCAGGTGTCCTTTCAGTGCGCCCACGTTAAGAGCTGCAAAGGAGTGTCAAGGCTAAATCCTTTAGCGAAACGACTGCCGCTGTGAGGATTAAATAAAAACACATGGGTGTTCGTAAGAGCATTGAACCCCGGTCTCCAGAGTAGAAACAGGGGGCGTTGCCACCGCGCAACCTCAGCACGTTGCCTGCGGATGGAACAAGATGGCCTATTGGGCGGTGCGTCACCGGCGTCATGTCTCGTGAAGCCCGTACTACGTGGTGCGATTTCCCTTTGCGAATTCGCTGGAGGAAATATCCGCATTCGTGAAATTCGCAATGTCTCCTACATCGCTTGCGAATGTGGCAGTTGTCGCATTTCAGAACGTGATTTGCACACCAATAATTACGTCTGTCGCGGGCGAAGCTTTTTGTGGTTCTAAAAAAAAGTAAACATTTTTCCTTTGGGACAAGTTATTTGAGCCTGAAAGTCACAGTGAAACCGTGACGTTCACCTAGCTGTGCCGCCGGTCTGGCCGGTGTATACCCTGCAGGGGCGGCGTTCGCACGCAAAGTTTAGCCCCCCCAAACATTTGACACTTTGCCCCAACTGCGAAAATTGATCGCTCTACCGCGCCGCAGTCTCACAAAACTGAATTCGCAGGTCAATTCGCAGCAAGTCGCACGGGCACGACAGCTGAACGTGTCGGCCCATCAGTGGAACAGGTGCACGCCATCCGCAGAGAACTTTGATTCTGGGGAAACCGTGGCCAAAAGTGCCGCGACTCGCCAATATGCCCGTTGAAGTCATGCCGCAAGGCCATCACAGGGCAAAAGGGCGCCAAGAAAATTACCGATTTAAAGAAAAATCAGTGTGAAGTGCAGCCTACAGTTTGACAGTTAAACTAAAGGAGATACGGTTGAAAAACAACTACTGAAAGCACTAGTGTGATTAGCGCTAAAAGCGAGAGACGAAAGCGGAAAAAGAGGCGCAAACAGGGCGTAGCGGTTAAGAGATATTTAATAAGTATCGCCTAGCTTTTGTCTTAAAAGCACATAAGCAAACTTAAGTGCCCCGAGGAATTTCTTACGTTTAATTAAAAGTATTAGCAGTACTGATAAACTAAAACACTGCAGGTTGGCTTATGAGCAGGCATAATAACTGATAAATCCAGTAGATATGTAAGTTGCCTTATTAAGAAAAGTTCGTAAAATTTTGGTTACCTTCTTGCCGCCTCAAACGGACAGCTGGAGCACATAAACCGTCCTTGTCGTTTGGTCTTAGGGGCATCGTCCTCCGTCGTCGTAGGGGCGTCGTCCTTAGAGGCGTCGTCCTCCGGCGTGCCCCGCGTTACCGCTGGGTCTTGGATGTCGCTGACAGGTTCGCCCTCAGGGGCTCCGAAGTTTTCGAGGGCGTCGCCCGCCTCCAGAGAGAAATGGTGCCCTCCAGCGTCCTGGATGTTGATGCCTGGGTAGGCCGCGGGGTTCGAGGCGTACTGGTCGGCGTCGCCCTCCTCCACAGAGAAAAGTGGTCCCGCAGGGGCCGCCGCCACACGGATTTCCGGGGCACCGTTTACCGGTTGGTCCTGTGGTTCCACAAAGGCCGCGATGCCTAGTTCCTGAATGCCGTGATCACGAAGTCCGTCGTTCTTTATGGCTGAACAGAGTAAGCAGAACAAACGGAAGTTCTGATGCGTGGCCCAACTAGTGTCATTGAAGTTCGTATGAGGTACGATAGGGATGCAAAATAACGTTCAAACGTTCTTTCGCGTGCACACACGCCACCCCTTGGCACAGTTTTTCGTAACGTTAGGACGCCACAGCAGCTTTATTTAAGATTAACCAGAGCCGGAGTAGTATTCGTCAATATACCTGCGATTACCTCCCGTCGCCTCAAAGGTGGCACCAAGTACGCGATGGCCAACATACTGGCCTGTTCTACGCGCGCCCGAACTGAGCTGCTTGAGATACCAGAACTTTTTTCCTTTTATTGCGCAACCATTTCATTTGCAGCATTACGGTAGAATGAAAATAGCCTAAAACCATTTAGGCGTTGAGTATAACTTCAATTGCTTTTGAGCAGCTCTGAGAAAAGTATTTAGTAATGTGAATACCTTTTGAAAAATACTTTTTCCACTACGCTGTTTAGCAAGTGTTTGAGAAAACAATCCTTGGCTTAATTAAACATACATTCCCCAGTTATAATGAAATATAAATGTTGGACAACTGCAACCACAAATCATTGCTTTGCCCAACGCGCCGGGGCCTTTGGATAAGAAAAATAGTAGTACTACACCATTTTTTTCACACAGAAAGAAAAAACGGCGCGACTAAAATTAAACGCAGGAGCATAGCCGCTCCTGGAAAAATTCGGGTTCGTATGCAGCTAACGCACAAACAAAAAAATGGTTGCCGTTGCCAATGTTAGGACAAATAGCGAACGCATAACTTTGCAAATACAATTTAGAGGTGCGTCAGAATTTTGCAGGAAAGGCGCGTCGATTATACGAGCAAATGCGGTACTTCTAATGTTGGGGGAGTGAAATGTCCGCGCATCGCAACAGCTGATGCGAGTGCAAGAACCGCGTTGACTGCAGGCCGCCGCTCGCCGGGCTGCGCAACCTGCAAAACGAGATGTATGGGGAGTATGCATAGCCTCGTCGGTCGAGTACGCGCCGAAGCATACGATTTTCGCTGACCTCCGCCGGCGTGTTCGTTTTCCGCGAATAAGACCGAGAAATGCAAAACTTCTCCGAGATTTCACTGCTTTATTTCAGACTCGTCTATAGCGCATATACCTCTCTAAAAATTACCGCTTTTCACGAGTGGCAGCAGCCATTGCAGGGATATTTTCGTAGCTTCGTGCAAGGGCTAGATCCAGAGGCGTGCGCACGTTCACACGCGAACGTTCACCGGTCGTTCGATCATGCTTGCGAAGGCTAGAACGCTTCCGCCGCGAGTTGCTTCCGCTAACGCGATGCCGAATGACCTTCGGCACTTCATTGCATGACGCTGATCAGGTGAAATTCAGCCACGTGCTGTCTCTAGTGCTGCACTTCGCGCTCTTTTTTGCGCGTGAGCAATAGGTGGGCCACGTCGGCAAAATTTTCGATTCGCTCTGTTCGCTGGCTGCTGCAGAGTCGAGTCTGCAGCCTGTAGTGTGGACAACAAAAGAGGAAGAAATGCGAATGACGGCTAAGAAAGGCCGATACCGGTAGGAACCGAAAGGAGCGACAGGAAGCCAATGCGGCTGGTAAAGCGAGCAAGGGTGACCACTAGGACGGTAAGGCCGGTGAAAGCACGGTTTGCGCATGCAGTACGAGGCTACGAGGGACGTGCGAGAAACGCCGTGCTGCGGACATCTAAAGCAGGCGGGCGCGTCGAAGCGGGCCTAAATTCGCGAGGGAGAGGGACGAGACCCTCCCGCATTCTTAAAGATACACCAGGGGATATTCAACCTATCTATTTTTAGTAACATATGAGCGGGATGAGACTGAGCAGAAGTTGCTTGAATTATGTTTAGCCGTGTAGTTCTCTCATTTGTACAGCTTCCTATGGAGGCGTGGATTTGAACACGATTAGCCTATACACCTGCCAGTTTCACGGAAAATTGGCAAGGCCCGTTTCGCGAAGTCTCATTCCTAAAGCGTTCCGTATTTACTGGTTTGCGCAAAGGTTGGTGCGCAACTGAGTGAAGGGGAGGCGGCGATATACGATTGCCTGACAGTCGGCCTAACGTCACGCTTCGAGGTCCAACGTCGTCGACCGCTACGTGCAGCTCGATGTATTACGTTGACGTATGACGCTGCAGTCTCCAGGTTCAACGTTAAGTTTACCTAGCATTGGGCTAAACAACGGAAGTTAGGCCTAACGTCACGCTTCGATGTCCAATATCGTCAACCGGTACCCTTTGGATGAAGTACTCAATGTACTTGAAGCTGCTGGTGCCTGTTGACATCGTAAAACCTCAAAGGGTAACGTTAGGCCAAAGCTCCTTACCCCCGGCGCATACCTCACAGTTTCTGCTTTCAGTGTAGCAAAGTGTTTCATACCCACACGGTGTACCGGAGGACGCATTATAAAAAACCTGTGCCCGTACTATGAATCTTGCGTGCGCACTCTGAAGCCTAGAGATTTCCAGATACCTGATTGATTGATTGATTGTAGGGTTTAACGCACCGACGCAGGTGATGAGGCGCGCCGAAGTGGAGGGCTCCGGATTAATTTTGACCACCTGGGGATCTTTAACCTGCGCCGAAATCTCGTACACACGGGCGTTTTTGCTTTTCGCCTCCATCAGAAAAGCGGCCGCCGCAGCAGGGAATCGAACCCGCGACCTCGTGCTCAGCAGCGCAACGCCTTAGCCACTGAGCCACCACGGCGGGTTCCAGATACCTGCAGCAAGGTATTGGACAATGCTCTACAAGCAGGAATGCATGCGGCTTTCATACGATATGCCTTGGTTAGCGCTACGAAACCGTATATGAATAGTTTTTTTTTTCCTTCCTGAAGAAATGGTGGATCGATCGGCACCAACTCTCCCAAGTTTTCTTTCTTCTATTCAGAAGCGTCCATGATCCCCAACCTCCAACACAATCATCGACCAAGCACTTCAACGACAAATTATCCGATAATCTCGGACAACCTTTGACCCGCCTGTTCGACTTTGGTTGCGATCTGTCAAAAGCTACGTCCGTCGTCCCCTATATATACACCCAGCTTTCGCTGTAATAACTCCACTCACCCAAACTGATGTACACTTTCGGCTCATCAGGCTTCTCCTGCAGAAACCAGACCATTCGTACAAGCAGCCCCTCGCCCGCTGCGATGGGCCGCCGGGTCCTGTAGTACACGGCGGCGTCCCGGATGAGAGCCCTCAAGTTTGGGTGCTCTTCCTTCCCGGAGGGCTCGACGAAGCGCATCCAGTTGGCGGTCTCCAGGGGGCCGCCGTCAACCAGGACGAGGGTGTTGCTGCCTCGGTGCACCTTAAAGGAGCCATGGATGAAGAGAAAATACAACTTGGTTTAATTTGAAAGAACTAAGATTCAGTATCTCACTCAGCTCCATTAGAGCCACAAAGGATGCTTTTTTAACGAAAAAAAGCAAGAAGTATTTAAAAACTTTCAAATTTTGCGCCACAGTGACGTGTTATGAGCAAGAATGACGTCATACGGGCCAACAATAAAACATAATTTTCAGTGCATTAACTGCACGTTAGCATTCAAGTGATGCGGTGAAATGGAACTAGAGGCCCCACGTCCAGTCATGTGTCGTCGCGACAGGTCAGTTAGGCGGCCGCCAATCGCACAAACAAGGTTCCGTGACGTCATAGAAAAGTTGCGGGAAATTGGCTAGGGGGTCGATCTCCGTTATGTGTTCGAAGATTGCGATGATATTGGTATCATTGTTATCAGGACTAAGCAGTCTTTCTAATAAACCCAACTTGTATTTTGTCTTCATGGCTCCTTTAAGTAACGTCGAAGACCAATAAATGTGCCGTTGTATATGGTGACCTGAGAACTTATCACGTCATAACTGATCACATCGATGAAGTAACCACCTTTGGAAGTGATTGAAGCTGGAGGGGCTGGCTGGGGGAGGGGGGGGGGGGGGGGGGGGGGCTCGCTGGAGCGGCTCGCAATATGTTAGCGTTCCTTCTTGGGGCGAGAAGGGTTGCTGTTTTTTTTGTAATGATAGGTAAACTGTTTTACCCCGAATGTTAAACATTTCGCGCATGTGCTTATTTATTTATTTATTTATTTATTTATTTATTTATTTATTTATTTATTTATTTATTTATTTATTTATTTATTTATTTATTTATTTATTTATTTATTTATTTATTTATTTATTTACATACATACATACATACATACTCTCAGAGTCCTTCAAGCGTTACAGAGGACAGGGTGCACAAATACAAAGAATAACGAACAATAAAAGCAACGTAATCGGCGAAATGGCAAACAGTTTCAGTTTACTCAGTCCAGAAGTGCGGTCGTAAAAATGAAATCATCTGTGATTGAGACAACAGAGGCCTGACTGTGGTTCCATTCCCTGCTGATTCTGGGCACAAAGGCATTATAAAAAGGTTGATTCTACATTGTGGTGTGCCAACTTTTAAATCGTGGTCTATGTATACACAGCGGGACTGCGAAGAGTTTCTTTTAAACCAACATTTTTGTAAAAGGTTTATGAAAAAGATACATGGCCGAGAGATCAGGAAGATGCAATGATAATGAGTGTGTTAGTCGGTATATCCCACCAGCGTTTTATAAAGCAAGTTTTGATTTGATTGCAGGGTTTAACGCGCTGACGCAACGCAGGCGATGAGGCACGCCGTAGTGGAGGGCTCCGGATTAATTTTGACCACCTGGGGATCTTTAACGTGCGCCGAAATCTCGTACACACGGGCGTTTTTGCTTTTCGCCTCCATCAGAAAAGCGGCCACCGCGGCCGGGAATCGAACCCACGACCTCGTGCTCAGCAGCGCAACGCCTTAGCCACTGAGCCACCGCGGCGGGTATAAAGCAATTAAGTTTTAGTGAGGTAGGCGCCGGAGAGAAGTTTCGCCGAATAAAACCAAGCATCCGGTCAGCATTGTTGGCTATGTGCTGAATATGAGTATATATGCCAAGTAAGGTAAATAGTAATGACAAGCGAACAAGACCAGTAAAGGGCCTGTTAGAAAGCAAAGCGCGGTTTGCACAATGTGCGACTGGTGTACGAGAAACGCCTTGTTAGGGGCTTCCAAAGATGCGTGCGCGCCGGGCCGAGTCGTTACCGAGGGAACGATGGCCTGGACCACCACCTCCTGAATTTTTACAATGCCAAACGCATCAGCCCGGACCGGAGAACCAAGCCCTCTCCTTCTACTCCGGCCACTCTCTCCCCAATCGCTAGCCTTCCCAGCGCTTTAGTCATGTGACCGGTTCATCTTGGGCGACGCGTGGTGGAAAGCGGAAACGTTGGCAAAATCTGCTCCGCCGCGGTTCTGAGTTTTCTAACGCTAGCGAGAGCGTCGTTACTTCGACAACGTCAAACATCGGTTGCCTTGGCAACCAGGCACAAGCCGCTCTCGAATTTAGTTACGGTCGGGTGATCCCGGTACAGCCCGGTTCAGCCCACCTTGCGACCTATGGGCACTGCAGGCGTACCACTCACTCCCATTGGGAAGCGGGCGATGCGTTTGGCATTGCCAAATACAGGAGGCGATGCCTTTACCGACAGGTGAAAGAAAAAAAGGGCCCATCTCCCCGCGAGGGGGACTCGAGTAAATGCGTCGCATAGGGGGTGGGTGTATTGCGTTAACGTTTAGTGTTTGGGGAGTTGGTGGTAGTGAATGCGTTGTATCAGCAGCTTCTTGACGTAGTTTGAATGAGTCAAGGATATAAGGCGCGTTCGTAGCCTTCCATTCTGTGTCGGTTTTGTGGCGCAGTGGGTAGAGCACCATGTACCTTGCGTTCCGCCCGCAGGGTCGTGGGATCGAAACCAGGCGCCAGTAAGTATTATTTTTTATATAGTGTAGGGGGAGGGGTGCGGACCTGTTGTTGAGAGCGAGGAGGGTAGCTGATGCGGGAGAGGAGGAGTGGGGGAGAGGGCGCACCTGGAACGGCTGTTGCGGACGCCGAGGCACGCCAACGCCGGGTGACATCGTGAGTTAAAGAAATGCTCTGCATTTAAAACGCGAACGATGAAAGAAAGCAAAGGAGGAGAGTGTCGTGAAATGGGGAGGGGAGGGAGGTTCGCCGTGCCGGCGCGAGCCAGCGCTCTCCGAAAGTATATCGTGGGGGAGGAAGACGCTGTGGCCACACGAAGCGCTCTACGGCGCGACGCTGGGGCGAAAACGTGAGGGGGCGCGCGCGTGACTATGATGTGCGTTCGCTTAAGACGCAGTTCGCAGTCCCTTCCTGGGGCGCACTTCGCGCCACCGCCACAAAGGCTCACCATAGCTGTCGTCGAGAGAACCCACGGGTGTGTGTTGCCTCAGCGCACTGCTGCTGCGCCTAAGTATCGAATTAGAGAGTATCGTAATCACCAGTTCCTTTTTTTTCTTGTTCGACAAGGCCTGAATTCTTCGTTCCCGAAGGCTGCGCTGCGTCGGTGTCAGCAATTTTCACGCGCGCGATGGCTGTCGCAAACATGGGTGGAGTCCACTACACTGAGGTATTATCCATTTTTTGTGCACCTCACAATCCTCCCATCCTGTCTCCTTTAAAGGGACACTGAAGTGAATTTGTCAAGCTCCCGTTTTTGCTTGCACTGTGTAGACTGGCTCAAATTAACGCACTTTTCATCGCTTATCCGGTTGATAAGTCGGTAATTATTTTATAAAGCGCGAAAGAAGAAAAACTACCATGCGTGGTCTGCGGCGGCCGCACCAACTAAAGGCTGTGACGACGGGAGGAGATGCACCGTGATTGGACGATGTCCAAGATTAGCATTCAAACAAGTTTCGGTTTCGGTTCTCTAAAACAACATGCTTGATATCCGACGGCATCGTTGGATGGGCATTTTCGATATCTCAGTAATTGTCGTAACGCGCTTCTGCCATGTTTTTGGCTGTAAAATGCCTAAAATAAGCCTCCCAGGACGGCTTGGAATCGTAGCAATCACTAGTCGAGGCGTATACGTATACTGGATGAACGCCCTCCGCGTCCCCGCAGCAAATGCCATGCGCCTTTCCCCCATATTTGGAGCTTGCCTCACTCATGCCTGTATCGTAAAAAGCGTGTTCGCACCAGGCCAAGGGTCTGTTGATTCTGGCCTGTGCCCACTGCCCGCAAGCAGTCGGTGCTTATGGCAACAGCACGCCAACGAGAACTCGCTAACGCGTCAGTGTCAGTCTGCGCGCGTTCTGTGAACTAGTTCGTGGAGCAGTGAACGTTACGGTCCAAAAATGGGTAGAAAACATCGGCCGAAA
The DNA here is from genome assembly GCF_048455015.1 of Haemaphysalis longicornis. Classification (NCBI taxonomy): domain Eukaryota; kingdom Metazoa; phylum Arthropoda; class Arachnida; order Ixodida; family Ixodidae; genus Haemaphysalis; species Haemaphysalis longicornis. The sequence goes on along the minus strand of NW_027526203.1, from coordinate 447,692,751 downwards.
ACGAAAAAGTCAACTTACAAAAAAAATAATGTACCCTCGGAGATTCTAACTTGTGACTTGCAAAATAACATACCTAGCGCTCCAGACCACTCGGCGACCGGCCAGCGCTGCAGCATTGAAAATATAAGGTATATAATGTATAACCAGTTTACACTTTTATTTAGTTTTAGCATTTCAAGCAGCTTGGGTGACTATTTATTGTATAGCGCTCGTGCGGTAGGCGTCCCCCAAATTTCCGCAATATCTCACGTCTAGCAATTGCATTTCTTAGACGGAAAAGAGTTCGCAGATGTGTGGTCGTGCTGCTGACCGCTGTGCTTGTTCACCAAGAGCAAAAAGGTGTTTCCTGTTCCCTAGTTTTACGCTGCACGGTAAAAGTTTCAGTTGATTTTATTTCCTCAGTACCTGTATTGACTTCGATGACTCTTCTCCCGCATTCAAGTGGCCTTAGATTTTCCTACTAGCGTACCAGTCAGCGAAGTGTCGCATGTGCGCTCGTGCAGCGCTTGTGTGGAGCGACCTGGACTTGGAGCTTGATACAGTGTACAAACTAACAAAGTAAAGAAAGGCACATTCTTCCATCCACAAACATGTCGTGGCTTAGTTTTAACTGAGCGAACGAATTGCGACGACTCGTCGGCGGCCGGCGGACTAAACGCTGGGTCGACTGACTGTGTCGGAAGGTCGGCGAGCCGTGCAGTAGCGCAGTCAAGCCAAGTTATCTCCTTCTGACGTCACACGAAAACGCCACAGAAAATGGGCGAGGATTCAGAGAGTAGGACAGCATTTTCAATTGATATTTCTACTAAATAAATTCGCGTTTTGGCCACTCAGAATGCTCGAAACATGGCCTATGGACGCCGGACTAAAATTTGCGCTAGTAATCCGCAATGTTTACAAATCACTTCAGTGTTTCTTTAAGTCCATCTTCCAGTTTTAGATAAAAGGGCCCATAATAATGCACCCAAGATTGCCACTTCTACTACGACCATTCCGTTCATACCACAAATATTTCACTTAACATGGGCACGCGAAGACCGCGAATAACTTCCTTTGGTGCTCTTAGAGTCACTAAATAAGGTTATTTAGTGACACTAGGTGCTCTTTAGCCTCAGCAGCCGTTGCACCCTTAAAGTTCACACTACTAACCAGGATAAATTCAACTTAACCGAAGCGGCTCCCCTCGCGTTTTCAAGCAAGGCTGAGTGTTGCGTGACCTGGTGATATGAAGACTGTGCTGAACCAAGCAAACCGTCTCCGGAGAGAACTGCAACCACACCCGGGGAGGTGGCCAAGGCGTTGTGCCGCCGAGCTCGAGAACGCGGCTTTCATTCTGGCCGCAGCGGCCGTGTTTTCTGACGGATACACGAAACAAAAACGGCCCGTGTCGAGACCTTTAACAATACCGAGACGGTCTAAATTAATCCGATGCCCTTTACTATGGCGCCAAACCCCAAAATTTAAGAACTGGAACTACAAATGGGAGCGCCACTAAGCCTGCGCAGCAGTCTTGTTCCCGCCTTCCCCGTTGACTTTTTGTTCCGCTATGCATGGATAGGCCATGTCTGCGTAACATAACACAGGTTTACGGTCCTTACCTCCCACGTATAAATTCTAGCGGCTCCATCCGTCTAGGCCTTTTTGGTACCCTTGAAGAACCCAAACTGTAACAGCGCGGGCAACCGCCGCGCTGGCAAGGTCTTAATGGCGAAGACTCCGGAGAAATTAGGCCCGAACATGCCGGAGCGGCCGATGCGCAGCTTTTCCGACAGAAATTTCACTGCGCGCAAGGGCTCACCCAGCACTACCTGCAGGCAACGAAGGTAGCACTGTCGGTGTTTATTAGTTATTACACATGCACATACACATTATATGCACACACACACACACACACACACACACACACACACACACACACACACACACACACACACACACACACACACACACACATATATATATATATATATATATATATATATATATATATATATATATATATATATATATATATATATATATATATATATATATATATCTGTCTTATTTCAACGAGCCCCTCATTTCCTATTCAGATTCGCTACATGCATAGCGAGGGCCTCTGTTCTAGCAGTCTTGGTGCCATAGGAAGCTTAAAAGGGTTCAACGCTGGTCGACCACTCTCAACATGTCGCAGACACTCGAGTCACGGCCCGGGGGTTAAAAAGAAGGTACCCTTCACCACGAGAAGTCGGAGTGGTGCTGGCTACCACCCCCAAGCACAGGAAAAAAATTACATTGACATAAATACCCCAGAAAGTGGAGGGGAAAAATAGCCCGCCGGTAGCGTAGTGGTTATCGCACCAGACCGGTATTCTGGAGGTCGTGGGTTCGGATGCCACCTGGCGGAAATTGTTTCTCCACTTTCTTTCTTTTCAAATTCTTTATCTGTTTCCATGACCTACCATATCCTCCCCTTGGAAAAAATCCGAGAAAAAATCCGAGAAAAAACGGCGGATTTTTTCTCGAGTTATATCTTCGCTTATTTATCACTGTATCAAAGAAACATGACAAACACACGTTATTCGGCACTATTACATATTTCGGAAACAGCCGAATAGCACTGGCAATGACGACTGCAACCTTGATATATATATATATATATATATATATATATATATATATATATATATATATATATATATATATATATATATATATATATATATATATATATATATATATATATATATATATACATATATATAGCGAGTCACAATAGGAAATGAGGGGCTCGTTGAAAATAACACAGAAATAAGAGTTGGCAGTCAAGAAAACCTCGGAAAGCAAAGGGGAGGATGTGGTAGGTCATTGAAACAGATAAAGAATTTGGAAAGAAAGAAAGTGGAGAAAAAATTCCCGCCAGGTGGGATCCGAACCCACGACCTCCAGAATACCAGTCTGGCTACCACCCCCTGGCTACCACCCCCAAGCACAGGAAACAAAAAATACCTAAACATAAATACCCCAGAAAGTGGAGGTGAAAATCGCCCCGCCGGTAGCGTAGTGGTTATCGCACCAGACCGGTATTCTGGAGGCGTGGGTTCTAAAGGCGTGGGTTCGGTCCCCACTCTGGGCGCGTGTATTTCTTTCTTTCTTTCTTACGTATATTTAAAAAATGTTAACTTCACTAACCGTAGTAAAAATAAAAGGGCCTAACAACACCCCTATGCTTCCTTTGGCGTTGTAGACTGCCGACCTATCTTTCTGTATTTCCTTAACGATCCCCTGATTTCCTAACTTATTTCCCGATTTCCTGATTTCATATATATATATATATATATATATATATATATATATATATATATATATATATATATATATATATATATATATATATATATATATATATATATATATATATAAGAAAGAAAATAGGGGTTGGCAGTCAAGAAAACCTCGGAAAGCAAAGGGGAGGTTGTGGTGGGTCATAGAAAGAGATGAATTTTTTAGTCGAAAAGAATGTGGTGAAAAAATGCCCGCCAGGTGGGATCCGAACCCACGAAGTCGGAGTGGCGCTGGCTACCACCCCCAAGCAAAAAAAAAATTACATTGACATAAATACCCCAGAAAGTGGAGGGGGAAAATAGCCCCGCCGGTAGCTTAGTGGTTATCGCACCAGACCGGTATTCTGAAGGTCGTGGGTTCGGATCCCACCTGGCGGGCCTTTTTTCTCCACTTTCTTTCTTTCTAAATTCTTTATCTGTTTCTATGACCTACCATATCCTCCCCTTTGCTTTCCGAGGTTTTCTTGACTGCCAACCCTTATTTCTGTCTTATATTATATATATATATATATATATATATATATATATATATATATATATATATATATATATATATATATATATATAAATGCACCATATGCGAATGTATTATTGTAGTATTACAGCGCTCATTGCAGACAGAGGCATATGAGTAAACGCATAATCGTGTCGGCAGTCAGAATATTATCGCTGGTATATAGTTAAGTAACCGGCTCGCAGAGCTGTATTCCCGCCGCCAGTAGGAACTCAGCGGGCAGCTGATACCAAAGTGAGTTTTCAAGAAATCGGACCGGACCCATTCACATGGTGGCGGATGAGCTGGCGAAGCTGTCCGGGTTTTGTCGGGCAGCACGCGAAGCGTCCTGCTAGCCGGCGGTGTCTATATACGTAGTTGGCGGTGAGAGCGGCTGCTTTTCACATCCCTCCCTCTGGCCTCTCCGACTCTTTTTCGGAGCGCGGAAAGGGAGTCGAGTCCGGCTGTGATACCGCCCAGTCGTTTCTCTGCTGTGCCGCGCCCTCCCCTCGCCTGTAAGCAGCGGCGAGCAGCCCTCCCCTCTCCTCGCCCGATTTTTGCATGCGGACGCGCTCTGTTCGCTGACATCGCTAGCCGATATTGAGTGAAAAGTTACCGAAGGCTAGGTCTTTGAATTTAAACAACGTTTTATTTTGTCTTTTGTATTTGGGCGAAGAGAGGCTACCTTCCCATTTCTCCCCAGTTGGAAAATTTTCACTTAGATGCGGCCTACGCGTCGTGACGCCGAAATTCAGTTGGATCGCCTGGTTTCTCTTTATCGTGCATACCGGAGGTAAAGTGTCGCTTTCCCCTCGGTTCTGAGCCATTGTGCACGACGAGCAGCCGCACGGCAAAGGGAATTTCCTTTCACGAGTTTCCCGTCCCTCCGCCGGGGCGGAAAGAGGTATCTATAGTATATCACACTAAACTTTTTATACGCTTTTTGGCCAAAAGGGGTACAGCGTAAGTGGAAAAAAGGTGTTGGGAGGCCATTACACCCTTTTTTCTTGAATCTCAACACCCTTTTCCTGGCTCTACATCCTTTCTGTGTGGAAAAAAAGCTGTTGATCAACTTCAACACCCTTGGTTTTTCGTGGGGCGTCGAAAGGGTGTGGGAAAGGTTTTCAGCTGTTGATTGATTAAGACCATGCATGCATGTATAATTTCACTGCGAAGTACAAGACATCCCGTCATACCCTCCTCCTCACCTCGTAAGAAATGTTCAAAAGCACAAAAATTGCACGTTTACAATGATCGCTCGTTCCCATATACGCACCAGGCGCGCCTCACGGCCCAAGTTTTGCTTTGGCACGTGAAACATAAAATTTGAACTTTTAAAACTAAAAAGACTACATTTGTGTGGCGAAAAGGGTGTTGACCAACTGCAAAACGCTTGGCTTTCTGTAGCGTGTTGAAAGGGTGGGAAATAGGTGCTCAGTTGCAAAAACAAAAACAAAAAAAAAACAGCAGAGCTGGGGATCGACCTACCTTCTTCCGGTGTTGCTAAGTTTTGCTACGTTTTGCTAGGCTTTCCTTAGTTTGCTTGTTTTGCAACGTTCTTGCTAGGCTAGGCTGAATGCTGAGGGGTGAGGCGGAGTTTATCAGGATTTTACAAGGGGGAAACAACCTAGGTCAATCTCCAGCTCAGCTGTTTCTCTAGCCTTGCACCACCATTGCAAGCTGCGCCAATTTTCTTGCGTTTTATGATCCAAAAAAGACTAGTACATTTGAAATGGTATAATAAGAGGTGCGCATACGCATGCGCCCCTTGTGCTCACACTCGAACAGGCTGGAAAGCCGGCTTCACTGTTATAATACCCTATCTGCGGTGGTGTATCCTTTAGAGGACGCGCAGTTCTTTTTCTTGGTATTTTTTTTGCTAACGCCACCGAAGCTAGCTCAAGCTTACACAGCTTCACTGGTAATAAATTATGCCAATTTATATTGTGTGAAACATCGTGAGGTACAAAACATACGCCCGCTCGTTGAAAATGTTCGGTCCACCCGTGTAAACGGGTACAAAATACCTCTAGAGTTGGAGGTCTCTTTCAACCTTTTTAAGTTGGCGGCCTTTTTTTACACCCTTTTTCTTACATCGTTTTGTTTACACGATTTTTTTTTTAGTTTTCAACACCATAATTTGTAGCTTTACATCCCTTGCGGGAAAGGGGTGTTGAAATAATGAACACCCTTCTTGAAGGGTGTTGAGATGGCGGTGAATATTTGTTTGGTATTTAATAATAAACTATCACTTATTGAACGTAATAACTACCCCACGATTAAAAGTTTTTGCAAATACGCATGCTGATTTGTATATGCTCAGATAAAAATGAATAATTCCAAAATTATCGCTAAAATATCTGGTTTTTGCGACAAGCCCACCGACTCTATCGGAGGGCTTTTCTCTGCTGCATATAAAAGCAAGAGCGCATGTATTTCTAAGTAAGTATGCACTCGCTCTACCCATGCATCCTTTCGGTTATCTTGCTCAATTCATTTGTGGTCCAAGTGTGACTCGTGCGTATTGAATGTGTCTATGTCATGCTGCGCTCTCCGCCGATCCACATTGGCACGCGTAGTTGCGCTGCTCACACCCTTTTTTTAGGGTGTTGAGCAACCTTACACCCTTTTTTCATCCTTACACCCTTTTTTAGCCAAAACACCTTTAATCGTGTGCGCCCTGACACAAGACTTTTACACCCTTTTCGGACAAAAAGGGTGTTGTAAGAAAGTTTAGTGCGAATTTTATGCCACACCACCCACTGGCAGCTAACAGCAATTTTTTTAGTGCTTCGCGTTTATACAAGTCGCAGCTCGCAGAAGCGTGTAGCGGTGGTCACACATTGATATGACCACTCGCTGTGAGCGAATTTCGCGCCGTTGCCCGCGCTGGGGGATAGGCAGCAGGCAGTACCACTGGGGATTATAGTGAACCGAAGTGCACCCGCCGCGGTGGCTCAGTGGCTAAGGCGTTGCGCTGCTGAGCACGAGGTCGCGGGTTCGATTCCCGGCCGCGGCGGCCGCTTTTCTGATGGAGGCGAAAAGCAAAAACACCCGTGTGTGCGAGATCGCCTGCGTTGCGTCGGCGCGTTAAACCCCACAATCAATCAATCAACCGACGAAGTACGAGGCCGCGCACAGAGACGACGAAGCAGTGTGGTTCACCGCCCGTTGCTCAGCCGCCAAGTGCGCTTTCAAGGTGACGGCAGACGTGGAAATTCCAGTTTGCGCATTCAGTAGTTCCATTCTTCGTTACCTGCCCTTGACACTTGCGCAGAGAGCGGATGTTCGCTCCAATATTGCGCACTCCCCGGGGAGTCTCTTCGACGACGGCCGCACTACGCATTCCAGAGAGCTTAAAATAGGCGACACAACAGATTTTCCAGAACTGCGCACACACGTAAAACAATCAGACAGCCAGCATCTCGACGAAAGTTCCAATTCGAATTGAGCTGAATCGTGCTTGTGCCATTTGTTTGAACGTTCACGATTATAGCTCACGTACGGCACCGACATCAACGCGTGGTAATTGTCAATCGCCAACCAGCTCTCGGTTAGGAGTTCGCACTATACTGGTAGCTGTGAGCCCTGCTCATCACAGGCAACCGCAAATTTTGTCCCAACGGAATTCTCGGCTGCCGCTTCAACCATATCTAGAGAACAAAACAGCGTCAGGAGCCGGGACGATGAAAGAGGCTGCGTGTGCCAACGTTACTAGAATAAGCTAGTAACGTTGGCGTATGCGGCCTCTTTTTTCATCCCGTCCTGCATGAGCGCTGCTTTGTTCCGTTGACATGAACCAACGAGCTCAAACGCTTCCATTGCATCCAGTGGACCACGCCGTCCAATTTAAAACGCAGCAAAAACGCCGTTTCCTTCCTCTTTCGATTGGATATGTGAGGTAGCGAACGCAGACGCGGTTGCAATAACAGTGACCGCATTAAGGTCCTCTGCAGCTGAAACAAGCTTTTATTTATCGCCTCCAAACGGCACGCGGCCTTTACTGTTCTAACTTCACGCCGAGCGCCGGAGTTCCTTGAATCACGACTTCCCAGGCGCTTACTACCGGCCAGTCAGAATGGTTTTAGCTTTAACTTGCTTCCATTATCGTTCAAATATGAAATATTGGCTATTTTACAAATTGAAGAAACCCCCCAGGAACACGAAGTATCATCACAGAGCCTGGAGCTGTCCTTCATTTAAGACACACCGAAATCTCGTACAGTATACAAACGGTACTCTTTTTTTTTTTTTCAACGCCTTTATCAGAAAAAAAAGCCGCACCTGGGGAATCGAAACTGCCACCTCGTGGCTCAGTGACCCCTTATAGGCCCTCGAAAACGGAGCCAAGTCGCACTTACTGGCGTGTCGGCAACGGGCGTCAAGGGCCCGCGCTCAGGACAGTACGGCCAGAGGTGAGCTGTGTCGCACTCGTCGCATTCTGGAAGTTAAGAGAACTCAGTTGCAACAGGAAGAGCGGGATTTTGTTTGCCACTACGAAAAACTTAAAAACTTCAAACTTCCGGTGTGGCTTCTCGGGTCAGATTACCCGGTTGTTTCGGTTTCATTGGGTTGCACATATTTACGAAACAAGAAGTCCGAATGCACTTCAATATTTCTTTTTGCGAGGGGTTGCCCTACGGCAGGGGTCAGCAACATTTCGAGGTGGAGGGCCGAATTTCATGAAGCCGCCACGGCAAGGGCCGGATGGCAAATTGGGGGTGGAGGGAAAGGGGGGGGGGGGAGGGCTCTTTTTGGACCGGTGCAAAGAAAGGAAGGGAAGACCATGGGTAAGTGCGAAGATTGGGGGCAATGCCAACTGGCAGGGACCTTGCTTTGTTCCTGCCTAACCACATTTGAGGTTAGATTTGCCATGTCATCCTTCAATTAGACAGCGAACCACCGGTAGTGTAGCGGGGAAGACGGTAGCACTCAAACCACGTATAGTCACAGGTTCGGATATCAATACCGGGAATTTTTGTTTTTGCCCAACTAGCTTGCGACTACATATCACGATTCTTTTTGATAATGTAACACGTTCTTTTGCGGCAGAAGTGTGACACATCAAGCATTACATACGGACAGGCTGGTTTCCTCTGTGAGCGCTCATGGAAATGCTTGCGCATCAGAAGTTGTAGGGATAGAAAGATGGCTCCATATGAAAAGTGCGCCCATGCGTGAAACCAATCTTCCCCATCACTTGTCGCCGCTGAAACTCCCAGCATTGATGCTCGTTCCTCCTTCAGTTTTATTTATTCGCGACAGTGGCTATACGGACGACTGCGTCCGGCAAAAAGTATCTCTTACCATACAGTATGAGGCTGGTCTTGTGACGGTCGTATTTTGAAACCACTTCACCTTGGCGGCTCGTTCCGGGTTCCGCACTCTGCTCGGCACCTGCGATAAAAGGCACCAAAATTCATAACACAGTACCTTCAGTGCCAGGCTATGTTATGCATCTCTCGGAGCGAGATAAGCAGCGTGGACATCGTAACAACACCCCAGATCTTACCTGGGCCGAGGACAGCCCCACACGGAGGTGGCGGTGTTGCCGCGACGCCTGGACCAACGTCCGCAACACGGTCTGGCTCCACACTTGGGGCTGCAAAGCAGACAAGAAGAAGCATATACACCGTTACGTATATATAGTGCGAACAATACAGCCAAACTTGATTTGACGAAGTTGAAGGGAGTCGCGAATTATTTCGTTAGATCGAGAACTTTGGTAAATTGAGTTAGCCATTTTTTTTTTTTGTTCACTTAATTCGGTACATTAGCGATTTCAACCCTGGAACATAGACGAAAAGTTGATCGCCTGAAGCTGTTGTTTGCTCTTTATACTGGTTCCTTGCAGAAAGAACCACGATTGGAAATGTGGACACGTCCACAAATATCGAAAACTAAGAATGAACGCTCTGAACTAACCAATGCTACGTACACACGAGAATTTCGGCCTTTGTAGCAACCCCTCGTAGCAACCGTTGCTATGCTTCTCCGGATTATAAAGAGACCGCGAGAAAGATTGCTAGTTTCGATGGAGAGGCTGCGCCCACCCGCCGCGCTTCAGGGGTCGTTCCTCGCAACAAGAGTCTTGTCCCTCGCGCACACATAAGTGCCCGACCTGAACGACACGCAAATACAGTTAAAACCCGATCTAATGAAGTCACCGGGAGCCGCGAATTTTCCCGTTCGATCTAGAACTTCATATAATCGGGACCGTCATTTTACAAGCTGTTGACACCAAACACTCGATGCCTTAAGGGAGGCGCATCCCAACAGCTACCATGACATCGTAATTGCTGCGGCCGCGGCGCTCGCCTGCCGATAATTTAGCAATGCGCTAAAAGTCCGCGGTGAAAATAATAAGCCAGCCGGGGCTTGCCCTGAAGTCGTCGCACCTCGGCAGAAACGCGAAATACGGCGCTCTTTGTTGTGCCACTTCCCCGCTGAGCGAAACGTTCGTGGCTGTCATATTCTTGAAAAACGTAAACAGGGCTTTCTCCATCTTCTAGTGCGGGGTGGTCTTGAGGTTCTTTGTCTTCGTCGCAATTCCAGATGCAGTGGCATTGATGATTATGAAGGCTTTTTCCTTCAAGATCGTGCAAAGCGTGCTGGCCAGGATGGCGTGGTCTGCGGCTACGGGACTGCTGAGTTAAACCTCGTAGAGCTCCGTAAAAACAAAACATTTTTATTCTGACGTGGCGCAATAATGTTCGCGGCGTTCTCACGAAACACACTCGAAATTTCTCCTTTTTTAAATGTGTTTGTTTCTCGGTGTACATCGTTAAATCGGGAATGGCGTTGAATCTACTTCGTTAGTTAGAGTTCATAAAAGCATTGATCCGTATAGGCACTTGCGGGAGAATCCGAATTTGTTGGTTAGATCGGAAAATTCGTAAGATAGGGCTTCGTGAGATCCAGTTTAAATCTACCCTCCCTCTTTTGGTACCCCGACGAGCTTCATTTCTCGATTCTGCTACGCCTTTACTCAACGACCTTAGATAAAAGAATAACACAATTTATTGCGAAACATCAACGAAATTAAGCATGTTTTCCGTTTGTACAGGCAAGAGAAAACCGCACAAGTGGCTACACCATACTATGGACAGACGTCAACATGCGACGAAGCATGGTCGCAAAGCCAGGAGAAGCTCAACGGTGAGATTAATGGACCTTCTTGCTGCCGCAAAAAGATGTCCGAGAGATTTCCCGCTGAAGTCCGGCTTAGGTCACCCACGAGGAACCGTAGTTCAACTTCAAAATATGTTCGGGCCACCTTAGCCAAGGAGGGTCGACAAACGTGAACAATGAAATAACGCAAACTGTTCTCCAGCCGTCCACTGCAACGTCTGCGTGTAAGGTCTAATTGAGAAACTGGTAATCTACCATAGGGAATGTTCAATAAATAGCGGAAAATAAATTACGAGCCATTCTACTGTTTCATATGACCAGCGAAGCTGAGGTGACACAGACTTTCGAACAAAGGTACGAAGTTCTGGCGGAAGTCGTGCCACGACTACGACTAGTCATGCCTTGACGCCACTCAATCTCGGCAGATGATCTGCGATCGGCAGGTGCACGTATATTTTGGTGGTGGAGAATTGGGGCACGGCACCATCGAGAAGAAAGTCTTTACACGTCCGCACAAGTGAAAATTTTCGACGACCCCGGCTCCCGGGAGCCAGGACAACACGCGGCCTCCGCATTGCGACGACGGAAGAGAAGTGAAATTCAAAACGGAGCGCTGCAAATTGAAGGGTCAGAGCAAATGCGGAGCCAAATAGAAAGCAAGCGCGCAGACAAACCAACAGACTCCACACACCAACGCCTCGCGCCATGAACATCGTGTTTCTTTCAGGCGCAATGAAACAGCTCGCGCTTCACAAACCAATGCGCACACACGAACGCCTCGCACAATGAAACGCCCGGAGCGTTTTCCTCAAATTCTGGAGGGGATTTTTTGCACGCCCAAAGTTGTTTGACGGACACGAGAAATTCACGGAACCCCAACCGCAAACAGCTTCCCCGCAATAAATTTCCTGAGACTGCTTACGTGGTTTCAAAGCAAAACAACTACGAAATACATAAATTCCCTGAGACTGCTTACGTGGTTTCAAAGCAAAAGAACCATGAAATACTTATTTACGGCTACACCTTGTTTGCGGCTTTCTTTTTTTTTCTTCTTCTTCAACTTCTTCGCCTTTTGATGCGAGTTGCTCCGACAGGCAGGCAGGCCGCACTTGACGCTGCAGCTTGCCCACAGCCAGAGCTCTCCTCCGCGTGCGCCCGGTCAACGCAGGTTCCTCCGCGTGATTCGGTCACGATGAACGCATCCTTGCTCCATTTGGCCTCGGTGCCCGGCTAGCGATGTGGTTAGAGCACTTGGCTGCTGCTCTGACGACTCGGGTTCAAATCTCACCCTTTTCCATCCCCTACCCACAGGGAGGTTTAGCTCCCTCTCTGCATTAAAGTCAATGAATCAATCAATCAATCACTCTTTAAAGCAGCGGCCATTTTGGAACAGTCCTGTTGACGCCGACGATGGCGACTAACGCTCGGCAAGCGTTTAGCCGAAACAACATCGCGCACAGCGATAATACTCAAGAAAAAAACCCAGGGCGCGACCGTGTTTGGCACGTGGAACGGTGTCCATGCTACAGTTTCGAAACGTAGCGCCGTGCCTGTTCGGAGCGCGTATGCTGCGTAAATACTTCGCCACACATTACATCCACGTGAAAGGTTACAAACGGACTTACGGCTGCTGCGGGGCGAGGAACCGCCCTCCATTTCTACGTGGACTAGCAGAGTCTACGGAACAATGGAAGCGAGTCGGAGCGACCGACAGAACTACTGAGCTGTTTGTTAACACAGAAGGCCCGCTCTCTAATCCAGGCTTGGCATATTCGAAATTTGAGTGGGTTTTGGCTACGGGTGGCGCCAAATAGCAGACAACTTGAACAAAAATTAAAAAAGAAGAAAACTGGCGCTCATGCAGGTTTTTTAAGAGATGATAGTGTGGCGTGGTGCACGTAGTGCACGTGCCACTCGGCACTCCTCAGAGAGATTTGTGTGCGTCTGTGGCAACGCCATTTACGCGCTCTCCAGACGAATACATTCCCCCATCCTATCCGGCTCCACCTTTTTGACCGCCAGAACACCCCGCTTTACCGATTTTGCGGAGAACCCGGAACGCTATGGCATATGGTCGGCTGGTGTGACCAATCCCCACTGATTCCCCCTAACCTGCAACTTCCTACTGCCGAGCTTTGGGAGAGCGCCTTGGCGAGCAACGGCCTGGGCGACCAGCTTCGGCTGGCTCAAAGGGCTGTCGATGCTGCCCGCGCTCAATCAATCTTGGACTAAGGACGCCTCCTTCAAGCTTCAGTACAATCCCACCTGTTGATTTAAATAAACGTTTATTCTCTCTCTCTCTCTCCCTCTTGTCGTTCTTACGCAGGCACTCCGACACCCGGCATGCGGCCAATCGAGGTGCTCGCCCTCCTCCCTACCGCTCCTCGTGTGCTCTGTGGAACGCGGAATAAAGTTGCACACAGTTCTTCTCTGACCGTAGAAGTATTGAGTCATGTCTGTGGTCCTGGTCGATCTCTTTTCCCCAACGGCTGCTCAGCGTCGTCACAGATGCAGGTCTCAATTTGTGGTGATAAAAACAATACTGATAAATACTGTCACGAATGACATTTTGGTGCCTCGAAAATTTTAAGCTAAAATGGCGCTTATTAGCTGTTAACTGATAGCTGCGACCAACACGACGATGATGGTGATGCCCCGCGAGAAAAAGGGGGTTATTACAAGGGGAGGGGGGATTCCTTGAGGCATTCAAGTCTGCTTACGTGCTTTAACAGCGAAAGCCTGGCTATTCTTATCAACGACTCCTGCTACATCGTGTTTGCGTCTCCGTCGCTTTCGTTTCGTCTTTGGCGCGAATGTGTCCAGCAGGCGTCTTTGTGACTACACCGTGTTTGGGCATCTTTTAACAGCGGAGCTGTTTTACAAACCTAAAGTTCTCCTCCTCCCCCTAACGACGATACTGTGGTACGACGGCCCGGAATAAAGTGTTCTCCCTCCCTCCCTCCCTCCCTCCCTCCCTCCCTCCCTCTCTCTCTCTCTCTCTCTCTCTCTCTCTCTCTCTCTCTCTCTCTCTCTCTCTCTCTCTCTCTCTCTCTCTCTCTCTCTCTTTCACCTTTGCAGGAAAAAATACCAAGAAAAGGCCGAGCGCTCGGGAGCGCGTGCCTCGTGGAGACCGCCAAGTTCCCGGTTCGCGGAGTGGCTTTAGGGGAAAAAAACTCCAGCGCTGTCGTCAAGCGTTAACGCGCGTGTAAGAAAAAAACCCAGCGCTAATGCGTAAGCTGAAAAGACACCCTGCTTGGGAGAGGTCGCCGCGGTCACCGCATTCTATAGAAGCCATTATGCATGATTGGAGACATGGCTACGAGTGTGCCAATCCTTCCCGACACGACTTGCAGATCCCGCAACCGCTGCCTCTAGTCGATGGCAAAGAGCTGGTGGAAGTCTACAAGGCTGAGGATGACTTTGCATCCACCCACTCGCCGCAACGAAGAAGACGACCTCTTCGATGCATATGACGACGATTACTGGCACCGAAGCTATGCAAATAAATAATAGTACTGAAACTTAACTGTGTGTCCGGCAACGCTCACCTACAACAGCTTCGCCGTTGCACGCGAGTGCAAGCTTCACTGAATTTCTTTTTTCGCGCCTGTTAGGTGCGCAGTACCTTAGGACCACACGATGTCCGTCCGCGTCCGTGCGCATATCATTTACAGTCGCAAAAAATCACACAGGCACCGGCAGGATTCGAGCCTGTGTCTGGTAGACCAGACAGAGTAAGTGTCACTCGTCTTAACCATTGGACTACGACTGTAAGTTAGTACCCGAGAGTCAAACGGCTTCCTCGCCTGTAACGGTGCGGAGTACCTTAGGACCTGCCAATGTCCGTCCGCGTCCATACGGGCGCACACCACCATCAAGCGAAAATCAAGCGGAATTCGATTTGAGCCGTGAGTTGCAGTTTCATTTAGGGAGCAATCAAGGTGCAACTCAGGGCTCAAATCGAATGGCGGTCGGGGCGCGAATCGGATGTCAATCGGTGCGCAACTTAGATGTCATTTCGACTCCCGGTACTCCGCACCCTCGCCATCATCCACGGAGTGTAGATGCTGCCATTTTCTTTTTCGTTGTCTTTTGGCGCGCCGAGCGTCGGAGCATGGAGAAAAAAAACTTTCGTCCCTCCTTGCTTCGAAGCCAACGTCGCTCTGCGAGAGCGGGCGCCTTCTACAGCCTTTCCGCGCCAGATTATAAATATCATCATCATCATCATCATCATCATCATCATCATTATTATTATTATTATTATTATTATTATTATTATTATTATTATTATTATTATTATTATTATTATTATTATTATTATTTATTGGCCATGCTCTTGGCAACGGGTCGGCACTATGAGTGCTCTGGCCAAATATAAAAAACAAACAAAAAGTTAAGGAAAAATACACGCACACACCACTGTAACACAAGGGGGTACGGTTGAAGCGATGAAAGGGCGTGTGATTTCAGCACGCGAGACACCGAAAAAAGCTTAAGGAAAATAACCTAGACGAAAGTTCACAAGTCTTGCGTGGGCCCGCATGCGCTGACTCGTTGCCGGATATCCAAGATGACTTGAAAGTCTTCGTCTGGTCGTTTCAGCAGGTGTAGGTCATTGATAACGTCTGTTATGATTTTTGCGGGAAAACGTAGTTAGAGCCCGTTGGAGGCATCGGCCGAAGCAGGCGCTTTGTGCATCGTGTTTGCCTGCCATTGAAGTGTGTACTGTGCGGAGTGCTCGCTTTCTTGTGGTAAAAAGTAGCCAAGAAGTAGCAATCTGATGACGACTGGCCCGCGTGATGTGCCGCGCGGTAGGGGCGAGAACTATGAGTGTCGACTACCAGGAATTCTCGCACGGCATGACGCCGTTCACTACAACTACACTTTTCCTGCCGGATGGCGTCCTTACGGTGAGCAGTACTCTGTCATGCACGGTCTCTTGGAATATCCAGGTATCCAGGGATTGAGACGGCATCAAGCGCCACCGCCGAAATCGCGCGCGTGCGTGTGAGTGTGTGTAGGGATGAGTAAGGGGAGGGGGGCAACGAACAAAGGAAATTGGACAGCAGAGTCCATTTGTTGTTTTATTCATGTACTGGTAACATAAGTACTCTCCCGCATATACAGGGTGATCAAAGTTAAGTCGACAGGTTTTTTTAAAAATTAGGCGTTTAGATGTACGTGAAGACCTCCTCTACAGTGAAGTTATGCGCCCAGGGGGACACAGAATGAAATGGTAACTATTGATGTCGGTGGCCTAATTAACTAAAATTGGATAATTAACTTTTTGGTGGCTGCAGTAAGAAGGTATGCTTATATTCAAAAGTTAGACGCAATCGTGTTTCTACGCAGTTTCATTTGCCAGAATTCTTCTAGCTCATCCGTATTCCGAGATATCGAACTGCGAAGTTTAATTGCCGTTCGCACGTTTACTCATGCAAGACAGTAAGGACGGGTGCAAAGCTCCTCCCTCTTGTGATGTGTGTGCCGTGTATGGTGTCTAGTTTGAAAATGGGGTGGAGGCATATGCAAAAGTGATAACTGGCACCTTTTCAGTCTTGGCTGGCGTTATCGCAATCTGCAGTACTCGGAACAGCTATCGAAATCCAGAACAAAGGGGAGGAGCTTTGCGTCGGTCTTCACTATCTTGCATGCGTAATCATGCGAATGGCAATTAAACTTCGCAGTTCGTTATCTCGGAGTACAAATGCGCTAGAATTCTGTCAAATGAAACTGCGTATAAACACGATTGCGTCTAACTTCTTCCCCCTTTCTCGGAGGCCAGTCCTAATACGGTTTTGAACTCGGGTGAAGAACGTTGCTCTGCTCTTTCGAGTTGTCATTTTTTCGCACAGCCGTGTGCTGTTTTGTGGCTTTTCTGTGCTCTCCGTGGATTAAACAGTTGCTTCTCCTCTGGCTCTTGGTCTTCGTAATAGAGGCAAACCCCTGCACAGCCATTCTACCTCGACGAGACTGGCCGCATTCGTACGCCCCGGTCCAACACCAGGGATAGGCGCGGGGCGCACGCCGGCACGTCTGCTGTCCACGGCGCTTTCGGGAACTGCCCTCTTGGTTTTTACGGCAGCTGTTAAAAGTGTTGTTTATATTTGCAACCTTCCGCTGGCATCATATATAGGCAAACAAAGTATTCACAAAATTTTACCCGGTATTGAGTGAACAAGAAAGTTCTAGTTCACTGCAGCAGCAAGAGATACTGCGGCGGTTACCCGAGCAGGAAGCCCTGAAGCGCTAGTGACTGCTGACCGGTAAGTGAACCAGCGGCGGGTGCGCAAATCTCGGCGTAGCGCGTGCTCATGTCACGTGTCCATTCATCACCATCATCGTCATTTTTACATTTGCGTCTTTTCTTTCCTCTATACTTTACTACGACTAAGCACCTGTGGCCTTTGTTTAGGCTTAAAGGAGCCATGAAGAGAAAGTGCAAGTTGGTTTTATTCGAAAGATTTCGTGTTTTATAGTGCCCCCAGCGCTTGTCCGGATACAAACGATGCTTTATTCACTGAGAAATTAAACAATGTAAGTTAAAATTTTGATTTTCCCGCTAAATCGTTTGTTTTCGGGGTCTGCAATGACATCACAGGAACCGACCGCTCTGCAGCCTAGAGTACCTTCATTCACGCATCCGCCGTACAGGGTAGAGACACGTATAGGCCTCCTGCGCTGCCCAGGGGGCGCTGCGCAAGCGGCTTCCGGGCAGTACTTCCGGGTAGTACAAAGCTGCGTGGGTCCCATAGGATCCCGTGTTGACAGAAGCAAAATGAGCTCGACGCTCCCGATTATTTTGCGACGTGGTCACTAGCTCATCCCCGACGCGTCTGATCTATTTCAACGATCAACTTGGCATTAGGGGAAAAAGCTTTGCAGCGCTAAACACGTTTACAGCGCCGGCGAAAGTGCCGGGACCGCGAAGGCGTCTGCTACTAGCAGGTTCACCGATCGATGGTCGTACGAAGTGAAATTTTAAATAAAATTTCTAGTTTAAACTAATACTCTAGGCGACGAAGACTTCTCAAAAACAGCCGATCAAAAAAGAAGAGTGACGCAATCGGCGATGATCGCGCTTTAAAAAGCCAGCGAGTCCGGCGGACCGCAGGCTCGCCTGCTGCGGTGCGCCGCTCTTTTGCGTACCTGCACACTATGCGTGCACTTTCATTAAACAGTGCTCGTTTGCGTCGCCGTTACGAATACATGGTGCAGCGTTAGCTTGCCGTTTTGTTGCGTGTCTCAGTGACAAAATGCCCCGGGCGACCGTCAGAAGCGTGAAATCTGTTTTGCGATTCCGAAATTAGTGGCCGTAAAACAAAGTGGTCGGGCGAACTAAGAGGCCGCTCGCTTTCCCTGTTTACTCTCAGTTTACTTAATTATGCTCTTGCAGCATACATTCCCAGTTCGCACTTAATAGCCTAGAATGAGGTTCAGCAACGGCCGAGTTCCATGCAGCCGACACGGCGGAGGGCTGGACGGCAAATCGGGGGGGGGGGGGGGGGGGGGGGAGGAGGAGGAGGAGGAGGACGAGGAGGGGGGGGGGGGGGGCAATTCAACTGGAGGACGCCAAGTCTCTGTTCTTGTCTCGCTGTCTAACTCCATTTGAAGTCAAAACTGTCGTGTCGGCGTTCAGATTCGACGACCCCTGCACTAGAAAACCAACACAGTCAGGGATGATCGTATGTAAATATTCGGGGCCCCGCGCCGTGTATGCGGCTGCTTTATGTTATGCTGTGTTATGTGATGTTATAGAAGTACATATCTCTGCAGGCAGCGGGCGTGTGATTTGGTGCGTGTTTTGCGTTCTTTAATAGCGCTTAATTTGTTTATTTAATTGGGGCTATTGCCCCGCCTACTCGCTATAGTATACATGTACCCTGCCGTTCGTAAATCGTGCGGCGTAAAACGTTACGCAAGAATCATTTAGTTTGCGAAAATACGAAACAAAATTTTCACTAGTTTCAAAGGCGGTGCCAGGCCAGCAGTGTCAGCTGAGTCGGCTGCACAATTCTTGCGTTCGCTTGCATGCTCCCGATGAAGCAACCTTTTGCAGTTACCTCAGGATGTAAGATGAGCAGCATTCCGTGTTTATGCTACACGTGAAGTTTCCTTTGTCGACCGCACGCAAGAAGAAAAAAACTGTAACTGTCGTTAAACAACCCGACCTGGCGATACTGTCCCACGCCGCGACCACCGCGACAGCTCGCTCAAAAGAAAGCCGACAAATCGGCTTCTTTAGCGGATATTATTTTGTTTAGCCTCTGCAGCTACTTTTTTCATACAGTATGCAGTCATTTAAACACGCCACAAAGCGCCACAACCAAATTTCACTCTGGCTTGTAATTGAAAACACATGAAGGGCGGCGAGGGTCGTCTGCTTTTGTACTACCAAGAGGCGTCGGCCGCTAGGGGCGCTGCATGTCACCAAAACTCCAGCGCAGGAGGCCTATACGCTGGCGCCGCCATTTTGGGTCGCTCGCTCGCCGCCGAAGCAAGTCATTGTGTCAAAACCGCGCTAAAATTATCGCCGCAACGCGGTTTACTGAAGAAGTTTGAATCATATTGTCTGTTTCGCGTTGCTAGGTCTCGTGGGAAACGAAAAAAACAACGCGTTGAGCACGTTGGCTCAATTGCGGCGGCACGGGAAGTTGAAAGTTGAAAGTACAAGCGCAAAGTGGAGCTCATCGCGGTAAGCTCCGCAAATGGCGCGGGTAGCGCGAGTGCACTCGCGAGTGGTGAGCGGGGCTCACGACGAGTGGCACTCGCACCCGCAAGGGGTGAGCGGGGTTCCTCGCGAGCGGCTCTCGCACTCTCGAGTGGTGAGTCGGGCTCGCCGCGAGTGGCGCTCGCACTCGCGAGTAGGAAGTGAGGCTCACTGCGCGTGGGGCTCGCACTCACTCGCACTCACACTCGCCAGTCCAAAACGATGGCGAGGCTCATTCACCACTCCCTCAAGAGTGGTGAGAGGAAGGGGGGGGGGGGGGGTTGAGTGCACTCGTAAGTGAGCCTGCCGACCTATGGCGGGAACCATTCCGTCGGCTTTGTAGTCTGCTTTAGCGGCGGTTGTTTTGGGCCATTTTTGGCGCAGCTTCGCGTCCATTGCGCGCTTCCTTCGCAAGGCTTCATTAACTTGTTCCACAGCACATCCTGGGTAACCCGGAACCGACGAAATTTAGTGGTCGTACGGCAAAGATACGCTAAGGATTGGTTTGCAAAGCGGGAAAACAAGATGTATACAGACCACATACAGACATCTGGCCACTAGAGAAACGCTACCTTTTGGGCATTGCCTGCCAAGAATGGGACTCCGGTTTCTAAATTGGTGAATACCAATTCGGTTGTGTTTTAAGAGGTATTGCAAAAGGTGGAAGAAGCAACTGGCTCTGATAAATAGCGATTATAAGAGTTCCCTCAGCTTTCTCGCAATTCTCAAACTTGCTAAACTAACTAGTTTAAATCGGCATACATGGGAATCACTAAGCTCACATGCCGAATCGTTTCGGTGTCTGCGCTTGTGTTGCGCGGTGGTGTAGCCACGAGCTAGCTAGGATGGCTAGGTTCCACTGTTTTATCCTTCGAAAGACGCTCCTCTCCGTTTTCTTTCTGCTGACCCACGGCTGGGCTACAGCGACAGCATTCCGCCGCTCTAGCCTGTCTGTGGCCGACGCTGCTGCTGCGTTCGGGATGCCGCCCCTGCGAATTCCAGGTAATGGCTGGCCGAATCTCTGGTATCGCTCTTTGTAGAGCCACGTGTGTGAATTCCAGTAACGTCGCATGGGCAATTGTTGTGGGTGTTGTTTCAAGCTTTGCTTTCCAACTATATCTTCAATGTGTGGATTGGAGTCAATTTTTAGGTTTGTCGATGTCTACCACATAGTTTTCAATCATGAAGCCTTGAACTTTGACGCGTCAGTTGCCCATGTTTTGGCCATATTTAGCGACTGCCTGAAGCCTTTGGAGTTGACGCGCAAAGTTCCACTAGACAATTCGCTTAAGTTCCTTGATATTCAGCTTTATTTAACGGCGGAACATGTGTGTTGGATGTACGAGCCACGAGCGTCCAAACCGCTGCTTCCTTTTTCCTCCAACCACACCAAACTTGTAAAACGGGGCATCGTCAAGTCTTGCCTTAAAAATTCCTTTTTGAAATCCTGTGACCATTCAGCAGAAAAAAAATTTAGTGCCCATGTTACTCGCCTGGTGACAGCGGCTTCCCGCATCATTTGCTGCCGTCAGTGGCTGGTGCTTCATTTAAGGAGGTCAAACGTGGCGACCAGGAATGCCCGGCGATAATACTAAGGAAAGAAAAATTTGTGGCAGTACCATACATCAACAGAATAGCGGCTGCTTGAAGAAGCCCAGGGAGCAGTTTGTTCAGTGCAGCGAAGGCGTTGTTTACTCTCTTCCCTTGGACTGTGGCAAGACTTATCTCGGCCATACGGGTAGATGCGTCAACGACAGGCTGAGGGAACATAAGAACCTCGTGGAAAAGACTTGTTTCGGGACACTCGGCTTCACACTGTAGAAAATATGCTTGCGTTCCGTTGTTCTGAGAGTGCGAAGTCATCACCAGAGAGAATGATAAGCATTCACGCGAGGTTATCGAAGCGCTTGAAATGGAGCGGCTTAATGAAAACTGTACAAGCATACCTTCGGTTGCGTTCTAGCAAAAAGAAAGGGATTATCTGTTTTTGTAACATGCTGAGGCGAGAGGATAAGTTTTGACGTCAGGTTGTATTGGACATGCTATTGGATGTGCGGGAATTTGTCTTTCTTTTCTGAATAACAGATCAGTTGGAGTTCAGCGCCTTGTCCTCTCGTTTCCTCCATGTGTGTCCCCGCCTGCCTACGCTGGTAACCCTGTTATTGTACAAAGAAATCACTTGATTATGAATGGAAATTCGCTGTGTTAAGATTCCAACCTCAACTTTGCCGGTGTGACGCGACTGCCTACCCATTACACAGCCGCCTTCAACTTTGTTTTCTGCATGGGAGAGCACAAGCTCTTAACTCTAGGTCCCGCTCGTGCGACTAAACAGGAACATGTTGGTCGGGTCCGTGACAATCCCACCACACTAGAAGCAATCACCGAGTACGCCCTTGAAAACGGTCTCTACAAATTGATGTAACGGCCTGGTCGACTTCCCCGTTCTGTCTACAATGTGAACTGTCTGCAGCGTGCACTGTCTTCAATGTGAACCGCATTGTCTACTATGTGAACTGTACATTTATGTGTTAACTGTGCATTTTGGTGCCACTGGCTGACTTTAATGGGTTAATTTTGTGATTAGGACCCCAACACTGCAACTGTGTTCATTGTGCAAGCCGTGACCAACCCTTTTTCCCTCATCCTTGCTCCCCCCCGGCCCTATGGCCTCTCGTTTAATAAAGTGTTTCACTCACTCACTCATAAACAAAATACGGTGACTGTCATTTCTTTCATCAGCATTCTTTAGCGGGTTAGTCCGGTGGCCTTTTCGGAAGAGATGGGGAGGTTGTGAGGTCATTGCGATGTAGTTTATGAAGGTAAGAGCGGTGAACCTGGTAGACGTCTGCCAGCAACTCCGAACGCAAAAGCGAGGACCACCCGCAAAAGGCATAATCGATAATAGCTCAGGCCGTCTATGCTTTACAGAACCAGAGGGAAAAATCCCTCGGCAACCTTCATGCCGCTGAGGTGCGTTTGACCTTAAGAGTGGTGCTGGGCGCAGTCCCACAATAAGTGCCGAATGTTTCCCTTCACCGGTTCACGGTAGGTACGACACTGTGGCTTTGTCTTGTGCAAGGTCTCAGCAGCAAGAGCTCCCTGGGCGGTTTCAGTGGCTGCCGTCCCATTGGCGTCAAGGGCAATAAGACTGCTGATCAGATGGCTCGGAACACGCTGAAATTTGCACCTACTGCTAAAGTTTCTGGCGGCCGCCGGATCAATGCAGGCGGGCAGTAATCGACAACTTCAAGTGTTAGGGCGATCTGACCCCCACCATGACCCTTACGTCACAAAGGGGCTTACGACACCGCAGGCAATTTTGCTGAACCGCACCCGAACGGTCTCTCAGCGAAGTTCACAGCTTGGACTTTCAAAACAGGCCTCGTGCGATCACCTTTCTGCTCGTCATGTGCAGTGCCAGGGGATGTAATTAATGTGCTGCCCAGAGCATGCTGTCGAGCGGACGGCACTGCTCTCAGTGAAGCGCAGGGAGGTGTCGCGCCTTCTTCGTAGCTTCCTTTTGGATATGGATCTGGTGGACTCTTGGTGAAGTGACCATATTAGGTGACGCTCGGGAGGAGCAATTTACGGCACATGTTGCCAAGCTGACACCGCCTGACTTAACAAAACAACCAAAGAAACCAACAAACTTCCGATCTCCCCTTTCTCAGCAACGACGACTACGACAATGACTGACAGCTGGTGTAAAAAACAAGGATAGTTAGGATGGCTTGAATTTGTCTTTTCGGTCAGTCACAGACGTTGTTTGCAACGATAATACGTGGTACAGGATTTCTCGGTCTCGAGACGCTGTGCCTTCACCAGAAGCACCATTTCCATATGGTGCTCTATGTAAAGGTACAGCATCTGGTAAAGGCACCTATGTACGTATTTAACCATTTTAAAGCAAAGCTCCTCCCTGATTCCGTTGTACGCCAATACGCCCTAGGAAAAGCCAACTTTCACTGACAATGATGATGAATGATTGTGGGCGAAGTGAAATAATGAAAAAACCGGTCCATCTCCAATCACCTGAAACCGTAGGAGGAGAGAAGCGCGCAATGTATAAGTGTATTCTTGGCGCCCTAGCATTTTTGCCAATGGAGATGAAACCGTTAAGGGTAGAAGTATAAAGCTTTGCTATTAAAGACTCGTGTCTTTGAAGCACGAGGCGTTCTAGCTCGAGGCCATGCAGAGCGAGTGTGCCGGTGTGCTCTTTTGTAAGCCTTTTAGCGCACAGAAATGAACAGGTCTGGACTGAGGCGTTGGAAAGCGAGTGTCCCGGTGTGTTCTTTGAGTACGCGTTACGTTCTAGCTCGAGGCGCCAGGAAACGAGTATCCCAGTGATATAGCACCATACCTGCATGAAATTTAACGACGACGACGACAGGAGACGCCGACAGCCCGAGCCCCTAAGAGGCTTCGCCCCTAAAAAATAATCCCATCCAGGGAAGGGTGGTTAAGGTCCTTTGGGCCGAGCCGCACCTTTGTTGTCTGAGGTCTATACGGCGCCGAGGGTACCTTGTGACCCCGGCAGAAGGTCTCTCTAGTTGCCAGGGGTAATTACCGCATTACAACATGCAAAGAGCGGGCGCGTCCTGGTCGGTGGGGTTACCCTCAACGCGGCGTCATTCGTAAGGCGAGAGATGAATAGAGAAAAACAGCGCCATCTCTCGCCCCCGCCGCGGATCCTCCCGCGGCGAAGTGCGAGGAGGTGGCGCCGCTCGTCGGCACCCCAGCAAAGAAAGAACTGAAACTAAAGCGTGGCAAACTGTTCGCATGGCGACGCAGTGAAACATCCCCCTCGCGAGGGGCACGATCAAATGCAGAGCATTTCCGGGGGCGCACGACGTTAAGTAGTTTGCGTTACGTTAATGTTGTTGCACTTGTGGCAACTGCTGACGAGAGAGCGCTTGTCAGCAGTAATTTGAATGAGTCAACGATATAAGGCGGGTTCATAGCGTCCCATTCTGTGTCGGCTTTGTGGCGCAGTGGGTAGAGCACCATGTACATTGCGTTCTGCCCGCAGGGTCGAGGGATCGAAACCAGGCGCCGGATAGTATTTTTTTTATAGTGTAGGGGGAGGGGTGCGGACAACGACGGTGCGGACTACGACGGGACAACGCGGGTGACATCGTGAGTTACTGAAATGCTCTGCATTTAAAACGCTTCCAGTGGGCGGAATCTAACGTGGGTCCCTCGCGTTATGAAACCGGCGTCTGTCCGATTGCTCCATTTCGAATCGAACGCAAAGCACCAGGTATCGATTAGCGCCGTACAACACGAACCCAAACGTTACGCCTACGGAGCGTACACCCGAAAGGTGCTGTGGGTATTCTAGAAAAGGGGTGCGTACCTCCGGAGTACTACATTCTCGCAGTGTGGGATTGGCCAACCAAAGAAGGTATCACGAGAAAGCTTCGCGTTCAACCATCATCGTCGTTAGACGCACAGGTGCATGATTTTATTTCTAGCGTGGATATCCACGGCTAAAAATGCCGAAATGCGAACGTTGTAGTCACTCATTAAAACACTGATGCTGCTCACACGGTTTTTGTGAGAAAGAAGAAATGCGTGATGAGCTCGTGCAACCCGCGCCGGCACGCTCGTATACGAATTTCACGTCAATATATTTGGCAGAATTTTTGGGAATCGCGCTCGCTCTTCGAAAGCTCAGCGAAGAGCATTCCCAGGTGATCATTGTGACAGATTCTTTTTCGGTTTGCTCCGCTTTATCTTCCCCAACAGTTTCTCCACTTCGCCGATCGCTGTCGATGCTTATACCAGTACATGTCAGGGAAATCCGGCTGGTCTGGGTCCCAGGGCACAGAGGAGTTGAACTTAACGAAACTGCTGATTACCTGGCAGGAGTAGCACTGAATGGTCCTCTCGTTGATACTGTGCCCCCGGTAGCCTATGTTGTTGGAACTAGGTTTCGAAGGTACAGTTCACTGGACAGCTTCCCACCAGACAGCATCGCTGGCTGCCCAGACATTGAGCATCTCCGGTACTCTTGGAAGTGTGACTTTGCGCAGTCTCGGCTGTGCGAGGTCACACTGACTTGCTTGCGATGTCGAACACCTAATTTGAATTTTTACCTGCACCGTGCACGCATAGCGCCATCGGCCACCTGCAGCTTCTGTCAAGAGGAGGAAACACTTGACCACTTCCTGTTGTCTTGCCGGCGGTTCTCTTCCCTCCGAAATCGTTACCTGGAGGCTCCCCTCCGGCGCCTGGGTCTCGCCTTGTCGGTGCCTAATTTATTGTCATTTGGGGCAGTCGGGCTTGGTCGGTGCAACGGGGATGTTTTTCGCGCTCTTCACTCATTTATTGCCGAAACAGGTCGCTTGCCTTGTTAATCAATAGCTTCAACCCATTTTTAATCGTTTATTGAAATACCTGTTGGTACAGTAGTATTGAATTTGTTTTGGTTCCAAAATTGTTAGCATCACTGTACCCTATTTTCCCTTCGTTTGAAACTAATTACTAAGCTTCTTTAGCAGTGAAATCACAATAAGACTTGGCCAATCCCCCAGAGTGGGTACGCGCCATTCTCGTTCCGGATCCAACCAACCAACCATACGCCCGAATTCGATTTCCCTTAGTATGTCGTCGAAGACCTCGTCTCCCTGAATGAGAGCCCCCGCCAGCCTCTACTGACCGCCGCTACTTGATCCCTACCCTTGAGTGCACCCCCCTCCCCCGGAGCCTCCGTTAGCGAGAGAGGATGTGAGGCGAGAAGCCCACAGTGCAGCCGCCTCCATGGTCGACGAAGGTGGCACGCACAGGCATCCCGGGTGTCACGACGGCTCTACCGCTACCATGGGCGGCCACTCGGGCTACGTGGCGACCGACCCTGCAGTCCACAGTGAGACCGAAGTGAAGCACAGCGTGGGTCGGAACTCCTGGAAGAAACGTCTCCCGGCTTCCATGCGCAACACCCAGCATCTGGTGCGGGCCTTTGTAAGCCACGGAGCAGCGTGCAGCGTAGCTGCCCTGGAGCAGCGCGTAGCTGCCCTGGAATGGAGCGTACCTGCCTGGAGGGTCGCGTAGCTGCCCTGGAGCAGGGTCTAGCTGCCCTGGAGCAGCGTCTGGCTATCCTGGAGCAGCATGAAGCTGCCATGGCGTGGCACGTAGCTGCTTGGAGCGGGGCGTAGCAACGGGGAGCGACCTGTGGCTGCCCTGGAACGGCGTGTAGCTGCACGGAGCGACGCGTAGCCGCCCATGTAGCGGCGGGTAGCGGAACCTAGTGGTAAACCAGCCACTTCAACGTGGACTTTGTGTTTTTTGCCAGGCATCCTCACTTCCTTTTATTTTCTTTATTGTTCTGTGCTCTCAGATCTCTCTGTACCCCTACGGCTGGATCGAAATACACCGGCGGGAAGTTCTGTCAGCGATGTGCAATGTTGTCTTTTCTCCTTGCCTGCATAAGGCATATCTGCATCGAACTTAGCCCAGCCCCGTGAAATTGTTGCGGGACGTCTCTGTCAAGCGGGAGGGAGTCACCGCTGCGTGGGATCAGGGATAAACTAAGTGGCCAGGAAGCTGAATCAAGGCATGCATCAAGTGTGGGCAGCGAGAACAATGCATATCCGGGGCCATCCATCGAAGTGATGCTAGCCTTAACCGGGCAGCTCCTTTGCGTTCCATATCCCGTGAATACCTCTTGTGCAAGGAGCACGTTGGAACGTGCTTTTAACACTTTGTTGAGCGAACTTGGCCGGCTGGTCTCGTAATGTAGAGGTTTTGTTTCTAGATAACAAGTTCGGTGTGAAGCCAAGTTCAACTTATTTTGCACCTGTCTTTCAGTTGCTTGTTTTACTTTAAACAGGCTTCTTTTTATAACCTATTTTCCCCATCCATGACATCTTCGATCACTGTAAATGCAATTTGAAGGAGTGTATTTTCATTTTATGGCAGTGTTAGCTCTTGTTTTTAATATTCACTGGGTCGGTCCTTTTTATGTCAGTCTCGGCTACTCTTTGTTGAACATTTTGGGGAATTAGCGTTGTTTTATCTGCGTGCGGTAGGTTTTGGTGCACATTCTTTTTTAATTCGGTGGTTTTCTCTCGTTTAGGTAAGCTGACACTGAGCTATCTTAGTCAAGACTAGCTGCTGTAAGCATATATGCGTTCTGACATTTTTTCAGACGATGGTCTTAATTGGGCTATTAATACTCGAAAATTTTGGTGTGCCTCTATGTCTGTCTGCCTGCCCGTCTATGTGTATGCCCCTTGATTCAGCCGCCTAGGCAAAAGTTAAAAGCATTCTACAACGCGATCTTGATCTAGGAAAATTTTTCCAAACTATAAATCCGGTGGCAATGTCCGTATACCTTTCAACATTGTTGGGCAAAAACAAAATATTAGGGATATTTGAGGCAAGAAGTGAATGCATAAGGAATATGTGCCTAATTAAAAATACATGGCTGCTTGAGTTTTACGATAGCGAACAAAAAATGCACCTTAAAATGCTGCTTTGACATCAACTTACAAAAATGAAGGAAGCTCACACTGTAGAGTAAGACTTGAAGGTAGCGAATCTGTACGCAACCTTCACGACCATAATGTGGCCTACACGGGACATTACCTGTACAAAATCCAGCAGGCATCTTCACCTCTTTGCTCCAAATGTGACTCACGAGAAGACATCCATCATGTTATATGCGTGTGTCCAAAGTACACCGTGCACAGACAGAAACTCATATTATCTTTGTGCAGGCAGCAATTGGTGCGGGACTTGAGCTGAGGGCTGTTTTGGGTCCATGGTCGGGTCCCAGTCAGGCTGCGCGTGCAATCAAAGCTCTTTTGGAGTTTCTTCGGAGCACAGAACTGGACAGAGTTTTGTGATTGAAAATTTTCAAATGACATCATTTCGTTTTCACATTTTTTTTTCTCTCTTTTTTTTTTTTCTTTTTGTTTTTCTTCTTCACATAGGGTAGCAAGCCAGCCCGACGGCTCGGCTAACATCGCTGGTTTTCATTAAAGTTATTCTCTCTCTCTCTCATCACGACGGTTTAAGTCCACGATTGCAGCCGATTTGCTTCTTCTCCGCTGCTGCAACGACCTGGTTGCTTGCAACGATATCATGTGGCACAGGAGCTCTCGGTCTCCGGGACGCTGTGCCTTCACCTAAGAAACATTTCTATATGGTGCTCTAGGTGACGGTAAAACATCTTGTGAAGGCACCTATGTACGTATTTTAATATTTTAAAGCGAAGCTTTGGCGTTCTCACTGGTGCCGTTGTACGCCAATATGCCCTGCAGGAAAGCCAGCTTTCTCTGACGATGATAATGAATGATCGTGGGCGAAGTGAAATAAAAAATTTCCCCGCATTTCCCCGAGGGGAAGAATGTGAAAGTGCGAATGCAGGAGTTGAATTTGCGCGGTTCGGTAATGTTCGCGAAAGAGAGATCACACACGAGGGACGTACCCAGAGGGGGGGCCCTGGGGGGCCCGCCCCCCCCCCCCCCCCCCCCCCGAAATTTTTTGGGCCATACCCCATTTTCCGCGCCACCTCTCATCGTCCCTCGCACACATTCTAAACCGACGCCATACAAATCCTGGGCTTGATAGCTATTTGAGGCGTTTTTTTTTTTTTCGGAATGAGCCAAATCCACCTAAGGGGAATTTGAGGGGGAAAAAACGAAAGTTTGGAACCGGACCTAAATGCAGTGCTGTCAAAACTATTAAATGGCATGTTTCACATGTCAGCTAGGGGAAATCTATAGCGACAAGTAATTAAGAATTATGCGGAGAATTTGAGCAATATTAAGATAAGTTCAGATTTGGCTCGTACTCATTTCAAACAGACAAGTTGGTGCGGCATTCTTATGAAAACTTTATTGGAATCGACTTTCAAGAACGGTACGATACAGTTTTAACCAAAAAAGGCAATAAAATGCAACAGAGCTTAAAAAACAGCTTTTTTCGAATGGCTCCGTATGGTACTTTTTTGTACACGCCTGAAAACACTCATGAAGCTCTTCATTGCCTTGCCATAAATTTCCAAAACGCTTTACAAGAAGCCTGCTCAAATCATCTTCCATGGCTTGCCATGGCTTGTAAGAGGCAGCTAATTTGTTAAGTACGTAAATGGGAAATATGGGAGTAATAACAATAATAATAACCAGATTTACTCCGCAAGGACGAGGGAGACGAGGTAAAATGATAGTATCACACCTCCCAGTTTCATTTCGTTCACTTCCGCTCCCGTTCACGTTATCGTAGTCGTGTATCGGCAGATCATTTGCCGATCTCCTCAGTGCTGTCTGAACTCATGATAAGCCAGCTCTCAAAAGCAAAAAAAAAAAAAAAAAAATGACGCAAAAACGGATAAAACAGTCCGAAACGTCACACCAACGCGAAATCCCAATGGGCAAATGAATTTGGCTCATTTTGATCCATGCCACAGCAGGGTCTGGCTCAATTTCCACACGAAGTAAGATCTGCGTACACGTTTGCAGGGAATTGTCTCAACTATTTATTTCCACATTTTTTTTGGGGAAAGTTGCCGGGATTTTCTTGGCAGTGCAGTTTTATATGACTTAGTTTTGGTTTGTGGATTAGGTTCATTTCGAAAAAAAAAAGATGAATCTTTTGGTGGCCAACGTGGGATAAAAAAAACAAAACAGGCGAGGTATGTTTGCTCCGTTTACATGGCAGCCAGTACCGCTGTACACTGCCTTCGTGCTCTGCTGCCGGCCTGCCACTTGCCATTCGCTGCACCCCCTTTACCCTGTTCGTCTGCAATTGGTGCTTCGGTTCTCTCAAACAGCAGTAACTTATCGCTTGTTTTGCCAGGGTGGCGGTTTCAGTGGCTCAGGTCGCATATGTTTTGACGGGGAAGGAAATGTTTGTCTTTGAACATTCAACAAATCCCTCCATCTTAGCGCGCCGCGGTGTCGGCCGATATTATCGCCCATGCCTGGTGTTTGTGGCTCAACGAATTCCTTCCCTGAGCCGAACTCAAAGCGCGTTTTTCACTAGTTTTCGTGGAAATGCTGCTTTTGTGTTTGCCGGTAAGAAGGGTAAGAAGTCTTCTTGCCGCAGAGAAACCCGCTGTAGGGTTTCTCTACGCAATGCCTTCCAACGTCCGGCTCGCGCACGTGTGCAGCGTCTGCCGAACAAGCCAAGGCGACACAAGGGCTTGGAACCGGATGGCGACGAGCGGAGTGGCGCGAGGGGATGCTTGACCCCACCATCCGGCGCCTCTAACATTACGCCCGCTTAGGGAAAGCTACCGTGGGAGTACAAAAGCCTTGTTCTACAATCGGCGCGTCCGTCTGAACAAGAAGGATCGCTCAAAAAGGAAGCGCAACAACGTTACCAAGCCCGGCGACGGCAGGGTGACAAAGTGAAGGCGCGCATCGCAGTTGTACGGCGGCATTCCTTTGGACAACTAAAGGCAGTGACAGCGGCACTGTTGATTGACAGCCATTGTGGTTAATGGCTGCTATGCACAACGGCGGTGTAGTGATGCCAGCGCCGGTGGACCCCGTCGGGGCGATGACCCTCCTCCCTTCTTGCTGCTTTGCCGTGTCCCCCAAGCCGTCGGCGGAGTGGCAGCCCTTTGGGACGGCCTTACCGGCGACCTTCGACGCGGCTTTTGGGAAGACTCCTTTCCCCCCGACTTTCTGGGGCGGCGGACAGGGGGGAGCGGGGGTCAAAATCCTAATTGGTACGTGTGTTGCTGTGTGGAGGCTGCTTCGCTTGCGACTGCATGCACAATTTTGCTGAGTTTGTCCGGAGCTGCGGCCAAGAGCGGTCGCATGAAGACTTGCTCTCGTGGCAGTTTCTGGGCGCCAGAGCCCCACGAATTTCTCGCCAACCGCGCGGCGGTTCGGCACCCGCTGTGGCCCCCGGGCCCGCATCAGGGATCATGCCGCGATACCATTTTTGTGCGCTGCAGCACCGTTTAATTGTAATCCAGTTTTCATTACCATGTGTATCTTATGTTCATGCTTCGTCGTCTCCTGTAAATAAGTGTAAATAGACTTTTTCTTCATCATCTACTTGCCTCATCATCGGGTCCTTCACCATCCTCAACGACGACACCACCCTCCTCAACAACGAACCAAACCTTACTGGTGGGTTTGCAGACCTCGAGCTGCATTCCTATGAACAGACCTCGAGAACACCGGGCTTGAGCGGGGAAGGGCACGGAGTCAAGGTGGCCAATGGTCAACATGAGAGAGACGTGTGTGCAGCGGATGATCGGTGAAAATGAACCAGGGCCGGACATCTCGACGGACCCCAACCAGACTTTTGGCCGAGAGAAATTTCGGCTTGAAAATTGGACTGCGAACTGTCTTTGTATTAGAGAGGTTATGAAACCCCGGGTACATATGATAGCTTAGTCTCGCGATGTCGGAATATCGTCAAGGTGTCGGCAGAGAGCAACGAGTTTACTTCGCCAACGGGCCGAACGAGAGGACAGAGGAAAAGCTCATTCCCGCCTTGCAGGACAAGCCACGCTGCGACGTCAAGGAAGCGACAAGGAGCATCCCAGGTTCTTTACAAAACTGCCAGAGGTAAGCGCTGACGCGCTGGCGCTTGCCACCGTTTTTTTTTATCTACATTTCCTGCAGTCCAGTGCGTCCCGATACTGCAATTTCCGAGGCCCGAATCATTGGTGCTTTGAATGGCAGACCATTAAACGTCGAACTCGGAGGCTGTTTAGGGTAGTAACACACGGAATTAGGCGTATGACATCTCCGATTTACTTAGCATTTTGTTTCCTTCCTTCATAACTAGTAGCCACAGGTTTTGTTTGGAGAAAAATATGGAAGCGCAAGAGGGTTGCCACGGAGATCTGAACTCTCGGGTGCCTATGCCCTTCCGTTTCTGCCGACTTCGATTGCGTATAACGTGTGGGATGCTCCGGAAATGTATAGTTACTGTGCAGTACACGTATTTATTCCCGTAAATATTGTAATTACTGCCGTTCTTTTTTTTTAATTTTGCAAACTTCGCGTAGGGATCTTTAACGTGCGCAGAAATCTCGAACATACGACTGTTTTTGCTTTTCGCCTCCATCACAAGGGGGGATACAGTTAATTTCATTT
The DNA here is from genome assembly GCF_048455015.1 of Haemaphysalis longicornis. Taxonomy (NCBI): domain Eukaryota; kingdom Metazoa; phylum Arthropoda; class Arachnida; order Ixodida; family Ixodidae; genus Haemaphysalis; species Haemaphysalis longicornis. Next base: position 447,660,021 of record NW_027526203.1, on the reverse strand, counting down.
CTCTATGCAGGTTTACACGCATTTATGGTAAACGCTGCCCGTTTATCGTGTTTGTACTAGTAACGGCAGGTACCCTCGCCCTCTCCCCTAATTTGCATAGAAAAGTTACCTTGGGTTGGGCCCCCCCCCCCCCCCCCCCGAAAAAAATCCTGGGTACGTGCCTGACACACACACACACAACTACAAAGAAAGAAAGATGCATTTATTCACAGACACCTATTTGTGTTGTCGTTGTACTTGATTGCTAGAGCGGATCTCAGCTTTGAAATTTCGTGTCAGTACTCCTTTAAGCGGGTGCATTAGCCCTTCTCACGCCCGATTCCCGGCCAATCCCCCACGTGGGTATGTGCCATGCACAGACACCTATTTGTGTTGTCGTTGTACTTGATTGCTAGAGCGGATCTCAGCTTTGAAATTTCGTGTCAGTACTCCTTTAAGCGGGTGCATTAGCCCTTCTCACGCCCGATTCTTGGCCAATCGCCCTAAGTGGGTATGTGCTAAAGAAATTAGGAACTCTTCTTGGCCAATCGCCCTAAGTGGGTATGTGGTGCGGACGGACGGACGGCGGTGGACGCGTGATTCAGATTACTTGGCCAATCGCGCTAAGTGGGTATGTGCTAAAGAAATTAGGAACTCTTCTTGGCCAATCGCCCTAAGTGGGTATGTGGTGCGGACGGACGGACGGCGGTGGACGCGTGATTCAGATTACTTGGCCAATCGCCCTAAGTGGGTATGTGCTAAAGAAATTAGGAACTCTTCTTGGCCAATCGCCCTAAGTGGGTATGTGGTGCGGACGGACGGACGGCGGTGGACGCGTGATTCAGGGTCGCTTAAGAAGTGCATTCGCACTTAAAAAACCGGGCCATCTCCACTAATCTGAAAAGGAAGACTCGGAGCTCGAGCACCTCCTGTACTCATGGAAGTGCAGCATAAGCCAGTCGCGAGCTTGCGAAGTCACCTTCACTAGCTTTCGCTGTCGCGTGCCAACTTTAAATTATTACTTTCACGGCTCTAGTCTGGCCCCGTCGCCACTATGCGCATTCTGTAGTCATCTGATTCAGCGCCCCGTTGTACGTGAGACGTTTATTGGTTTTACTGCTTGTACATAGTTCATTTGTCGCTTTCATTGTCATTTCCCATACCTTCCATATTCATTCCTTTCTCTTTCTGTCCTCAGTACCCTCCCCCCGAGGGAAGTAGCAGGCCCAAGATCAATTTCTCAGGCCGACCTCTTCTCCTTTTCAATAAACATTTACTCTCTCTGCAATGAACCAGAAGCGATCGAGCATTTCTTCTTCTCCTGCGGGCGGTTCTCCTCTATAATAGAAAGATACTTAGAAAGCACATGCAGCCGGCTAAACCTCCCGCTGTCTGCTACACTGATTTTGTCATTCGGGGCAAAAGAACTGGGATTCTGCCACGGGGACCTTTGACGTGCGTTACACTCTTTCATCCTAGAATCAGGCCGTCTGCCGTGTTAGATATCATTTGGCCCTGCTGGATGTCCCTGTCATGCCTATGCGCGCCTAGCTCACTGCTTCGTCTGTACCACATTCTCTCTTCGTGATTCTTCCAAATTTTCATTCAATGGTGTTCTTTTTTACCTCTTTTTACTTCTTTCTATAATCTTAGCACATTTATTTTTCCAGTCATCTACTGCCATATAGTCTATTCTAATATTTAAATGTTTTCTTTCCCTACAAAAACTAAACAGTTTCTTTTGGTAAGACGCCCATTTCCTGGCCGATTCCCCTGAGTGGATATGAGCCATCTCACTGGTACCACCACCAGAAGGGAGCGAAGCGTGCAGTGCATAAGTGTATTCTTGGCGCCTTGGATTTTTTGCCCGCATAGATGAAGGGCCTCGACCGCCCACTTACTGTGGGACTGTGAAGTGCGACCTAAAGAGGCGGCAACCAGGACAGACCTACCGCCGTGGATCCAAGAAGCAGTGCGCAGTTGTGACAAGGACACCCAACTATCAGCCGTCCAGCAGGTCCTGGCGGCCCTCGAAAAGCAGCACCGGAGTGAAAGCTGCGGGGCGACGCCCTCCCGAGTAGCGAAGGGGTGGTCCGAGTAGGGGTGACGTCGGGATCGACGAGTGGCTACGTCCGGGCGCAGTGTACACACTGTGTCTGTTGCAGGCATTCAACAAAGTATTTCTTCCTTCATTCCTTGGAGGGTATAGGTATACAGCTTTGCTTGAAGCACGAAACGTTCTAGCGCGAGGCGTTAGTGTTCCGGTGTGTTCTTTTTGTACGTGTTACGTTCCAGCGCGAGGCGTTGGGAAAACGAGTGTCCCGGTGTTTTAGCACCGTGACTATCAATTTGTTGCGTGCCAGGGTCGCACTGATTTAACGTGGAAAAAGCTAAACTATCTTCTAGGAAAACAAAGTTGTGAAAAAGAACTTTCCGCACTCGTACTGAACGGGGAAGCCATATCCGGCCAGGAACTTGCCAATGAGTTTGATCGCCACTTTGTAAGCGTTTTTAGTGAAGCCAAACTGTTCAATGACCTCCAAAACATTACTTCGATTGAAGATACTCTATTTCTTAGCCCTGTTGATGAAGCCGAGGTGATGGGCTCATTCAACACGCTAAAAAACACGACATCTTGTGACATTGATGGATTCCAAGTCAAACCAATTAAGTTTATTTTTGACATAATTTCGCCGTACATAACGCACATTCTCAACAAATGTATCGCTAATGCAGTGTTTCCTCGTGGTATGCAACTTGCGCGTGTATCAGTAATTTATAAAAAGGGTGACAGAAATAATTTGGGAAATTGCAGGCCAATATCTATACTACCAATATTTTCAAAGTTGTTTGAAAAAGTTATTCATAAGCGCTTCGTGAACTTTGAATCTAAGCATTCCCTAATTAGCGATTCGCAGTTTGGTTTCAGAAAACACTGTTCGACAGAGCTTGCATTACTGGAACAAAAAGAACACATTCTAAAGGAGCTTGACAAAAACAAAATTGTTATTGGCATCTATGTCGACTTTACGAAGGCTTTTGACCTCATAAACCATGAACTGTTGCTACGCAAGTTAGATCGTTGCGGATTTCGTGGACATGCATCTGCATTTGTAAAATCTTATCTTGAATTCCGTAGGCAGGCAGTTGTTGTAAACGGATTCTTATCCGATACGCGGCCGGTTCAGTGTGGCGTCCCACAAGGCAGTATTTTGGGCCCGTTTCTTTTTAACATGTTTATCAATGATATTGTGCATGCTATACCCTTCGCAAAAATTGTATGTTACGCAGACGACACGAGCATATTTCTAGCTGGAGATAATATAGGCGAATTGACAGAACAAGCAAATGACGCACTAGACAAACTTGATAACTGGACACGAAAGAACGCATTACAGATAAATAGTTCAAAAACGAAAGTCGTCATCTTTAGAGGAAAAAACAAAAAAATCACATTAACAAGAGATATATGTTTTCAGCGTACTCCCCTAGAAATAGTGCCATCGATTAAAACATTAGGCGTTATGATAAATCAAAAACTGTCCTGGGACGACCATGTAACCTATCTTGGTAGCAAACTGTCGCAGGTAATAGGCATTGTTTACAGAAACCGCGAGATGCTGCCGCCGAACGTGATGATCCTAATCTACCAGTCTTTATTTTATTCTCACCTAAACTACTGTCACTTCGTTTGGGGCACTACGACACAAGAAAACTTACACAAATTGCATGTCCTACAAAAGAGCTTCTTACGCGTAATGGAAAACCTTCCTCGGTGGCACACAACAACCGAACTTTTTGCCAAGCACAAAATTGTGCCTGCAACTAAATTATATGACTATCGTCTGTGTCATTCGTTCAAGCGTGAAATTAAACATAGTACATTTCTACTTCGTAAGATTGCTTTGCTAGAGCCGCGAAAACATATAAGCAGAACAAGAAATACAGATACATATAACGTTCAAACATACCGAACAAGTTATGGCACGCAAACCCTGGAAAACAAGCTTCCGCGACTGCTCAATAGCTTCGCAGCTAAAAACACACCCCTTGAAAGATTCACAAATAGAGAGTTATTATCATTTTTTCTTTCATAATTTATGTTATCTCTTTGTGTACTTCCTTTGTGTACTTCCTTTGAATATGTGTACTTTGAAAAAGTGTACTTCGTTTGAATGTCTTCTGTTCTTTTTTTGCAAATACAAACCATTGCAGCTTTTTATTCCTAACTTTGTGTTCCACTGTGCATCTTCTTTTTTCATGTTTTTTTTTCTTTTACTTTTCCGTAGTAGGTTGTAACAAGGCTTAGAAATGCTATCCCAGTGTTCCTGTGTATTGGTGTTATGTACATTTGGTTGTATTTTCTTTTTCTCATCTTGATCCTTGCTGTTCGCCAAGTTAGGGGTCGGCAGCTTCAGTCAAGCTGTTTTTTGGAGCGTTTACTAGAGCTTTCTTTTGAGCTTTTGCAGCTTTTACTGCGGGCCCCTGTCATCATGTAATGATGATGAAATAAACGTATTGTATTGTATACTACACGAAATGACGACGACAGGAGATGCCGACAGCCCGGGCCCCTAAGGGGCTTCGCCCCTACAAAACGTTTCCCATGCCGAAATTGAACCTGGTGCCCTCGCGTTATGAATCCTCCGTTTATCCGATTGCGCCATTTCGAATCGAACGCCAAGCAGCAGGTACCGATTAGCGCCATACAACACGAACCCAAACGTTACGCCTACGGAGCGCACACCCGAAAGTTGGTGTGGGTATTCTAAAAAAGGGGTGCGTACCTCCGGAGTACCACATTCTCGCAGTGTGGGATTGGCCAACCAAAGAAGGTATCACGAGAAAGCTTCGCGTTCAACCATCATCGTCGTTGTACGGACGGGTGCATGATTTTATTTCTAGCGTGGATATCCACGGCTAAAAATGCCGAAATGCGTACGTTGTAGTCGCTCATTAAAACACTGTGATGCTGCTCTCACCGTTTTTGTGAGAAAGAAGAAATGCGTGTGGAGCTCGTGCATCTCGCGCCGGCACGCTCGTACGCCCGAATTCGATTTCCCTTAGCATGTCGTCAAAGACCTCGTCTCCCTCTACTGACCGCCCTACTTGATTCCTACCCTTGAGTGCACCCCCCTCTCCCGGAGCTTCCGTCAGGAAGAGAGGATGTGAGGCGAGGAGCCCCACAGTGCATTCGCCTCCATGGTCGACGAAGGTGGCATGCCCAGGCAGCCCGGGAGTCACGACGGCTGTCGCGCTACCAAGGGCGGCATTTCCGGCTACGTGGTGACCGACCCTGCAGTCCACAGTGAGACCGAAGTGAAGCACAGCGTGGGTCGGAACTCCTGGAAGAAACGCCTCCCGGCTTCCATGCGCAGCACCCAGCATCAGGAGCGGGCCTTTGTAAGCCACGGAGCAGCCTGTAGCTGCTCTGGAGCAGCGCGTAGCTGCCCTGGAGCGCTGCGTAGCTGCTCTGGAACGGAGCTTACCTGCCTGGAGGGGCGCATAGCTGCCTTGGAGCAGCGTCTAGCTGCCCTGGAACAACGCCTAGCTACCGTGGAGCAGCGTGTAGCTACCCTGGAGCAGCGTGAAGCTGCCTTGGCGCGGCACGTAGCTGCCTGGAGCGGGGCGTAGCTACCTGGAACGACGTGTGGCCGCCCTGGAACAGCATGTATAGCTGCACAGAACGGCGCGTATCCGCCCGTGGAGCGGCGCGGAGCTGCGCGCAGCGTTAAACCCGCCACTTCACGCGAACTTTGTGTATTTTGCCAGACCCTGATTTTCCTTTATTTTCCTTATTGCCTATGTGTTGTCAGATCTGTCTGTACCTCAATGGCTGGATCGAAATAAATCGGCGGGAAATTCTGTCAGCGATGTGCAATGTTGTCTTTTCTCCTTGCCTGCATAAGGCCTATCTGCATCGAACTTAGCCCAGCTCCGTGAAATTGCTTGTGGGACGTCTCTGTCAAGGGGGAGGGAATGTGCATCTCACCGGTGCGTGGAATCATGGATAAACTAAATGGCCGGATGGACGGCCTAAGCGTACAGGGTGTGCTTGGCCTGAAGCTGAATCAAAGCATGCATCAGGTGTCGGCAGCGAAAACAATGCATATCCGGTGCCATTCATCGTTGTGATGTTAGCCTTGACCGGGAAGAAATCATTAGGGATATTGGAGCAATAAATCAATATATAAGTGATATTGGCATAATTAAAAATAAATGGGTGTTTGAGTTTTACGATAGCAAACAAAAAATACGCCTTAAAAACTGCTTTGACATCAAATTACGAAAATGAAGGAAACTCACGCTAACGCGTAGAACTTGCAGGTAGCGAATCTGTACGCAACCTTCGGGATCATCACGACGGTCTCTGTAAGAAGTGAAGGAGTCTGGGTAACTTTTCCAAGGAGTTGAAAGTCTCGTCCCATATCCAACTCCTTTTTCAAGCATCAGGTAACTCCTCTTATACCCCTGCCACACGTACTCGAAAAATGACAAAATGAAAGCACGTCTGCCCTGACAAAGAACATGGAGCCGAGGTGAACGTAAGCAAGAATTTCCAAGGTACTCGCACTTATGACATTGTCAAGTAAAAAGGAAACCGTGGGCATTTTTGAGGCAAAACACAAGGGCCGTCGACCGGCAATGATAAGAAAACAGCAGACAGCGAGTATTTTTCTACGATTAGAAATCCTATTCCCACTTATGTGAGTAGGAAGCGACAGGGGGAAGCGCGTGCGGTCTTGTTCGGTTTTCGAAGAACGAGATCTACTGTCGGCGCACACGCAGTCGACGACGACCACATGCAGCGGAAACCGCCCCACTGCGAAGCCATGCGAGTCGCATCAGGGTAAACGTGGCGAGGTGACAACTGACTCATCAGCCGGAGCCGGGGCTCCTACGACCTGTTTACGCCAGCTCCGGAAACATACCACCGGTGTACGAGGAGCCCACGGCACAGGCAGCGCGTCCCTTGCGCCCGAGGAGCACGGCTCGCAAGGAAAGAGCAAGGACGTTACGGACGACACGCAACTGTAGTGGATTGCCAGAGCGCCGCGGCGCCCTATGACACGTCGTGGGAATTTCTTGGAACAACCAAAAGTAGCGGCTTTTGTTTATCGGCAGGCCATTGCGTGTCACGGCTGGATCGCGGCGTAAGCAAGGACCCTGAGCTGCGTTTCCACTACACGTTGGCGCCGGAGCTTGTCAACCCTGTAACCTGAGTATGGCTTGGGCAGAACATCTTGAAGACTACCACTTTACAGGGGCGAGGCAGAGTTTGGTACTACGATTGGGAAGTCAGTGTCTCTGTTTTCGGAGACTGATCAAAACCATACGCTCATAAATGTAGGTTAAGTAAAATCCGCAAGAAACCACGTTGAATCAAACTATGTACAAGCCGTCACCTGTTTAAGGTGCCAGCAGCAGAAAGCAACGAGTTCGCCCTGGCTTAGTCTTGGCAGCGGTATTATCACTCCACCAGCAAGGCGAACAATAGATTCTTAACACTTCAGTTCATTAGAGACAACCAGTAATGAGTAGAGACGGGATTTTAGGCAAATGCCTATTTTGTTCCTTGCGCTCCTATCGCCCCCCTTTGATATATGAACATGAATTAGAGGTTAAGAAGGGCTTTTATGACGTTTTTATAGTGCATATAGATGCTGATTATGGCGTTTGTGCCTAATTCCTATACTTTCAAAATCAGCACCTATATGAACTCTATTTAGCCTCAAGTTTCGCTTTCGAGTGCAATTTGAGATCGTTATTCATGTTACCGGGCAACATTGACTGTTCTGAACTACCTGGTCCTCTGGTTAAACCAAATTCAGGAAAACAACAGCTAGCAGCAGTGAAATGGGACGCTCATAGACAAGAGGCAAAATTTTGAATCGAGAAATATGGGGATGTAGCAGTTTGCTATTATTTCCACAATTTTCTCAGTGATTCTTAGATTTTCTTCCGCCTGCTCGCCAGATTTCTTCGAACATGCGCAGTCGCACCCTCGTTTCTAGAAGCAAACTCAAATATTCCACGCAACGGTTGAGCATCGATAACGCCTTTGTCAGCAGATCCCTCCTATATTGAAAAGCCAACGGCGAAACATCCCCGCAGCTGCAAGTTCTTTACGCCTTAAAATTTACACGGCCGACATTGAAAAATCTGTTTGTCTAGTAAATACCTTTTGAAAAATTCTCTTCAAATGTGTGGAAGTGTATTTGACAGGGTTGGGACGTCTTGCCTGTACAATTCGAATATTATTGTATATGACACAATTGCCAGAGTTGTACTTAACAGTCCTCATGAAATAAATCATCGTTTCTTTTGCGTTTATTAGGCAGTTTTAGCATATCGTTACCGTGTTTGTGTTACCATTTACCGTGTTACCGGAAGCCGCTGGCGACGGTGAAGCCTGTGCCGGTAAGTTACCGTTCGCGGTAACTCTTGCACTGCGCAGTCGACTCCCGCAAACACGGTAAACGGTAACGTAAACACGGCAACGACATGCTAAAACTCTCTATTATTGCTGTCCGGTTTTGTTGCGTCATCATTTAATTGCATCAGGCAGACATAAAGTAGCGCTTTTTTTAAAGATCTTTCTCGGGCTACCTGAACGCGAAAATTTTGGTCTGTCTGTCTGTCTGTCTGCCTGTCTGTCTGTTACTCGATTCAGCCGCCCAGCCAAAGTGAAACAGTACCTGCATAATAGGTTTATATACCCACCGCGCCGCCAAATCTAAACGTTCAATTCCGGTGGCAATGTTTAGACTTGTCAACATTGTTGAACAAGAACAAAACATTACGCAAATATGAGGTAAAAAATCAATACATAAGAGTTATTTGCAGTGCTCCTTTATTTAAAAAATTATGGATGCTTGATTTTGCGATACCAAATGCACTGTAGAAAAAAATTTACTCCTTCGCCTGCTGTCGCCCGCCGTTGCCGTTTGATTTGAAAAAATCAAACGGCAACAGTAACGAAAGGTTCCACTAGATACGTTCCACGTTCCGCTTGGAAGCAGGGCAACGTGGTTCTATAAAAGTTGTAGCAGGGTGCCTCGATTCACGCGCATTTCCGCCGTACAGCAGCGCTGGAATCCAGGCACCCGTAAGGTCCCTGAAATTTTAGGCACCTTAGGCACCCGTAAGGCACCCGGCCTGGAGCAGTGGAACGCGGTAAATTTAAATTGACTTGAGCAAACCAGCGTGTTTATCTTGGGAGGAACGAGACGGGAGGGGAACAGCATAAGAGGTGAGCGCAAAACAGAAGAGAGGCATTTACTTGGCAGGAACGCCAGACGACTATCGTCTTTCGTCGATATTTGCAGGGAAAAGAGCAGAAACGCGGCCAATTTTTTTAAGTGCGAATGCACTTCTTAAGCGACCCTGAATCACGCGTCCACCGCCGTCCGTCCGTCCGCACCACATACCCACTTAGGGCGATTGGCCAAGAAGAGTTCCTAATTTCTTTAGCACATACCCACTTAGGGCGATTGGCCAAGTAATCTGAATCACGCGTCCACCGCCGTCCGTCCGTCCGCACCACATACCCACTTAGGGCGATTGGCCAAGAAGAGTTCCTAATTGCTTTAGCACATACCCACTTAGCGCGATTGGCCAAGTAATCTGAATCACGCGTCCACCGCCGTCCGTCCGTCCGCACCACATACCCACTTAGGGCGATTGGCCAAGAAGAGTTCCTAATTGCTTTAGCACATACCCACTTAGCGCGATTGGCCAAGTAATCTGAATCACGCGTCCACCGCCGTCCGTCCGTCCGCACCACATACCCACTTAGGGCGATTGGCCAAGAAGAGTTCCTAATTTCTTTAGCACATACCCACTTAGGGCGATTGGCCAAGAATCGGGCGTGAGAAGGGCTAATGCACCCGCTTAAAGGAGTACTGACACGAAATTTCAAAGCTGAGATCCGCTCTAGCAATCAAGTACAACGACAACACAAATAGGTGTCTGTGAATAAATGCATCTTTCTTTCTTTGTAGTTGTGTGTGTGTGTGTGATCTCCCTTTCGCGAACATTACCGAACCGCGCAAATTCAACTCCTGCATTCGCACTTTCACATTCTTCCCCTCGGGGAAATGCCGGGAAATTTTTTTAGATCAGCCTTCCCAGCTTTCAAGTATTCTTTTTCATGCCTGTTTCACTACATGCGGCGTTCGAGCCAGCGACAATGCATTGGACATGAATGTGAGCAGCGCGCTTGATGAATTAGGCCAGTGGGTCGTCTTCAGTCCAGCAGATAAAGGACAATTGAACAACGGTTATGTTCAACTGTTGGCGCCTTTGTGCCATAATAAACAATAACCTTTTTGGTTTTCCTGTCGTAGATACAGGCCGCGCATGTATTTTTTTTACATTCTTTGCATTTATGTAAAAACTTATGGTAACGGCGATAGCTCATGTACGCTATCACTCCGCCTAAGCGACGGACCCCGATGTCAACGGGCGCGCGCGTTTTGAAAGGAGATTGCTATGAATGCGCGATATCGCCTGCCTTTTCTCACGTAGTTTGTCGTCTCTGCAGTAGTTTATAAGCAGATAAGTCCAAAAAATCACGGAAACATCTAGTTCCATGTTCAAAATATTCCCAGTAACGCACTACTTGCACCGTGCGGAGTAACATCCGGCTGCGGTGATGAGGCACAGCGGCAACTTCCGGGGCTCCGCGCAGCTAAGGAAGGCAAACTAGGATATAAAGGGAAAACGAGGGACACACGCACACTCAACGCTGGGAGGCAGCCAGGCCTGGAGCTAACCGGAGCACCTACAGACATAGCTGAGAACGTTGACAGAAGCGATTTACGTGGAAACAATAGAGTGAACAATTTTGTAAAAGACAAAATAGACCTAGTAAGCGGAAAGGGAAAAACAAATGCAATAAATATTTAATCAGCTACATAAATATGCAGGCAGGCTGAAAGCCTGATAAGTGGGTAGAAATTCAAAACCAACTTTAACGGGAAGAAATAACGTGTACGCTTTAGCCGAGACTCACCTCCGAGACCTAGAAGCCCCACTTGTCATAGACAACTATGTCTGGGAAGGTTGCAACAGGACCAAAGAATGAAGAGAGGGGGAGGTGTTGGCATGCTCATTAAACAAGGGACCGACTTGCAGAGAGTGCATGAAAGCTGTAAGGAACACCTATGGTTTAGAGGCACCATAGCGGGGAAAATACATGGTTAGGGGTTGTGTATCTGTGGACCGGAAGTAGTGCTAGGGAGGAAAATGAGGAAATGGTAAACTGTTTGAGAAGAGATATAAACGAGTTCAAAGATTCGGCTGAAATAATCTTAGTTGGAGATATGAATGCCCACATAGAAGGTTTGGATGGATACATAGACCATAACGGTTCTCTAGTGATAGATCTATGTCAGGAAAACCGACTTGTAATAATAGACACGGAAAACAAGTGTGACGGACAAATAACGTGGGAAAGCGGTAACAGACAGTCCAGCATAGATTATAGTCTAGCCTCCGAGACAGTATACGAAAGGTTGCGGGAAATGAGAATAGATGAAAATGGAACAGACAGCTTAGGAAGCGACCACAAGCGGCTTACCTTGCACTTTGGAGGCGCAACCCAGACAAATTTAGAAATGGTACAACCGGAGGAACAAATTTGAACGATGAATAGTTAAAGATCACCGCTGATATGATGGAAGACGAAATCAATAAGTACCCAGAGGAAAATTTGGATTACGACGAAATGATCGCGGACATAAAGCGTACGATGAATGAAGCCAAGCAACGAAACCGATGGAAAGGGAAGAGAAAGCCGAGAAGCTGGTGGAATAAGGAAATAAAAGAGGCTATTGACCAGTGAAAAAAGATGTCGAGAGAACATAGAGAGGCAAAAAGAACTGGTATGGAACCGGAGGTATTGAAGGAAAAATGGGATATCTACCGGGAAAAAAACTACATCTGCAGAAGAAAATGGTGCAGGCAAAGGTCGATCAAGCAGAAAAGTGAACAATGGATGGCAGAAGTACGGAAAAAGGGCAAAAGCGCATTCAAGAAGTTTTGGAACCATGTAAAATTACTAAGCTCAAAAAACGATATCCATCAAAAATTCTTGATTGATGAGGAGGGAAAACATTTAGAAGGAGAGCAAGCGTTGGCGCATATTTATCGAGTGACTATAGTGAGAAGTTTAGGGCAATAGAGGTAGGGAAGCCTGCACCGTTAACATCAGCGCCACAGAAGACTGCGGAAAGGGAAAGAAGTTTGAGCAACCTTGATTAGAAAAAAGCAGAGCAAAAGGTTTCCCCCCAGACAGCAGTGGGTCCGGACGGAATACCCATGCAACTGGTGGAATAAGGAAATAAAAGAGGCTATAGGCCAGCGAAAAATGGCGTCGCGAGAACATAGAGAGGCAAAAAGAACTGGTATAAAACTGGAGGCATCGTTTATGTGGGCAATAGATAAGGTCATACAAACCAAGCAAACACCGGAGGACTGGCTAGAAAGTAGGATGAGTTTAATATATAAAGGCATACAGCATTGATTCATGCAGCATTGATTCATACAGCATTGGTTAATACAGACCACTTACTCAAAAACCACTCACTCAAAAAGCATTGATTCATACAGACCCCTTACAGTAACGTCAGTGGTGTATAGATTCGTAATGCAGGCGATAAAATCATAAATTCAAGCATGGATGGAAGAAAATGAAAACCTTGTTTGTTCGTGATAATGCGTTGAAATTACGAAAGCGCAGAATAGAACATTATGGATTGCGTTCTTGGACATTAAAGGGGCATATGACAACCTAAGCAGAGAACTGCTGTGGAGAATGCTGAAACTCCGGGGATTAGATGACGAGTTAATACAGTTCCTTATAGCTGCAATCTATAAAGATAATAGAGTGCACCTTACATGGAAAGGACAGAAATGCGCCCAGCAGGTCAACACCCATAGGGAACTGAAACAGGGATGCCCTTTCAGCCCAATACTGTTTATGCTTTACATGGCAGGATAGGGTTCAACCTAACGTATATGCTGCAAGGCGAAGTGGTACAACAGCGTATTCCGGAAATGTTATACGCAGACGTCATTGTTCTCTTAGCTGATAACCAGACCGATATGCAAAGGCTCTTAAATATTAGCGGCCAGGAAGCCACCGACCTCGGTTTAAATTTTAGCGCAGAAAAATCGGGAATAATGGTTTTCAATGACACTACCGCTGACGTAGTGTCTATCCAGCATGGCGAATTACCCAGAGTGAAGGAATATAAATATTTGTGAGTGTTGATAACCGAAGGGGATAACTACTTAAGAACTCACGAGGAGCAACTTAAGGGTAAGGGAAAGCGAAACGCAGTTATAATGAAGCATAAAGCTCTGTGGGGGTATAACAAATATGAAGTAGTGAGAGGAATGTGGAAAGGAGTAATGGTTCCGGGTCTCACATTTGCGAATGCTGTATGCTTAAAATCAGACGTTCTATAAGGTCTTGAAGTGAACCAGAGAACAGTAGGCCGTTTGGCCTTAGGCGCGCATGGAAAAACAACTAACGAAGCAGTGCAGGGAGATATGGGCTGGGCGTCGTTTGAAGTTCGAGAAGCGCAGAGTAAAATATGTTTTGAGGGGAGGTTGACAGCAATAGATCAACGTAGGTGGACAGCTGAAGTTTTTAGGTACCTATACATGAAAAGCGTGTACACGCAGTGGTTAAGAAGGACTAGACGGCTAACGATGAAATACGGAAAGAACAGTGGAGAATTCAAAACAGCCAAGGTAACCAAAAAGAGGCAAGGCAGATGGAAACGGATAAATGGAGAGAAATAATGGAAGCTAAAACGTCGTTAGAGATGTACAGGGCGGAGAAATTGGACATCAGAAAGGAAAATTTCTACGATAATTCCCAGGGAAGTGCTTTGCTTTTTGAGGCTAGAGCAGGTTGCTTGCGAACTAAGAGCTTTGTGGGGAAGTATTCACAAAATGATGGGGTATGCGTGGTCTGCGGAAAAGAAACAGAAACTATGCGGCACATATTGTTAGAATGGGTATCTATCCAAATCTACATGAGGGAAATATTTGGCTCCCAGAAGCCCTAGGATTAAGTTAACTTCAAGGCTGTCGATGCGACAAAAAGAAGATCAGAATGGCGGTGGACGAAAAGCAGACAGGGGAATATTGCCTAGGACAGTTACCACCTGTAACAGAAACAAAAAAAAGTATTTTGTGCCTAATAAGTGTTTTGTGCCTGCCCTAAGCAGAGCTAGTATTAAACCAAAAGTATAAAACATAGGTATATTAGTCCTGTTTGGTAAGATGAGACGTCATCACCCCGTAACAAAGGGGAAACCAATAGCAATCATCAATCATCGTTGCCGTTCTTAAGTTGTACCCGTAACGCCCGTGTGTACGAGATTTCGGAGCATGTTAAAGATCCCCAGGTGGTCAAAATTAATCCGGAGCCGTCCACTGCGGCGCGCCTCATCGCCTGCGTTGCGTCGGCGCGTTAAATCCTGCAATCAATCAATCAATCAATCAATCAATCAATCAATCAATCAATCAATCAATCAATCAATCAATCAATCAATCAATCAATCAATCAATCAATCAATCAATCAATCAATCAATCAATCAATCAATCTTCAGTTGTACCCGAGTATAATAAAAGTCCTGATGACCAGTTCTATTGTGATTCTGGGCTATATTATCGGTTCCTTTCCTGCGTGCGGAACTTTATTTTTGGCACGACTGCCCTGATCAGAACGGTTTTGAGCATTTCGGAGGCAGTTGAAAATTTCTCTCACAATAGAAATTCTGTGTGCCAAAAAATACGGAGCTGATCTGAACAGTCTGAATTGACAAAAAAAAAAAAAAAAAAAAAAAAAAAACCTGTGGTCGGTATGCTTATGCCGGTTTCGATTTCCGTACAGTGTTCTGCCGTGGTGCATGAGCGCACAAAGGAGCTTTATGCGGTGACAATCAAGTGCGCAAGCACAGAACAGCCAGCGGTGAAAGTCACCATATCATGCACGCAATCAGACATGCGTCGAAGCCGGCCGCCAGCGTTGCTCATCACCACTGCCACCAACTGCGTTTTGTATTTTCAACACTTTATCCTCGGTGGCAACAGCTCACAGAGTCGCTTGGCGCACTTGTACGGTGTTAGGTTGGGGCTGGTTGGCGCACTTCGTGACGTACGTTTCTACGTCACGAAAAAATCGGAGTGACAAGGGAGCCAAAAAAGCAAATACAAGCTGTAATTACTCAGTTATAAACGAACAAAGCATCGTCGTCCACCAAACAAATGCCGCAAGGGTTTTGAAAGTTATTTTTTCTTTAAATAAAGATTTAATGAGCCTTTAGTGTCACTTTAAGAACTAGTAAATAACACCACGATAAAGTATTTAAAGCAACTCTGAGTTGAATGCCACTTCGGTGTTTTTAAAGTTCCCGCAGCAGATCACGGCATCCAATCAAGATGCGCGTGTCACATGAACGCAGGACGTAGACACGTAGACGTGAAAACAGCGGTTCGGCTTGCGCACCGCACGTCCATGCATTCACTGCAGCACGCGTGCTGCGTTTGAAAAGTTTGTTTACAATTGTGGCTGCGTTTTCTGGCGTCGTGAAGTGTGACACACGCTGCACCAGTGCTGTTCGTCGTGATCGTAACCCTGGAAAGCATGTCCGGCGATTCAACTGTCACCGAACTGGCGAGGCGAGGTGACTGCGAACCACTAAGCTCCTAGGATGGAAGAGGAGGACCTCAAAGAGCGCCAAGAGAATGAAGTGAAAGTACTTCAGTCAATGTTTCTGGACGACGTCAGGGACCTGCGGAAGCATGACAAGTGGAAAACTTGGCGCCCACCCGAGCTTCTGCTCACTCTGAGGCCTCAGCAAAGTATGGGTCCCTTCGAAGCACACGTGCAAGTGGACCTTCACGTCAGGTGTGGTAGCCAGTATCCGAATGACGTGCCGTATGTCGACGTCTGCAATCAGAAAGGACTGTCGAACCAAGTGTTAGTCCAGCTTAGAAAAGATCTTCAGGAGTTGAAAAAGCAGCTTGTCGGAGAAGTCATGGTGCTCGAACTTGCCCAGCACGTGCAGTGGTTTCTACGACAGCACAATGCGCCCGAACGGGGCTCTTTCTACGACGAAATGCTCAAGAACAAAGAAAGGCAAGAGGCGGAGAAGGCGTGGGAACAGCAGCAGCAGATTGACCAGCAGCGGCTTGAGGATGAGAAGCAGAGGGAGGCGTTCGAGCGCGAAATACTGCGTCACCGCGAGGAGATGAAGGTAGAGGCGAGAAGGAGACGCACCATCTCCAAGGTCGTCACCGCTGCGGACTGCAAAGAACGCGGCCAGTGCTGCCCCTACAAGCCGGAAAAGCTCAGTTTTCAGTCCAAGATGACGGAGCACACGGTGCAAAAGGGCAGCTGTCTTGGTCACAGCGAACGTGGACACGTCACCTTCGGCGGCTTTGACTCGGCCACTGGAGAACTTGTGTGTGTGGTTCAGTGGACGCTGAAAACAGACTATCACGTGGCGACTATTGAGCAAGAACTGCAGACCCTCACGAGGCTAAAGCATGCTAATCTAGTCCACTACATAGGTAGCCTGTATATTCCCGAGACACACGTCTTTTACATTCTACAGGAATTTGTCAAAGGTTGCCCGCTAAGCTCCTTCATAGCACAAGGCATTCCAGTTGACTTAGCCCTCCTACGGAACTACACAGTCGGTATTCTTCAGGCTTTGCACTACCTCCACTGCAACTCTGTTGTGCACAAAGATCTCAAAGAATCTAGCATTTTTGTTGACAATTCTGGTGTCATAAAGGTTGCAGATTTCAGCATTCCAAGGAAAATTGCAGACCTGTGCTTGCCCACCTGCTACGACCTGGGGCCCATGAGCAAGTCTAAAAAGAAAAATGACATCTTGCAGCTGGGTAAAGTTCTGCTATCCCTGCTTCGCGGCGAACATGCAGCCAGCACAGATATACCCAGCAATTTGTCGCTGGACGCGAGAGATTTCCTTGAGCGTTGCTTGGCCCCACAGGAGCAAGATCGTTGGTTGTGCGAGCAACTCTTGAGCCATCCTTTTCTCTTGGGCAAGGGCCCCAGCATGGAAACTGAGCCTCTTAACGATGAGGGACCAGATGAGTCGGAAACCTGTGCACTGAGCACTGCAGGTCACTCGCGCCTTCAAGGTGAGTTCGAAGTCCTCCGCTGGTTGGGAAGAGGCGGCTTTGGAGATGTTTTTAAAGTGCGCAACAAGCTTGACCGTTGCGTCTATGCCATCAAGCGTATTCAGCTCAATCCATCCAGCAAGGTTCTCAATCGCAAGATAATGAGAGAGGTCAAATTGTTGTCTAGGCTCAACCATGAAAATGTTGTCCGATACTACAACTCTTGGATTGAGGTCACAACCCTTGAGCAAGTGCCTGAAGCCCTAGCATCCTCTGGTGTGAGTACGGAATCAGCTAAGGGTAACTCACATGACTGGAGCATGCCAGGAGATAATGCCGAGGAGGACTCGAGCTCTTCGGACAACATGTTCGGGGGTGCGTTCGGCCAGTCTTCATCAAGTGACAATGTTGTCTTTGAAGGCAGTGGAGAAGCAGAGTCTGTGATGTCCGAGGAACCAGTGACTGTGATCCAAACACGGCAGTTTATGTTCATCCAGATGGAATTTTGTGAAAAGAGCACCTTGCGCACTGCCATCGACAACGGCCTGCACAGGGAGCCAAGCCGAATGTGGCGCCTTTTCAGGGAGGTCATAGAGGGCCTAGCACACATCCACCAGCAAGGCATGATACACAGGGACCTCAAGCCAGTGAATATTTTTCTCGACTCCAGCGACCACGTCAAAATTGGCGACTTTGGGCTGGCGACCACTGCCCTGCTGTCGCGGGCCGAGACGTCCGAGGCACCCGAGCATGCCGACCAGCCCACTTCTGGCAGCCTGACGGGACGTGTGGGCACGACGCTGTACACAGCGCCGGAGCTTTTCGTGTCCACCGGTGGCCGCGTCATCTACAGCCAGAAGGTGGACATCTACAGCCTGGGCATCATCCTTTTCGAAATGTGCTGGCCAGCTCCCAGCACCGCCATGGAACGAGTGAAACTGTTGGCCAACCTGCGGCTTCCCTCCGTCAGTCTTCCGAGCGAGGCCGGTGAGCTGCTAACGAGCCAGCAGACCAGTGTGATACGGTGGCTGCTGCATCACGATCCATCGCAGCGACCCAGTGCAGCGGAACTGCTCAGCTCGCCCCAGCTTCCACCACCGCACCTGCAGGAAGCCCAGGCAACAGAGGTGCTCAACCACACCGTCTCAAACCCGCAGAGTAAAGCCTACAAGCATTTGATCAATTCGCTGTTCCAGCAAGAGGCCAGTGCTGTCCAGGACTACGCCTATGACGTGGACATGCGCAAGGGTAACCTGTCGCCTCAGGCAGCACTGCTGCTTCGTCATGTGAGGACATCTTTGGAGCGTGTCCTGCTGAAGCATGGTGCCCTGCCCTTGGTCATTCCTACACTGCTCCCAAAATGCCTGGGAAGCGAGGAAGATGACAGCAAGGTTTATTTCATGGACCATGGGGGGTTGATTGTGTCACTTCCTCACAACATGCGGGTCCCATTTGCACGCTACGTAGCTAGACGCAGTGATGCAGTGTCACTGAGGCGATACACAATTGAAAAAGTGTACCGCTCACGAAAGGTATTTGGCTGTCATCCCAGAGAACTGCACGAATGTGCGTTGGATGTTGTTGGTCCCAACCATCAGAGTGCCTTGACATACTGCGCTGAAGTTCTTTGTGTGGGAAGTGAAGTAGTGGCTGAATTTCCTCAGTTGCAGGCTCGATGCTACAGCATTCGTATGGGCCACACTGGGCTTCTGCAGTCCCTGTTTCTGCACTGTGGTGTCCCCGAGAGCAAGTGGCCACAGGTGTTTGCAGTCTTGCGCACTGTTCAAACTTCATCTAAGGTTCAGCTTCAGCAGGAGCTTGATGCATTGAATTTGGGAGACCAAGCCGTGGCCCTTATTACCCAGTTCTATGAGGTGGAAGACAATTTTTCAAAGGTCTCTTCCATGTACCGGTTTGTTGTGCGTCAAAAGGGTCCCGCAGCTGCCCTTGCCCGTCAGGCGTTGCATGATCTTGAGGCAGTTCTGCAGTTGTGTTCTGCCGTGGCCTTACAGTTGCCCGTGGTCATTGTGCCTTGCCTTGTCTGTGATGAGCGCATGTATTCGGGTATAGTTTTTGAGATCGCTTGCCAGTCTCGCAGGAAAATACGTCGCCAAGGCCGTGACTTGTTGGCCGTGGGCGGGCGTTATGACAAACTGGTGGCTTCTTTTGCTGTGGCCGGTGCGAAACGTGACTTGGCCGCTGTGGGAATCAGCTTTTCTGTTGAGAGAATTGTGCAAGCACTGGCAGAGGATGGTGAAGTGCAACCTTTGGTGCAGTGCGTTCTTGGTGTCGGCGAGATGTCCCCTTCACTACGAGACCAGGAGCTCGCACTCATGGGGCGACTGTGGAACATGGACGTCTCGGCACTCATGGCACCGCAGGATGGCGTCGATGAAGCCTACTCCTTCTGCAAAGAAAACTTTGTCCCCCATCTGGCCCTGCTGAAGGAAAGTGAACCTGGCTACCTCAGGCTGCGCAGCCTGGAAAAGGATCGTTTCACCGAAAAAAGGCTGTCTGTGTCGGAGCTGTGCGAGTTCTTTGATAAAACTGCGCCGACTGAGCAGCCGAAGCAAGAATTTAATTCCAGTTCTGCCACATTGCGGATTGTGTTCTGTGTGGCTGAAAAGGTGACCACCAGCAACAAACGAAGGTACGAATCTCAAATTGTAGCTCAACTAGCACCACTTACCCAAGGGTTTTTGGGGAAGGTTTCTCTGCTCGATGTGGTAGCAGTTGAGCTAACTGGCGATGTCTTGCGCTCGGCTGTTGCCCTGCTCGTTGTGGAAGCTGACGTGCGCAGTTACGAAAGCAGTGTCACTGCTCTGGTGGAAAAGCACCCCCGGTGTAAGAAGCAACTGCTTCTGCTAACAGAAAAAATTTACAGCCTTGTATTTGAGATTAAGAGGACGATTGTTGTGTTATATGCACTGCAAGACAATACCTACAAAGTGGTTGTGGTCCCATCCAGGGCCTAATGTGGGTGTCCACTGCAACATGGCTTGTTTATGCTGTGTTACACTTCGCCAAAGGAGTTGCTTGCCTGCAAACATTCACTTGTGTTTTGTTGTTTACTGTGTACTAGTCACCATGTTAAATGTCACTTCACTTCTAGCCATGTGTTTATTTTAGATTGCCACGAGATTCTGGGAAATAAATCATTTTTTGCATCCCTGTCCTGTAGTGTGCAATTTGAAATAATGTGGGTGTTGCATGGCAGACTGTCTCGAGTGGTACCCAGTTGTGCTGGTTACCACTGGTGGCTCCAAGCGGTAATTTGCCTCCTAAAGTACAATCTTATAAAGTCAAGGCCGCGGCCACTAGATGTGGCAGAAATGCATGTGTGAAACTTCAGTTGAATGAACAGTGAGTTCCACTGGCCAAGTGTGTACAGGTTTGCATGTCATTGGTTGTCTTGATCAAGTTTTTCAGCAGTAGAGTACGTTGTGTTGTCTTGATGATTCAAGCAGAACTGATTGTGTTTTGGTGGATGTTTAGGTTTTACTGACTCTGTTGGAATTTTTTCACCCTCGCCAGATCAACCGGCAGAATTCATACACTGGGCCATGTGCAGCCCTCTCAAAACAAAATATGAAATAAGCTCCACAGCTTATGGTCAAAGCTGTAGAGAAACTTTCCTATGGCTTGAATATGAGTGATGGTCGGGGCCATAATGGGCATGACTGCATGTAGCATTGATGTCTGGGGGCCCAGGGGCAGGAAAGTTTCTCTTAAGCTTTGATCATAAGCTGTGAAGCTTATTTCATATTTTGTTTTGGGAGGGCTGCCCATTTACACAATTATTTATAATACACTTAAGTAATGAGCACACTCGGTGAAGCCCTGTCAAAGAGCCATAATGATGTGGTTGAAACCCAGTTGTGCACATTTTTGTGCCTAATGAAGCACTTTTGATCATGTGACCGTTTGTTATTGGGCTTTGCATTTCCTGATTTTTCAAATTATTTTTTGTTTATTCCCAATAGTGTTACTCCTTGCAGGCTGTTACAGGTGTGTGTAAATAAGAATTTCCAACAAACTCGTAATGCCAGTTACACATTTAGAAAACAGTGCGTTCAGAAAACACGTAATGCCAGTTTACACCGAAATGGTTCAATTGTGTGTGTTTCAGCACATACATCTGCATCAAGGCTGTTCTGCTTGAAAGTACAATAATTTGAACCTCGCTGTTTTTCTGTACATTGCAAGTTAGGGAAAACCAGCAAAAGATACCGCAATTACCGGCTGTGTTCTTCGGCAAGTGGGAAAGATAAATCATGCGACTAGCCTTTGAATGCATTTCAATTTACTTATGAAACCCAAGTGGTGCAGGTCCGAGACCATACCCCGTGTTCCAGCATGTGCACAATTATTTTGTGCGCCTTGAGCTTTACCTCAAATGTAGCACTTTCAACTTGTTCCAATTCAAATTGTGTGTGATTGTGGCCCTTAAATACTGAAGCTTACTAGCATGTCGAAGTGGACTATTGTGTATTCTGTAGTTAAAGAGCAATGAAGTTTTTTGTTAGATGCGGTCACGTAAGCCAATTTATCAAAATTAATTTTCATGTCCCACGTAATATACGAAGCATAAATTTTTTGCAGGCATTTGTTTAGCAACACTTGATCCTGTACATTCTTAACGCGACAGTAAGGCAATCGTCCCCAAATTATCGTTACCATCCTATCACCTTCGTAAAATTTTTTCAGCGGTATTGTGCATGCTTTTTGCACACATACATGCACACACACACACACACACACACATACAGTGGAACCTCGTTAAACAAGAAGAACTTCAAGGGGCCATGAATGCAGCATACCAAGTTTGATTCATTAAAAAGGCTGCGTTGTCCCAACTGCCGCAATATCAATTTTAATGTGAACTTTGAAAAAATAATCTAGATATTAAGGAAAACAGATGAAGTAGTGGCAACGTGCTAGCCACTTTCTCACCGGGACCTTATGACGTCAGAGGGCATTGTTTGTTGGACTGGCAGCAGCTGACCAAAGCCATCACCAAGAAACATGCAATCGTAGTGGTGTAGCCCCAAGCTAGCCACTTGATTGTTCCAGTTGAATGATAAGTGCATTTAACACTCTAATAACTCCTTTTATAGTATTCCTTTTATTACGTCGATCACTGCTAATGTAGTTTTTCAATATTTAGTATAGATCTCCATTCAATTAAAAAAAAATTCCCGCGCCTTCCCGCGAGGGGAACACGAGTATTTAAAATGCAGAGCATTGGGGGTCGTTAACGCCGCGTATAGTCGCGTTAGGGTGGGTAGTTGGGTCGTAGTTACGTTGGTGTTGGTTTGGGGTAGAGAGAGAGAGAGAAACAACTTTATTGGATAGTCTCCTGCAGAGAGAGCAAGCAAGGGCTCCGCGGAGCCAGCCTACTCTCCGACGCGGCCGCTCACGTCGAGTAAAGTCGCGTTAGGGTGGAGCGAGCGTCAACCAAGAAAGGAAGGAGCAACGCAGTGACTGAAGCACGAGCGACCGCTAGCCGCTTTATATTTGCAGCGCGCGCAGTAGAGGGAGAGCAGTACGGGGGGGAGAGCGAGCGCGCATGCGCAAGCAGCGCGCGCCCTTCCACGCCCCACCGCGCTGCTATCACGCACCTGTTACGCCGAGACCGCGACGGAGCGAACGGGCTGACTACGACGCATGCGCGCGCCAGCTGCTGTTGAGAGGAGGGAAGGAGGAGAGGCGCACCTGCTGCGGACGCGGAGCTGTGGACGCCGTCCGACGCAGGAAGAGGCGAGGCTAAGAAATGCTCTGCATTTAAAAGGCCTTTGTAGCAGAGTGAGCTTTCGTTAGCCTAGAGCTCCTGTTGAATGGAACATATTTAAAACGGCACATTTTTTTAGCAACGTGAGCTTTGCTCGCTAGAGCTCTTGTTGAACGGAAAATATCTTGCTGGCCTCTTCACCTTCCGTTTAACGAGATTACACTCGTAGGTCGCAGGATTATGATCCTACTCCTAATTAAATTTCTCCCGTAGCAGGGTGATACGCCAGCCTTTTTTTTTTTTTTTTCGGACACTGCACGGTAGCTGCATTATGGCCATGTCCTGCAATCAGCGAGACGCCAGCCGTGTCGGTTCTTTAACAACCACTGCCACCGGCCGCAGCGAGAACGTGGGACCGCCTCAGATGCTGCCAAACGAAAGCGAGCGTGCGTGCGAGGCGCTGAAATGCCATGTGAGACGCGCGGCAGCACGCGGCGAGCGGACGCGGCTGGGATCGCGGGCGAAACTCGACGCCGGCGCGCACGAGGCGGAAAGCATGGGAACGCTGGGAGCCGTTCAGGTTCAGGTGCACATGGCAGTGAGCGGGCAGTGGCGGAGCGGGCCAGAAGCACGACAAAGCTCCGACGGCGAGAACGCTCTACACCGCCCGGCAGCTGCGAGCAGCGCACGCGAGGACAGCGGGCGCAGGAGCGCGCGGGCGGCGGCGACGGTGGCGACATCACGCGCCTCTGCATTCTGCTGCAATGTTGGTGGTGTAAAAGCGTAATATGGCGTCTGCTAGAAATGGGCTTCATAGATTTCTAGTTCTCTGGCTTTGTAGTCGCTGCTCCGCCCTTTATATTAGTCAGTCTCTCGCGGATCGCGAAGATTTTGCTTCCGTGGACAAGATTGAAGCAGTGTGCACCGAGTGGTCCCCTGACAGCGTGCGTGTTCCCAGAGTTTTTCCCAACTCACGGGTGGCTGTGCGCCTCCGAGGCACGGGGCTGCAGCCCAACAGGACCAGGATTGCATTTACGAGCGAGTGCTTGGAAAACGGTCAGGAGTGCCACAGCGGGCTGTTCGTGGGCCGGCAACTTCGAGTACGCGCTGACAGCAACGGAGATGCCGTCGCGCAGGGCGTCGTTCCCCCGTCTTCCTCGCAGGACCCCCTCTACCTGTGCACGCGCAACCGCGGCCGTTGGAAACACCAGGGGAAGAGCGTTCGACTCATGTACGCCAGCGCGCCGACGAGGCACGCAGGCTCGCTCAGGCTGCGTCGCAACTTGGGCCCTGGCAGGCCCAAACGCAACCTGTCCAAATCTGGGTGAGTGCACATGTTTACTTTCGCTTCTTTGCCGCCTGGCATCATGGCACATCACGCGCGCGCGCGTTTCCGAGCAGTGTTTAAGTAACACCTGGCGTGTACTGCGTTTACTGTGCACGGACCGCAGCTACGTCGCATTCGTGTGCCGCACGTAGCGACCGAAATTTATGCAGTTCGCCTTATCGCCGCCGTCGCGGCTGCTTCCGTCGCGCGCACGTGTGCGCACTGCAGCGCGCTGCAGCGCGCGCGTTTTGTGTTCCACCTCCGCTGCCTTGCAGGTTGGACGATGGCGAGACGGCGCAAGTGTTGGGCCTGCGGGCTTTCGGCGAGCGTGTGGCCACCCTGGATTCTGGGATGACGCAGGTGCCCGCGGGCACGGTGGTGGAACTGCACCTGTTCGGCACCGGCTTCACCAACCAGAGCTCGTTCGCGTTCACCCACGAGGCCGCACCGAGGGGTTCTGCCTGCGACGAGGTGCCTACAGTAGCGGTGGCGCACGCCGTCGACGTGGTCGGTGGCAAGGCGACCGTGCGGGTAAGCCTCCCGGGCGCCAGTGTGCGCTACTACGTGTGCAGCAAGGCGCCCCTCAGTGAGGACGTCAAGTGGGTGCACCAAGGCGACGAGCCCTGGCTGACGCTGCTCACCCAGGGCCGGCTGATGCCGGTCTGGGTTCAGGCCATCATTCTGGCAGGCCTGCTCGTGCTGTCGGGCCTCTTCAGCGGCCTCAACCTGGGCCTCATGGCCCTGGACAAGACGGAGCTGCGCGTCATCGAGTCGTGCGGCACCCCCAGCGAGCGCAAGTGGGCCAAGGTGATCGCGCCGCTGCGCAACCACGGCAACTACCTGCTCTGCTCGCTCCTCCTGGGCAACGTGCTCGTCAACAGCACGCTCACCATCCTGCTGGACGACCTCACCTCGGGCCTCGTGGCCGTCGTGGTCTCCACCATCAGCATCGTCATCTTTGGCGAAATCATTCCCCAGGCCATCTGCTCCCGCCACGGGCTGCAGATTGGCGCGCGCACGCTGTTCATCACCAAGGTCTTCATGGCCATCACACTTCCCCTGTCCTGGCCCATTTCCAAGATCCTCGACTGGGTGCTTGGGGAGGAGATAGGCCACGTCTACGACAGGGAGAAGCTGATACAGTACATACGTCTCACCCAGGAGTATAACAAGCTGGAGAACGAGGAAGTGGACATCATCAGCGGAGCACTGGAGCTCAAGAAGAAGACTGCCAATGAGGCAATGACCCGTATGGACGATGTGTTCATGCTGCCCGTCACGGCCGTGTTAGACTTTGAAACAGTGTCCCAGATCATAGGTCAGGGCTACACCCGCATTCCAGTATTCGATGGTGACCGCAATAACGTTGTGGGACTGTTGAACATTAAGGACCTGGCCTTTGTGGACCCCGAGGACGAGATCCCGCTGCGGACATTGTGCGAGTTCTACAATCATCCGGTCACGTTTGTCTTCGAAGACGAAACACTCGTCAACTTGCTCAACGAATTTAAGAAAGGTAGTAGATTCACGTTTGTTTTCCTCATGCATGAACGGAGGGATAAGGCAGTGGCTCTAGGTTGGACTGCCCTTCTGACAGGTCGCGATAGCTCTTGAGGAAAATCAGCCAGGGTAAACTGACAGACGTGAAGTAAATATCTGCAAAGTGAATTAAAGCTTTTCCCAAATAAAGGTGATCACTAGACTATGCTAGAATGGGCTCAACTCCTCAAAGCTACTGAGTTAAAAAAAAAAAAAAATCTGGGTTTTTATGCAGTACAGAGCATTATTCCCTCTGCCAACCACGCTAATGAGGGGGGCTGGCTAGTAGCAATGCAGGCTGAATTATCAAGTTCACTTAGCAGAAATATGTTTTAAGACAAGGCAGTTTAATACCGTTGTTGGACACAGGGCAAATTTTTGTGCGGAAGGCAGACCAAAATTTACACTAGTGTGACTTTAAGACATCAGAAATGCTTACTTGACTCCTGGAAATTCGGTAGCTGCCGAAACTCTTAACCAGGTCTACAATTCCTGAATAAACTGTGGAGTTGGTTTCAATGTAAGCTGATAAATCATACTCATGTTGGAATTTACATTTCTTTTTTGCACGACTTCATACCACGAATCAGCTCGTGTTTAAACTATGTTTCCGTTTCAATATTAAAATGCATTCACTCATACATACATTGCCATTGGCTATCTTCCTTGTCAGCTTAGTTGCTTGAGAACCTGCAGTAGACAAGCACTTGTAATGGCAGGTCTGTGTTCTTGACCATGTGGCTTACTGTTCACACTGAGATGTGCTGAGGTCTTGCAGTTGGCAGAGGTGTCAGGCAGCATTTGTCATGTAATTGGCAGACTGAAAAACAAATTAGCCTTGTACATGGTGGGAAGTACTGCTGTTCGGAGCAGTGATATTATTTCAACAAATGCAGCACCGCTCTGCATGCACTGAAATTAGAAATTGCTGCCTAATCGTGGCTTTACATTCATGGCCACCCCTCAAGAAAAATAACCTAGCTTTCTGTGGCTGTGAAATGTAATATAGAATAGAGAGTACTGTGCCCGGAAAGCGAGCACATAACTGTGTCATAGTGAACAAGTTGGGACCGAGCCAGATACTGTAGCACAAAAAATTTGCTATAATCTGAGTCACTTTTTAAATTGACTGAAACATTCAACTAATGTACAAAGCAAATGCAGTAGGCCCCACTTATCTACCTTTCCACGGAGCTTTGGGAGAGAGCCTTGGCCAGCTCCGGCCTCGAAGTTCAGCTGCGCCTGATCGAAAGGGCTGTCGACGCGACCCGAGCTCAAGGCATCCTGGAATGAGGACGCCTCTCTGAAGCATTTCCTTGATTTAATTAAAGTTTATTCTCTCTCTCTCTCTCTCTCTCTCTCCACTTATGAGGCATTGAAGAAGTAGCTGTATAACGTATTTCCTGCTAGCAATCAACAATTGCTGTTTTTTGCCACCACGATGCGCAGCACTAGCCAGAGAGATCACCTAAAGCAAACATTTGCCTCAGACGGCACATCGGTGTAATATCTGTGTCAAGGGCATCACCAAGGCTTTTCCTGTGCTACAATGTGCTTGTCTAGTCTTGCCGTGTACTGTACAGCGGCATTTTTCCTTTAAAGACATAAAAATTTTATCTGAACCAATGCAATCTCTTATTACAAGGAGGCATTTACAGGGCTTTACGATGTAAACAAAAATTCGAATTTTGGGGGTTTAACGCACAGAATTCTACGACTGGGCTATGAGGCACGCTGTGTTGGAGGGCTCTGGATTAATTTTTACCGCCTGGAGATCTTTAACGTGATCCGAAATCTCAACCCACCGGCGTTTTTGCTTTTCGCCTGCGTCTGAAAAGCATCCAGTGCGGCTGGAATTGCATACGTGCCACTGCAGCGGGTTTGTTTTTGCTGTGCATCAAAAAGTTATAGTGAAAAAGCACAGTAAAAAATGCTGCAGAAACGCATAAGGAATGCCCAGGAGTGTGTCTTATTTTACCTGACATGTTTCGCAGTCCTGCTTCATCATCGCACAAAACATATCTTGCACCGATATAGTATTCGGCCCATATGCCCGTAGCTTGCTACTAAGCCACAAGCAGCAGTATGGCCATAGAGAGGGCACTGAATTTAAAGGGGCCATGAAGATAAAAATGAAAGTTTGGTTCACTCGAAAGACTGCCTCGTGAGAATAACACTGACACTACTTTTAACGCAAACTTTACTAAAATGAGTTATATAATTAGGAAAAAAGAATGGCCATTTCCCGCACTAGAACCTATGATGTATTATGGGCAGCTGTGTGATTGGCTGAGGCTGGCAAAAGCAAACACAAGTTAGGCAGAGCTTATAGCTTCCAGAACAAACTATTTTCGTTTAAATGTGATGCATATTCTTTTTATAGCAGTAAGAATGGTGGGGTAAACAATGGAAGTTACGGACACAAACGTAAACACAGAAGCACCAGAGCATTCTGCGTGCACTATTTTTGTTATAGCTGCACCGCAGTTCGGCGCTTTGGTGTTGTCTCACACGACACTGGCCGATTGGCATAAGCGACATAGTCTTATGTGACCCTGTCTGTCGAGCATACCCAATGTTTGACAAAATGATTACTATCAACCGTAACAAAAATAAGCCATATGCAAATCTGGTCAAAAACAAAGCGAGTACAGAGAGTGGGCCTGAGCGGTATTGTGGTGCCATCTAGAGGACGGACGGTAAACGAAGCAATGAAAGACCTTTTGTCGTCTGCTGCAGCCATAGTCAACACACTTAATTAACATTCTTTGCAAGTACCTGCCCTGGCTACATCATTGCTGATGTCACGAAACACGTGAACTAGTGGGAGCATTGAAATTTCAACTTAAATGCATTAATTTCTCAGTGAATAAAGTCTCGTTTGCTGCCGTACAAGCGCTGGGGGCACTATGAAACACCAAATCTTTTAACTAAAACAAACTTTTATTTTGTCTCCATGGCCCGTTTAAAGCAAGGCACACCCAATCAAAGCCCTATGTCAAAGTATTGTAGTCATGAGGCATACATTGTACGTATTGAATAAATGACTGCATCTGGTTGTGTACCTTTGCACATTCTCCCCGCCCCACCGAGTTAGCTTCAGCTAGACTGCAGGCGAGGGAAGACCCACTTCAGTGCACGTGCTGTCTGTATTCGGCTGAAGTTGTTCCTGTGGTGCAGATGCTTTCTTCCTATTCTATTCCCCAGGGCAGTCCCACATGGCCTTTGTGCGTCGTGTGAACACAGAGGGCGACGGTGACCCATTCTACGAACTTCTGGGTTTAGTTACCCTGGAGGACGTCATTGAAGAGATCTTGCAGTCCGAGATCATTGACGAGACGGATGTTTTGAGTAAGTCTGTTTGGTTGTGCACCGTTAGCAGGCCGCTCATACCTGCTATTCCTATCGCAGTGGACAACCGAAAAAAGCTAAAGCGAAAAGAAGCCCAAGTGCGCCAGGATTTCTCAGATTTTGCCAAGCTCGGCTATGGCCGACAGGGCAAGCACATCATCTCACCGCAGTTGGCGCTGGCCACGTTTCAGTATTTGGCGACCTGTAAGTAAGCCAGCATTGCTGGCATTTCATCCTTCTTACTGGTTAAATCTGGCCACCATGCTGTCACTGCAGCGCTTGCGTCGCTGTGGAGACTGTTTATCAGAAGGTGACTTTATTGTCAGAAGGTTCCAGCTCATCCACTTAGTTGACAGCTAAAGCTTGCAGGCCTTGCATTAAGTGTTAAATGGCCCGGCACCGAAACCGTAGACAACCACAATATGACGTCTGTTCACATTTCGGTTTTCACACCACAGTATGAACGACTTGATTATTCATCTGTGGGGAGCAGTCAGATGAGGCAGTTGCTTTATTAACTGCGTTTGGCCTCGTATTCCATAGATTGTGCTGCGCTGACCGGCTTAGATATGCGCTAGAGCAGAGCTAACAATTTTGTGCTCCAGTTCGGCAAAATCGGCGACTCTGTTTCATCTTTCATTAATACATCTACTTTGTCCTGTCTGATCTGTTTCTAGTGGCTGCAGAAGAGTTTCTCACATTGGGGTACCACATGCTCTTGAGTTCATATTGTAAGCAAACCAACACATGCAACCAGTCACATGCAAGGATATAGTATCCGTCTATGGCAGTTGCAGAGGTTGTTTTTCATCGTTTTTCTTATTAGGAGCACTGTACTTGGTGCAAGTGTCTAGGAAACTAGACAGGATGATATGATTCATTGGCCTGTGACCTTCATGTTTATGCCCTCTTTATTTTTGTCAATGATGAGCTCAACTTGCAACAATTTGCCTAGCGGTATTATTTATGCCAACGTAAATCCATCAACCACAGTTCCTCGCTTGAAGCGACAATTGATGACTACTGTGCTACCCTGTATTTATGATTTCTCGAAATTTAAGTGGAAAAGTGGGGCTTTAGTCGTGCCTTGTGAAAGAGATGCTTGGCACAGTGGCAGCACAAGTCGAGTGTAAGAAGGCTAGAACCTGTATGTCTACCTTTTAAAATGCAAGTTGTGTCACAACTGAACCTGTTCTTGGTTTGGTCTGACACTTTTGGTGGCAAGTAAAATAGGCAGATAAAAATGACCTTGGTCAGTAGGCTGATAGCAACGTAAAGTTTCATGCGTGTAAGCCAAATGATAGCTGTTAGAACAAAGTAGGAGGGTCACTTTATACAATTATTAAAAGTAAAAAGATTGGGACTACTAAGCAGTGAAAAGGCTGAGAGTTCATTTTTGTGCATTTTGAACCCTGCGACACCTAGTCTTTTTTTTTTCTTCCTTTGGTGGAAAAAAAAGTTTTGGACAGCAAAACAGACAAATGACAAAAACATTATTTTTTCAATAATTAAAACTATAGTGTAGCCACTACATGTAAGCGATGTTCTGTATAGGCGGTGTTCATTATTGTTTTCACAACACATGGTAACAAATAAATTGGCAATGTAGGCAAGAGCAATAGAGCCTACAATGCCTGAAGAATTGATGTATGCCTGAAAAAACTGTATTCTGTCCAAAGGCGCAAATGATTCCAGCTGCACACGTATGAAAAAAAAATTATGAACAAGCATCAGTCTAATCTAGGCCAAATGTTGCCGGCAGGTGTTGAAAGAACAAAGTTGGGAACGTGCAAATATTCAATAACAAATTTTGCTGACTTGAAACGTGCTGGTACGGTTGCAGTCTGGTGCAAGCATGTTCCTTCCTCGTTTCCTACCGGTAATCGGCTACATGTATGTGTGCCTTTCTCCCTCGAACAGCCGTGGAGCCATTCAAGAAGAACCTCATCTCGGAGTCCGTGTTGCGGCGGCTGATGCTGCAGAACATCTTTCTGAGCATCAAGATGCACTCGCGCGACGACCCCGTGATCTATGTGGCCGGCCAACCGGCCGACTACTTTGTTCTGGTGCTCGAGGGCCGCGTCAGCGTCACAGTGGGCCGTGAGAAGCTGCTGTTCGAGACGGGCCCCTTCAGCACCTTTGGCATTCCCGCCATCTACCGCAGCCCCGGTGAGCATGTGGCGAGGGTGTCCCACTGAGGGCTGAAACTGAAGCCACTGCACGTGAAAAGGGGCAGTCAAATTCTGCTGGCTGACGAGGGTTTAGCTTTGCCTAATATTCCCGATTGACAAACACTGCAAAAACTTGACACTCTTCAGGTCTCACCATTACAGTCTTAACCTCCGGAAGAAAAACAATAATCAAAACCAGAGTGTGCTCCACTGACATGTTCAGAGCATTGAAATTCCTACACATATCCAAGTGCAACGTCACCCGCCGCGGTGGCTCAGTGGCTAAGGCGTTGCGCTGCTGAGCACGAGGTCGCGGGTTCGATTCCCGGCCGCAGCGGCCGCTTTTCTGATGGAGACGAAAAGCAAAAACGCCCGTGTCTTTGAGATTTCGGCGCACGTTAAAGATGCCCAGATGGTCAAAATTAATCCGGAGCCCTCCACTACGGCGCGCCTCATCGCCTGCGTTGCGTCGGCGTATTAAACCCTACAATCAAATCAAGTGCAACGTCATTGATTAGTGAAGCTGCAGGTGGCGTAATGAGTGAGGGGACATTACGTTATCCATTTGAAGTTTTATGGAGAGATGAATCTAGAGGTTCCTGCAAACTTTTCGTTTTCAAGCAGCACAGCTGTGACACCTCTGTCTGGCAAGGTGTAGATGTTCCACAAGGTGAAGCCATTCTTGAGACTTGCTGCTCAATGCGGGTGGAATACCTACGGCAGAGCTGCAGTAAGTAGACCAAGACTGCCGCACGAAGCTTGGTGTGTCACTCAAAGCACACGTTTCGGGTGCTTTATCCGAAAATTTTCGGATTGAAAAACATCCCATGAAATGACATGCGGTAGATCACAGTGCTAATCCGTTGTTTCACACTTGTACCAAATGAGAAGTTACCTATTTAATTTCGCCATTTATAACTACCATGTGGGGAATGCCAATGAAGGAATTTGCTCAATTGTAGATCGATTTCTTTTAATGTGTAAGAAGATACTAATATAGGTATTGTTGTGGATTCACTCAATTACGATTAAGAATCCAATTGTCATGCCAAGTCCAAGCCAGAAGCTGTGGTCTTCCCATAACCCCCCCATGATGACATGGATTCCCAGGTGCAGTTTCCTCTCTAGTAAACTTACTAAGAAACTCTGAGAAAACCCTCTGGTCTCTGTAATGATTCATAGCATAAAAGGGGAGCAAGCAGAATACTTCTGTTCAGTAGGTGTTCGAGAAGCAAACCCTGTCTTTGAGCATTCGTTCTGTTTATAATTAAACAAAATGTTGATAATTACAACCAGAAACAAAAAACTGCATTGCCCTAGCATTCTGGGTCCTCATGATAAAAAAGGACCACCTCATCACTTTTATTTTGAAAGAAAATGGCTTTTAAGGGGCATGGCTCTTATATCTTTTCTTTTAATTTTTAAGGAAACTGTGAAACTTGTCAGTCTTGTTGGTTTTTTTTTTCCACCGACTTCAAATATGCCATTTTTTAGTTCAATTAGGTCCAAAGATAATTAGAGGTAATGAGCCATTTTTGGAGGAACAGTAGGCAAGAGAGTGTTGGGCATAAAATTGTAATCTTTATATTTTCTAATATTATTAACCCTGGTGAACGCAATTAGGAAGTGGTTTTTTGATGCACCACTTGGAACTAATTTTACAGCTCATCAAATTTTGGTGTTTGAAATGGGCATTTGAAATAGTTCCTTGCCACTGGTGGCCACGAAGTTTAATGAGCTGTAAAATTAATTCCAAGCAATGCATTATGGTCTACAGGTTATTAAACCGGGGCTCTACAGTAGCTACAGTTGATTCCAGCAGTTGGTCAGCCCTTCTCTGTGCAAGAGGTTCAGTGCAACACAATGCAGGTTCAAAGGTGTAGTAGTGCACCTGTAATTTCCGATTTCAAATGCAGCAAAAAGTTGCAGAGTGCGAATTTGTCACCGATTACTTTTACGCAGCTGTCGTGCTGTTAACAGTGTTAGAAGCTCCCTCCCATTTACATTGGACCACTACGATGTGTGGTACTTACTTTATTGCTTTCAGTGCTTCCCACCCGGCTGGCACCGCCATCTGACCTTTGAATGGACATTGCAAGCTTGTCATGAAGATATATAGGTCGTGTGCGTGCGAAAACTGCACTTAAGCAAAGGTAGCTTCCACTTTTAATGGGGAGGTCCAAAGCACAGTAATTACTTGTATGGTTCTGACATCCTTACTCTAATTATTGTTTAAAATAGCGTTGTTTATATGCGGCCATATGTCACGCCATTTTCACAGCTTCATTTGGCGTGAACAGACGTTCCAGAAGCCAGCTTCCATCATCATTGATAAATTTCAAAGCACTGGCGTCACTTTTGAAGCGCTGGACACATGTACGATTGGTACACGCGATTTGCATGCGACTGATCGTTACGACTGTCGCCACGACTAGTCCAGGGTTCGTACAGGCTTCAAAAGCAAAAATTCAAGGGTTTTCAAGGGCTTTCAAGGACCAGAAAACACATTTTCAAGGTTCCCATCTAATGTTTTATCTTGGATTATTTATAACCTTTCCAACACAATGCAAAAGTTTTTTATTGCACAATACCTAAGCACATTAGTGCACATTTAGATAGGTGCTAATGGGTTCGTAAATGCTCCCCCAGCTTTATTTTTTTTTTATTTCATGGCTGGTATTTACAGGTTTTTCTTTTTTCTTTGTGTTTTTCTGAGGCTGTTTGATTTCAAAACTTAGTTCATGTTGCCTGCATCTCCTGTTTTGTCAGCAAGAGCATCAGCTGGAGCAAGTGTTGCTTCAAGGCAGGATGAACTATGTGCACGTCCACCGTTTGCACATAAAAGCAAACGTAGATGGAGCGTATGAGGCACAGACTAGATGGAAGATGCAAGATAGAGAACAGAAGCTGGCTTTCACTGGATTGTATCATGATACGGATTGGATTGACAAGTGCCTGCTCCCAATGTTGCCTTGTAATAATGAAAATCCACCAAACTTGTAATTTCATGCAATACACTGAAACTTGATTGTTACAATGTTTCTTTACATTTGTTAACACCTAAAATCCATGACAAACACTTTAAATTCTTGTGAAAAGGCAGGGCCATTGATTCTCTCCGGAAAAATCAA